>NW_014332826.1:355403-422411 GCF_000341935.2 Cephus cinctus
CCCCTCGTAGAGTTTCTTCAACTTGAGTCTCATTTCGAGTGAAATACTAAATACCCAGTTAACAGTCTAAGCAAGCACATTTGTCAGTCTCATGTACCAAGAAATTTGAAACATAATACCAAGCTGTCTAATGAACCAATAAAATTTTTTAAAACAGATCCTGGAAATACATCTCTAAAGTCAAATTAAAAGTGGTCCTAACCTAATTTCGGGGAAGGAATAATTAATTCCACCCACAAAAATTGAAAGAATTTAGATATAAAAAGTGAATGCGGTACTGCAATGTATCTGCAAAATCATCAATCAACATGACATTTCTAAAGTTACGTAAGACAAAGTGATAAAATCTTCGTGATTTTCAACCTAATCAACTTTTATATAAAAAACAAAATAGTCACATAAACATAACATTATTCATTGTAATCTCATTGAGGGTTCTCATATAGTAACTTGCTCTGAGGAGAGACTGTGCTTCTCAATAGAAATTACAAGGAGTCCACAACATAGTCGAATAAACAAATCTATAGAGTGAAATAAAGATTCTCGTGAAGAAGAAAAAAAAATGATGAAAGCGTCAATCATTGAATTCGTTCGTTTCATTGACATATGAATGAACAGGAACTCCTGTTAAAGAAATACTAGACAAAAAGTATTTTTCATAATGGGCACTATGACAATTTATGCAGACGAATTCATTCTATTGATTTTGTTACAAGGAACTAGAAAAAGTTTGCACGAGCAAGATGAGGCCACTTAAAAATATCAAATTTTTCCATACGCAGTACAAAAAAAAATTGTACTACCATTTTATGGTTAAAAATAGAATTATCAGAAATTTACTTGAAAAACGTTTGTACAGTGATTCTACCTACGTGTCTCGTATGACGTAACTTCGATGTAATATATAATAACTTAGGACAGGCAAATTTGAACACACAAGATTAAGTGTCGTGAACAAATTTTTTAAATTGTAAAATTCGTTAATGTGAGAAAATATGATTTCTTATGAAATACAATATAATAGGAGTAAACAAAATTAACAATATTTTATAATATTTGGTCCATTGTTAAATAACAAAATATACTCACTGGGGACTACATGATAGTGAAACTGGAAGTTTTACAGAAGCGTCCTCAGTGATTTCACTGGTAACATCAATAGTCACTTTAGATTTCAAATTTTGATTGCGTTTCCAAAATGCCCACGACATTGTTGTATCAGTACACTAAAACACTTTTCAAAATTTCGCGTCAAGAAAGAAACAAATTTAAAAAATATTAAAAGATTTTTAAATTTTTTCACTGCACAGTAATTTTTTTTAAATTAATTCGCGCACCTAACTCTTTGAAAGTAAGAAGCCAACTGTGTTACCATTAATGTATGAAGCTTTTGTAACTTCCAATAATTATCTTACTTCTTCCTCCCAATTATCTTATCTACTTATTTCGCTCTTCACTATCTTTTTTGGATGACATTTGTGATTTACAAATATATGTATAAAGAAAAGCTTTAAAAAATCACGGAAGCGTTGCCAATAGATAGTTTCCTTCACTTATCACTATTTTATCAGTCACAGTTATTATTATAGTTGCCGAATGAACATTGATAACGGTGTCCCCAGCATTAATTATACGAGGAGTCCTAATTATCATAAGTAGATAGAAGAACGAATCTCACGAAATAATTTTTCAAATTTCTATTATGGCACTATACAAAAGTTTTGGTTTTGCAAGATTATCAAAACAGGTGTTGCGATCCGAAGAGCCGCCGACTAACTGAGAGGAAACGTACAGTTTCCACAACTCTTGCGTAACGACATAATTATCCCTACAAAAATATGTAATCGTTTCACCATATTCAATAGAAATATGACGTGTAAGCAGAAAAAAATAAAAATTTTTTATAAACACAGCAAATACAGGAAATACCTTTTAGAGAATTTCAATTAATTAGCAATTAAAACAATTATAACATTTATTATATCATGCAAAATATTATTTCAAAATGAAATTAATTTCCAATAAAAATTTCAATTTGTAAATTTTTGTTTACTATTTTCACGTACACGACATATGTCATGTACACGCACGTGTTTATTGAGATGTACATGAATATGAGAAAGATGTATATATAAAAGAAACAGAATTACAGCGATAATGTACTATCGTTGAAAATGGCTTTTTTATTGATAATTAAAATTATAGAATATAGACATTTTTGACTATGATATTATTATGTACAACATAATATTCCTGGTATTTATTTCTTAAGCCAATGTACCTCTAATTCACGTAACGTTTAAAAGAAATTCAAATTCGGACATTACACCTATGTATAGTAAATCAAAGATCTAATTTTAGCCCGAAATAATTACCGATAAAAAGATACTTAATAAAATAACTGAACATAAAGGTAGCTTTGAACTCTTGAGAAATCGACGGGAAATTCACTAAAAAAAAAGAATTTCGTAATTACATACACAGCTGAGTGAATTGATGGAGGTGGAGTCGGTGTAACGTTCAGGTTCGATGCACACAGGAAGTCCATTACGCACATGCGTGTAACAACCACGCATGCGATTAGACACCCTACGTTGATTTTCATGAACGTATATACAATTGCTACAAACGCGCGTGGTTCACACGAGGAGTGACTCACTTGCGCGTTTCCCTGACAACCTGTCCTGTGTTTCGTTTTCCATTTGTATTTCCTGGGGTCTTTAAACTCCGTACCGATAAACCTTCAATTGAGTTATCGATCGATTAATTTTTAAATTGATTCATGATAACGATATGAACATTCGTAAAATTTGATATATTATTTTATCATCGAATTAATTATGCCATCAATAATTGGCGACATTATGCTATCGATAACACCATGCTGTCAGTGTACGCTTAACGAATACAACCTGTAATAATGTCACTGCCTATGATAATCGTACGTGCAATGAAAAAGTAATAATGATTAAAATAAATTTTTATCTATGACAATAAACAGAGTTGAAAAATCTTATTGAGTAATAATTTTTATATTGTAAACAATGATAATCAATGTCTTTTACTTACCCCGTAACGATTGCTGGATAAACTTTGTTTTTGATGTTTTTGAGAATTCCGTGTTTTATTTTGAAATACCAATTAAAACCGCGCTTTGGGCCGCAGTACGTAATCGATGCACTATTTAATTGTACACTATCAGTTATATGATTCCTTTCGATTTTTTCCCAATTTTCATTATACCAAATCGCCGGCACTTCCTCGGGATGTATTACCAGATACGAACTCCAGGAATTCGAGGACGAGGATCCACCCGAGTTTCTAGAACGGTTCAAAATTTTATTTCGCAAATTCCTGTCCTGTAAATCCGATCGGACAGTGGTATCAGTCATTATCGAATAATCGCGATTAATAACCGATAATGTATTTTTGTCCTGATTTTTCTTTTTTTTCGAACTTTCTTTGTTCACTTTGATTTCACTGTTATCCGTTACTGGCTTTACTACCATAGCCAACATTTTTTTAAATATAATTTTAGATTATGCATTTTTCTTATTCATTTGCTTTATTTATTATCATCCAATGAAACTGTGCAATATTAATTATTTTATAAGATCGGTAAACTATTATCATTGTTATATACTACGTAGAAGAGGATACGCGTCCCGTTGGTTCGAAGGGATACTGAAGACTAAAGCTAAATGGGGTTCGCCAAGAATAACGTACCGGTCTGTTAACAGACTGGTGGGAGTCCCTGTACTTTTATTTTCCCTGTTATCATCCCAACTTTTAACCACTAATCCTTTTACCACAGTATCGTTTTTCAAGACTCGATAAAGAAATAATGCAGGAATCAGATTACGAAACCCAAGATGCATTCTCTGTACAGAAACATGGTAACAGTTGACTGAGCATGAAACTAGTTGAAAGTCAGTAAAGAAAAAAGCGGATAATTCCGAATAGAAACGTTATTAATTAAATAATTTTTTATCTTAATCACTATAAAAAATAAATCTATTAATTTACTTGTTTTTTTCTTGCTATAAATTTTACTAGAAAATACCTTACTTTTTTTATCCCTCTTCGTACGTTCGTTTGAACAAAGAAATAATGCCGGATTCTCAGACGCATTTTTGATGACCACAGTGCGCAGGTATGTTCCATCTATAATCTTTGTGGTAAGAACGATCGGCAGTTTCGCAAAATAATTGCAGTATGTAACAATGACATATATGAATGATGAATATAGCCGGAGGTACGACGTATAATTTAATATATATCACGTGCTACAGTTTATATACAGACGTTTTTGTTCCAGACTGAAATGAAAGCCTATTTGGAATCAATGGAATACTGGGAAATCTTAGTATCCTTTGTCAGGTTAGGTTAAATCAATTTCATCATGAGGAAAAAACACTACGGGAAACTGAATTTCAAGCGGAAGACTCCAATCAGAACAGTTCACCGAATCATTTATTTTTACTTATTTGATTAGTATTTTATTAAAGCGAAACAATTGTCACGAATATTTTGATAAGGTGTAATCGTAGCAATTAACCCGAAAGTAATATTCCTGATGCAAACCATGATTACGATTGCGCAATGAATACCGTAGTAGCGTAGCACGTTTCTCTTGTACATGAAATCGAACAATGCTTGACGGAAAATGCACAAGAGAACTGTTAATAAGGATCTTTCCTCTTGCATTGTTTGTTTACCAAAAGCCACGTGCTTGGAATATAAACGTCATACACCAGGAAGTCTAAATTCTATACGATATTACAGTCAGTGATGACAATATTTTTGGGTCCAATTTTACGATTCTTGGATCATAGTTAAGGTGTTTCGAAATTCACTGCAAGTACTGTGAGCGTGGATGTGTCTCGCTCTATTGTACGAAGTTGAACAGGGGCTCAATGATATTCATAGTACTGACGATGAATTTAGGAATGTACCTGTAATCATCTAAAAAAATCATTTTTTTTTTGTTATATCATGGATCGAGTCTAGATTGTCGACGTGTTATTGTACTTATTGAGTAAATTGAAAATTATATTTTGTTTTTCAAATTGGTCGAACATATTTTTCATACGAAAATCGAACCGTGTTAATAATAATGATGAATTAATAAAATTTTGGTTTGGTTTTTACGTTTTTGTGCGATTACGTCATTGTGGTGAGATAAAAACTTGTGGTTTACGAATCGAATATCTTGGGGATTCCTCTTTGGTTTACTAAAAATAACACTCCTGTCAGGAGCGATAAGTCTGTGGCGGTATATGAATGTTATCGGTTCTAAAACGGAATAAATACAGACATCTTTCACGGAAACAGGAGCGATTGGCAAATTAAGTTAGTATTTGCATCTAGTGCGGACGTTTACGAGTTAACTTACTGAGAAATTAATTGAACTCTAGTTGAACTTTTGTAACAGTGCGATGCACGTGGGATGCTTAATTAATTTAATTGTCTCAAATGCTTTTACACGCTTAAAATCATCGTGGGCTACGACTGCTTTTTTACTGTCAGTAATACTTCTTGGATGATTGATCCGTTTTGAACAATTAATTGAATTAAATAATTAATCTATTATTTAATAGGCACTTTTTTGTCAATTTTTCTGTATATTGTATAATAAATTAACTGATGCAAGATCCATCTGTATGGAACGAGAGGAAATATTAATTCACTTCTTTATCATTCAGGTATGATACGCTTTGATATCGATTTATCCACTTTATCGACGGTGCTGCGACCTTTGAACTACTTCTAGAAAGAAAGGTCAGAGGGAGCAAGTAGCGCAAATAGTTTTCCCAAGTGTCGGTAAAAATATTTAGTTAATATTGTGCAACTTGCAATTTCTTTAAGAATAAACGTGGCATATATTTTATGTAGTTAATTGCACTATAAAAGTCAGGCAAAGTATTCTAATAAATGAAAATAATTTTACTATTATATTGTAAGAACGAGCAGAAATATGTATAAATATAATTATCACGAATGCAATCATCCTTAGTAATAGGTATATAGTATAGCAAAGCAAAGACATAAATAAAATATTTAAATTCCTATAATACCAATTCAATATTCCTCCATGGGTCAGCTTATAACGAATTTTAAACAAGTTGAAAAAGATCTTGACGATCCACCCCTAAAACGTGAAATGATACCAGATAGTACAACACAAGGGAACAACAAATACGAAGCTCACGGACTACGGGGGTGGATTGAGATGTACAGGGGTGTGGCCGTGTCCTGGATAAAGCTGAAGACAACCAATCATATCAAAGACAACCCCACCAACACTCGTTTCCCTCTTCGCACCACCAATCGCCGTAAACCCACGCGAATCCACGGCTAATTGCCCCCGGTTTAATATCGCATATGGAATGAAATCCAGGGATAAGGCAGCAGAATGCAGGATGGGATATGGGGCTGGGACAGAGGAAAAGGGGGTAGAAAAACTTCAAGCTAGAAGATGAAGCTGTAGATGGAAATACATATACAACCCACGTACCAGCCTAACTAAACAGCAAGTATATAAGTTCGGCATCAGATCTTCGCATATGTGGAATACGTATTTTACATATGCAAATACTTATCTCCATACATGCCGATGCACAGACAGAGTTCAATTCGATTGAATTAATTTTGAAAAAAATTCGTACTACCTTGTACCCTTTTTTTATATTGGACTTCGAGCTCAAATATCCGGGATCGGTATTGCCTGCATCAAGTGCATTGAAAATTATTGATTTTCGATTAAATTGAAGCACATATGGAATATGCATACTGATAACGAGTCAGATTGGATTGTTTTTTTTTTTTAATTTTGGTCAAAGATTCTTAATCAGAAACGGAATTACTAATAAAAATAATAAAAATTCGTGAAAGGTTCTCAAAATTAATTATATTGACGTCGTAAGAGAAACATCCCTTATACGAAATTCCGTAAGACGAATAAAAGGCCGCTGCCATATTCGTCTTATATATATCAGTCGTAAGGGGTCTCTTATAAAGCGTAGCAATTATTCGAGTAAAATACTTGCCGAAATTTCGGTGATAAATCCAACTCTGTAATAAGGGTGACTCGCAAGTCATTTGTACCCCTGTTACGGGGACAAGGGAAGGGAGGTTTGGTATTGAGCTTCAATAGAAATTCTTTCGTCCTCCCAGTCCCCTATTTAATTTAAACATTTGTCCCCCCCGTTACACCATTCCCCCGGATCGTCTTGGCGTTGCTGATCTCTTCGCGCTTTCGTCCCCATCAGCATCCCCAGACATGGATCTACCCAACTCTGAGCTTCTTACTCGAAAGCTAATAATTACTCGACTTTATACAGTGTGACTGTAATAACTCCGAATTCCGTATTCTCCCTCTGATCCCCCTTTAGTAATTTCTCGCTCGATTCCAACACCTAAAATTGATATTCGACCAATATTATTTTTTTACTTAACTTCATCAAACCCCGAGGCAACGATATTATTGCATAACAAAAAATATATTTAAATTAAACAAATTTACTGTCGGTCGAAAATCATTTTGCATTGTATAATTTTACGTTATTTATAGGGAAACTACATTTTCACCGACACTATCGATTTTAGGGATTATTCTACAACTTTTCACTATATTTGGAATTTATAGCTTAATATGAAGTTCATAATGGTCTTCGTACTTTGATAGTTTAACGGGTTATTACCTCCGCTAATTTATCTGTTATAGTTGGAACACGTGGGATAGTTTAGTGGTTGAAAATTAATGAACGATATGAATAACGCGTCTACCGATTTTATTAAAGATTTAGCGATGCCTTAAAGTTTTTACGTCAGAGATGCTTTTGTAACGGGTTAACCAAAGCTGTGCGGAAATAATTAAGCTCTTGACATTGGCCATAAGCTCCTTAGAGTTTTTCCGGGGTACTGAAATTCCTACGAGCCCATCAACGGCTAATGAGAGATTCGGGGTGAGGAAGGAGGGGTGATGGGGGGGGGATAAACTTTTGCCAGAGAAAAAAATAATTAAACAATTTATAGTGAAACAAATTGAAATAGATCGCAGGGTGCATCATTGGCTCGAAACTAATTAAATCAATCGATACCTTATCGATGACAATAAATCAGTACGGAAAGGTCAAGTTTTGTAATAAAAAATTTCTAAGCTAAGAATTGCACGTGTTACGTAATTAAAATATTTTGTAATTCTTCGAACCTGTTTAATTATTTTTATCAGCCAATTTTGATCAGACGTATATAGTAAATTTTCCGGATAAACATATCGTGTTAACGCAATCAGATTGGTTGACGGTTACCAAGACGCGATTAGGTCATGAGGAAAACAGGGGTTGTAAAAAAAGCAGAGGCCAGGATTAAATAACCTCATCATCATTAGTCGGCACCTAATTACCAGAGCGTCTTAGACGCAGATGACATCATTGCCGAGGAGCCGGGTGAGCTCAGCTATACTGCGCTCTACGAAAGCTTATTAATGGGTTGCATAGCGTGGGGCAAAAAGGTAAGAGACTCCCCGCAAATAAGCCCCATGAGAATCCAAGGGGCGTGGTTCACCCTCTATGTTGGCCAATGAACGTGCTGCTCCGTTCCCATCGACGGAAAAATATTGACCGCTGGATTATGCGGTCCATTTGGGGGTTGCAGAGGTGAACGCGGCCGACTGATTGGGGGATGCTGGGGGTAAATACCCCGTCACGTACGGGATCATTAGCCGGATATCCTTAGTCCCGACTAGTGTTACCAGTGATCTGCGCTGACATCATTATTCGCAAAAGCTCTCGAAAGCACTCGGTATTTTCTTGATCCTCTGTGCTGATGCTGACTGAGCTTGCATCTACGATTTTAAACGTTCTTACCGGTGCTCTTGTGCTTTTTGGATGGACCGCCACGGAATTTGAGGTTGTAAAAAGATTTTTCATTGATTGGACCACATTTTGGATTATCGAATAAATATATTTTCGAGTGGTTAAAAATGCGTGCTTAAAGCTCTACTTAAAAAAGGGACGATTTCTGGGTCGGTTTGAAGTTTCTTGAAACTCTTTTAGAAAGATGTGACTAACAGTGAGTGCTATTAGTGGAAAGGACTCTTCTGAGAATTTGTGCTTTTGGGTATGTGGATTTTTGTTAATTTTTGAGATAATTTTTGGCTCAGTGTATTTTTGCGCGGAAAGTATATCGCGATTGTCAGTGTGTTGACAGTGAAATTCAAAGTGCCAATAGATTTTTAAAAAATTGGTGTCTAGAAATTTTTGGAGAAATTTTCCAAACAAAATTTTACGGTAAGATGCAAACGAATGATCCGACGGGTCACGTAATCATGGAAGATCTGTCAGATAGGAGTGAAAACAGTCATTCGGAATTTAAGGTGAATGGTTTCCAGGATTATAACAGAATTAAGGAACTGAATTTATCTCTGGAGAAAATCAAAGACGAGCCAATTATCGAATCGAAGGATTTTCATTTTCCGCTTGATGCTTGCAGACAGCGAAGTATGGTGTTTGATGGATTCTCTGGGGAGAGAAATAGAGATCATTCTGTATCGTTAGAGAAATCCAAGGACTTTACGTTACCTATAACAAAATCAAAGGATCCAGCAAATTATCCTATGGACCGATCGAGCGATGCTGACTCATTTTTGGAATCTCTCTGCAAGGCAAAGGATTCCACTGCAGCTGGTATCCTGTTCAATTTCACGCGAGACGGTCGTCAAAAATCCCTTCAGACGTCCCTGGACAGGAGCAAGGGTCCAGGAATCACGACAGATAGAGAGATCAAAGGTTTTGGGATGCTGAAGAATAATTTATCTATAGATCGAATAAACGAGTTCAATATGTATTTAGATCGAATGCGAGATTCTCATATTGGAAATATTGCCCTGGACCGAATTCCTCCAAATGCATTGCTCGATGCTCCTTCCATGCTGGAATCGAACTACTTCCGGAATTTTCAAATGCAACCAAGAAGTCCTGATCTCGAGACCATCACTCTGGAGGGCATGAGAAGATCACATTTATCCAAGACTGAAAGATCTCCACAGAATTTGGCTACGCAACTTCCACACTCTATCACGCACATGCAACACTCGCAGCAGCAGCAACAACAGCAACAACCCAAATCCTTTACTATTGACTATATTCTTGGACACAAAAATAATCCGCGTGAGAAACATCAGCGAGGTCAGCAACAACAATTTCGCAAACATCAAGGTACAGTATTTACGTTTATGCCAAAGTCGAAAATTTATTATAGGAAAATTAGATAAAAAAAAAAAGAAATGAATAAAAATTGCATCGATGGTATTAAAACAATTCGATCGACTCGAAATAAATAATTTTCCGAACAAATGAGAATCTACGGAGTTGTCATTTCGCTGTCTTTATAGCCTCTGTATTGAAAGGTGGAATTTCAATAAATTTCAGTTTTACTACGCACATCAGGAACAATCAGAAGTATCGCGTTTTCCACAAAACATTTCGAACCTTGCTGATCACTTAAGGTTTACGTACAATTTTCTTTGAAGTAGCTACAAAACCCATAATAAATATTAAAAAAAAAAAAAAAAAAAAATATTAAATTCTTCCTCCTAACTTCTTGTGTCAAAACTCCAAGTATATTGATAATGATTTGGCGGTAGTCAAAACTATTGTAGGGAGGACACCTTGAATTCCTGAATATGACAATATAATTGCAGGTTTCGAAAATTCAGCAAAGAACGGTTCCTCGAGTACAAGTTCGGCTGGTCCAGGAGGTGGCGGAGGAGGAGGTGATAATAGAAGTAACGGTGGTGGAAAATCAAAAAGGGTTCGAACGATATTCACGGCAGAGCAACTCGAGAAACTTGAGGGTGAGTTTGCAAGGCAGCAATACATGGTTGGGCCTGAGAGACAGTACCTGGCCCACGCCCTGAGACTCACTGAGGCTCAGGTTAAGGTCTGGTTTCAAAATCGGCGAATAAAGTGGCGCAAACATCATCACGAGCAACAGAGTCAGCAGCTGCGCGAAATACATCAGCGATCACTCTCATCCCTGGAGCACGAGGATTGTGACGAGACTGGAGAGTGGTGAACAACCCTGAATCCACCCGAGAAATTCACCCCGAATATATGAAACTCTCATTCGTTGGATGAACTTTTATATTAATTCTGCAACTTCTCTTATGGACTATTGGACGTTCAATGCCAATTTTTTTGCTTAGCTGTTTTCTGAACGGGTTGTGGTTTTTTGAGAACTATTTTTCTTATTCTTTTTATTATTTATTTTTTGATCGTATACGGTGACTATATAATCGAGCAGGCCTGGTATCCGTATCAGTCTTTTTTTATTTGTGGATATTAAGTATTATTTTTATTTTTTTGAAAATAAAAGCAAAAAACTTTTGATCTATACGAGGGAGAGAAGAAAATCGAAAAGGAGCATAATTCAAATAGAAGAACACTTTGTGTTGAGAAAATATATAAAATAACAGAACATCGTTCGTTCATACTCGTGAAAGAATTTCTTTCGAAAGGACCAAAAAGAACGACCAATGTGTCTCGAGCATTTTTATACAAGCCTCAAATATAGATTTGATCAAGGATACGAGGCATTTTGGAAAAGATCTTTCCGTACTCAGCAAGCAGCTAAACGGTACTTTAACAATAACAAAAACTTTGACGTTTCCGAACTACACAAGTTCTGCGACTCTACATGCTACTACAGATTTGGATACTCATGAGAATTGATTAAGCCCAAAATCAATTAATGTGAAAATTTCGATTGATATGATTTTTGAAACTTTTCAAAAAAATCTATTAAAGCGATCTGTGTGTCGTAAATTATGAATGTACGATTCTTGTGAAGAAGTCGCGCTTTTCACTAAGATACTTTTGAACGAAGAGATACCTCCAGCAAAAATTCCCAAAAAGTTATAATTCATATAAAAGAATATGGAAGAAACCAACCTTGAGAATTTACAAGCGAATAAGTTACGAAAATCAAAATGCATGGCTTCGCATCTTCCATCATGGCCGTCGAGATCTCCGACGAATGGTGGAGGTGCCGCCGACGCATACTGGAAATACGCCCAAAGAAATCCCCATATAACGTCTCACCCTCACGGCGAAAGGTGAATATTTTGTCAAAAAGATTACCGCAAAAAATTTTCTTTTATTTATAAACGACAAAAAAAATCTTTCTCAATTTCTTATCCAGGAAATACGATTACAACTTAGTGGATCCCATAGCGAGTTACTCCACAACAAATTCCTACAAACCATATAAGCAATTCAAAAGAATTCAAACAAGCACTTTGCCGCCAAAATATGCCCAGCAAGTCTCCGATCAAGCGTACCGTGAAGAAACGGGTATAAAGAGCACAAGAAACAAACTCCTGGCAAACAACATAGCGATTGCTAGAAGAAATCGTTATAAGACCGATCTGGATGACGGTGACGATTTAAAGTACGAGGATGACGATATAGAAGTATCAGCTGATGAAAATCCCGAAGATGACGTGGTCGAACAAGGTAGAAAATTGGATAAAAGAAAATTTAATAATAAAAGTCAAAAACATGGATCTAGATAAAAAATATTATTTTACTATTTCAGGAGATGATGATCGCGAAGATAATTACGTATACACTGAAAAGGATTACGAGGAACAAGAAGCTGACGATGAGGTCGATGAAGAGTCAGACACCTTACCTCAAATGCACCGCCGGATGCGATGCAGAGTTCACGCGGAATTACAACACCGAGCCCAACAGGAGGCTCGAAGACTTCAGCAACAACGTATTCACAAATTGCAACAAAAACAAATGCAGCCACGGTACGATAACAATAAACATATTTTTGTCTTTGTATATTTATACATAATTCTTTGACGATGTGAAGCTGTCGTCATACGAACATGCACGAGACGTCATACGGAGACGTTGCGGACTTGGCGTCGGAAGAAGAGGTCACGACGCCACCGACGCCACCGACGCCACCCTTATCACCGCGTAAATCTTCGAGACGGCCATCGCTACTACAACAAACAATACAATCCCGTGCACAACCGAGGGAACATACCGATCGATACAAAGTGATAAAACCGACCTCACCGCAACCTCAGCAAAATCGTAGATCTCATACAACAAGAGCAGACCTGGAATCTTTCAGGGAAGCTGAACTGTTGAATTCCCACCCAAAGAAATGCTACGTTTGTGGCGAATCGGCTAATCCCGCTGCATCCAAGATGCCTTCTGGAAGGAAAACCGACTGCCGCTTGCAAGACAGCAGAGGCTTCACAGTCAAGGGGCCAGTTGGTACGTATTTTTAATATGTCGATAAATTTATGAATTTTTGAATGAAAATTCAATTTTATCAAAATCATATGAAAATTTCAGGAGACGACGGCGAAGCAAGGGAATTGAATATCTGCGGCCGTTGTGCGACGAGACACGATATGACGGATTTCGGATTATCTTATGAGGCATCGCGATCCCCATTACCATTGTATTCAATGAAACCACGAAGATCGAGAAATATTAGATCGCCCGATTACGCGGCGCAGATCGACGACGAACAAAACCTGGATCAAAATTCATTTACGTACACACCTGGATCATCGAGGCATTCCAGAGATCACGGTACGGTTCTTCGGGAAAGAACTAGACACTCCCTTCAGACGGCTCGCGATCCTTCGAGTACTCATTACAATCACTGAAGATTAAACGCTCGTCTGCCAAGACGATAAAATCTCATCGAGGAGAAATCGGCAAAAATTAATCCAACGATCGAGAAGAAGTTTCGTGAAGGAATGAAAAACTTTGAAAAAAAAAAAAGCGATCTTGATTAACGTCGATCGCGATCCCATAACGTGTAATATATATTTTTATATAAGTCTTAAAGTCACGCAAGTATCATAACGTGAGCACGTGTTGTATCCGTTAAAAATAATATCAAGAAAAAAATGATAACTTCAAAATTATCATCGTGTACATAAGGAAGAAGCCAAAAATGCGCTACCGCACCCTTATATTTATGAATTGAATTCTTTCTTCTTCTGTTTCTATATTATTCATCCAGACCTGTAACCATGTTGCCAATCAAAAGAAAAGAAAAGCTCGACAAGCAGTGAAACATTCGTGGGAATGTTATGTGAAAATTCATTGTATATACGTGATAACAGTATACTTATACATAATATACATACGCATAGTTATCGCAAAGAATAAACTCTCGAGTCTGTACATTGGACTGATGATTTACTCATTTGATAACCAAAAATAAAATCTAAAAAATCCCATAACCACTTATGTCAAAAAAAATAATTTAATTTTTTGTAGAAAAAAAAAATTAACATTTTTATCGGGACGTTCCGTAACGAAGGAATTATCGATGGAAACCAACCCTAATAAAACCCTGAGGCACACTGAGAGTTCGGATTTTTTCGCAAGCTCTCGTTGCAAAAGATTGATTTTTCCGTATAACGAGATGGTCTCCTCTATCACCCCCGATTCGAGGTTCGGATAGGTAGGTGGACTCGGGAAGTGCAGGAGTAAAAGAGGAGGGTGGTTCGGAGAAGGACGAGAATGGAAAGAGGGATGTCAGGGGTTGGTACGAGGCTGCAAAAGAGGGCAGCAAATGGGAGCAGGAGGGAGTCAGAGCTTTTTACATGGATCCGCAGTATGGCTGCCGGTCTACAAAGGCAAAAGCTCTCCCACCACAAAGCTTTTGTTTAAATATTAATATCACGAGATCTCTCTCCCTTTCTCCCCTTCGCTCGCTCGTTCTCTCCTTCTCTCTTATAACTCCCACAGTCCAGCCACCGCGTCACTTAGCTTTGTACAATTAAACTTAACATCTTTATTCTATCGGAGCCCGAACGAAATAAAGTGCAATAATAATAATTGTTAACAGCAACAATATATCAGTGAATACGATTGAGAATTTTCAAATTATCATGACATAATAAATAATATACCTATATACAGTGCATCTATAGCATTGCATATGCATGTATATACGTATATACAAGTCGTTTTTGCAAAATGGCTACTTCCTCGTCATTCCATCCCTTTTGTCAAGGGTGATAAATTAGTCGGAGCCACGTCAAAGACCCTATGAAAAAATCTCTCCCGAGTCAGACTTTAATAATCGGGATAACGAATTTTTTTTTTTTCAATTTTACGTAAAAATCAAATGCTACAATTTTTCTTGTAATGATCGTAACATCAAATAATTTTCAACTAGATATTTCGTAAGAGTCACCAGTGGGTCTGGCGTGACTGTCACGTCGTTATCCTGACGTTGTAATTACACGGAATTCCACGTGTATTAGCTAATTACTTATCGAACCATCATTACCCTCGTTATCGGGTCCATTAATGTCCCAGCATCGCGGAACTGGAGTATGCACAATCGTCAAGGCTTCTTGCATAGCTACGAAATCTTTCTGAGGTCGTCCGGGCCCGTAAACACGTGGCTTAAAAGTCACAGTATAAAATAAGCTTTCATATCGCGAGCTACACCCCTAGGAGAAATAAGCTCCGCCCCGGGTAACCCCGAAGCCTCCGCCAGCACCCCCTGGCTCTGCAGCTCGTGCACCAACCCCTAGCTCATCGCCGTTGGCATCCGCGGCATTCCAATTAGCTTGCGAATCAAAAGAGCCCCACTGCCTTTGTGGGGTCTCATCCTCTCTTCCCTTACATCCTGCACCCTGTACTAACCCCTGTAGCCTCCCTTATCGCCCTCACTGTAGCAAGTGGCTCTCTGCTTCTCTCTGTTCCTTTAACGCTCTTGTCCCAAGTTTCGTCCTTCTCTGCTTACAGTTAAACCTAAAAACCAGTAGGATTCTTCAGGGACGTCACGTGTTCCCTGACTCTATATGACACGTGAAAAAAAAATTTATATTTTTTAACCGAAATTTACCTACCAGCTTCGTCCAATGAGGAATCGTACGTGATTCGGTGAAACGAAGCTGATCTGATTTGTGAGAAATTCATTTTCCTATTATAATCAATTGAAACTATAGGCTTTTCATGTACGTGCGTTTTTAATTTGCTCCGAGCAAATAAATCTGGTAGAATTTTTATTCGTAATTGACGAAAAATTCGTTTCCGTTTATTGGACAAAATTTTTGTATTTTTTTTATCTTTCGTAAATGGGTGGAACAATACTCGGTATGGAAGAAATCAAAATTTTATTACCCCTCATTTCTGTCCACTTCGTTTACATGCCACTTTGTTTATCGTTCGCAGATATTAAAACTTCAGCATTGTGTATATAACGTGGTATATATATATATATATATATATATTGAGAGTATACATAGATATAGGTATGCATCTCCGTGCGTAGAAATTAATACGTGTATCTTGTAATTGTGGCCGCCATTTAATCCGTCCCGCTAATTACGAGATACTTGAATCTTTGCTGGAATTACTCTGATCTGAAGAAAGACGGAGATATTCCCAAGGGAATTCAATTAAATCATTGAACAATGGATTGAAATTGTTATCACGAAGATTTAAATGTATAGCATTGCTGTCGGTGATATTTTTGAAATCATAGGATACGACTTTTGAATCGTCGAAAAATATGATTTCTCAAAAATTAAATATACTTGGAACAACGATATACGTAATAGACGTAGATTTGCGGCTATGATCAAAGGAAACTAGTTTGGCATTCCTTGGTCCGAAATATGCGAGCAACATTCTGTATGCTTTATATCAAACGAGGACTCCCTTGAAATTCGTACCAGCCGTGGGTTTACATATGTTTACCTATATGCTTACATATGTGAAGCCATATGTTTCTGCATGACTATGGATGCTGGAAGAGAATTCAGTTGCGAAGAATTTTCATGAATTTCCGATTTTCGCAGTGAAACCGTTGCGAGTGTTGAAATAAAGAAAATTCAAGAAGGAGACTTGAAGGATTTTCGAAAATTTTATTAGCAATTTTACACCCTGTAGAAACGACTGGATTATCTAGTGTCGCGATAATTAAAAGGTAACTAAGGGTTCCAAGGGTTGAGAATGGCTCGACAGCCACCCTTGGCTAGGCACATGTTCTGAAGGGATCTTCGTTAAATATACGAAAAGGAAATTAGACCGGGACTATTTTGGCCTGTTTTTTATGAATGAAATTAAGACTAGGACATTGTTAATGATTTCAGTTAATTACATTGCTGCCTTTACGTCAACAGGATTTGCATCCCGAACACCCGTTGCGATAAACTTTATTGCAGTTTTCAGATGCCAGCTTGATAATTACGAAAAAATAAGTTTCAGACTCAATCAGTGTAATCCGAATAAAAATATATTTATGTATTTCACTGTGCATAATGGGACGTATATTTTGATATTATTTTTAATTTGGAACAATTTACGAAATTCTTTTCATTACTTTGGCCTCGTGCGATTTACGTATGATAAATGAAAGTGGTGGACCAACACGTGACACAGTTTGTCCTCTTTAGGCACGGCTTTGACAATTTATCATTTTCTGCGAGGGATGCAGAACAATGGTCCTGAGAGTCAATGTGAGCAACGAATAAATATTTTTACTATGATTAGACACACTTGCATTAGTCCGTGAAACCGCACCTGCATCAGCACCTGCACTATTCTTCCCCAGCATCATATATCATAAATCTGCTCATCACTGATATGCTCATAAAATGCATTTCAATAATGATAGATTCGCATTCCACCCCTGATACGGAGGGGTGGGAATACCCGGAAAATTGTATTATGTCAAACAGACTGGCGTGTTCTTATTTATAGATAAATTTGTACGTAACACGCATGAAATAATATTGTTTTTCTTTCGCTTTATTTACCTCCTATTGATAAGGGTTGCTCCTGGTATATTTTAGGGAGTCGTAAAATGAAAATGAAATTGTTGGTTTGTTTCTGTCGCTAATCGTACCAGTGATACACAGCATAAAAAGTATAACCACTTGCAGCATAGATAAGGGGTCGTTGTAGTTGCGTTGAACGCATTCATAACATCAAACAGGGTAATAAAAGTCAGCCCTATCCCCGGTCTAGGGGTGGTACAGGAGTAGGGGAACAGGGAGAATCAAAAAGCGACGAGAGGACGGACCGATATTGTCAGGCAACAGTAGCGTAGGATAGGATACAATTTTAGTAACAGATTCAATTTTGCCAAGTGAAAAGTTTTGCATTTCAATTTTAACTGATAGAATTCAATATTGCAAGAGCGAAGGACATCCTTCAGAGAATAACGCTTGCTTGTGTATCTTTGTATTTACCGGGACAACAAATTGTTAGATTGATGAAAACAGTGCCAAATAAAAAAAATCGTGAGGACAGTTTTCTGTGAAAATTTGTTAAATAATTAGAAACATTTTTTTCTGTAAGGTCATTAAATATAATTGGTATTCCGTATTTTCGTAATATTAAGCACTTGAAATTTTGGTAATTTCGACAGTAGGTGTAGCTGCGCCTATGACCGAGGCACCTAAGCGTCGCAAATATGTTAGCAGCCAGTTAGAGGGATTATATATAGCTAGCAGCCCGTTATAGCGATGTCCTCGAACATCATCCCCCTTGTCATCATCCACTAGCCATACCCCAGTCAAGTGGGTCCTCCTACTTAAATACCGTAGAAAGGTCGGAAGGGTGGAAAAGAATCGCAACTATTTCATTTGGGGCAGATTAGACAGATTAGCGACCGACGACACGCGACCCAAGTCTTTAGGAATCGAGTCGACACTTGCAGTTCTTTTGAACTTCATTTTTTATCAGTTATTTGTCGCAAAGGACAAACTATATTTTAGAGTAAAATGACGTAGTCTAACGAAGGAGATACGATTTAAGCAATTTCTGTTAAACTAACAAGAATCACCAATCCATTGACGTATAGTATGGACTATGTGATCCCTGCTTCAAATCCTTTGAAAATGTAACCGTCCAAATAAACAAAGAGGAAATGAGGTGGCGGTCAATCGCTCTCCTTTTCGAATCCTCCTATTGGCTACTTTCTTTATACTTTTGTATTCCGGCTGCTGGTTAGAAAGAGACAGGGCTTGGCCATCACCAGTAGCTATCTTTATCATTTAGCCAATCATTTTTCCTATGTCTATGCGTAGTCCATAATGTACGTCGATGCGCCAATCAGTATCCGTCTGAGTCTAATCCTTTTGAGGATGAAAGGGTTATATGGAAAATCGGATTTAACCTTTCGCCCCTTTGACCCTTATCATCGTAATGATGGAGAGAAGATACAGTTATTAATACTGCATAGTATTTTAAGGGTCTTGTAATTTTCTCTGTACGAAGTTGTAATTAAAATTAATACGCTAAATAGTGCTCTGTGATGAACAGCTTAAAACTTTGTGATCGAAGTGTGCGACAAATGCGCAACTGTGAATTCGTGCACACAAGGATCAAAATGAAAGCAAGGAGCGAAGGTTGTTTGAATAGAATATAGAAATCGTTTCCTTCAAGTAGAGAATGGAGTGTGTGAGTGTCGCAATTTGAACTACACTTACTGGTACCTCTGCTGCTACATACAAAACTGGCCACATCGCCGCCACCTGTAAAGTTTTAGTAATGGACGAATGTTAATCGCAGCAGCCTGCGCATTGAACACTGATCCCACATGTCAAGAAGACGCTAGGCGACTGCGCGTGTTGTCTGTCACGCGGAGTTAAACAAATAAGGGAAAATATTACTTTCCCGTTTACAAATACATTTGTGAGAGGCTGAAGAAGAGGCTAAAGAAAGAATGGTTATGAACATGCCACGCTATGGCAAGAAGACTATGTTTTGTGTCGGCTGTGCCTGCGTCGGTGCATATGTTGCCTATCAATATTGGAGAAGAAGAGAACTTAAGTCGATTGACGAAGGTTTTGAAGAAGTTTCCAAGGTTAGAATTTTTGAATTTTTAACAAACTTTATGCAACTTTATACTTTACCTTTTTTGGTTATTTTGAGTATTACCTGTAATTTTGACCGTGTGTGTTTAATCATTCTTTTGTTGTTTCATGCATTGTTTCCGACTGGTTAGATTTTTAGATGCTGTTTTAATGATTTATCATTGTGGCTATTATTATTTTTATTTACTTGTAAATTTCTATGTGCTTGGTATAGGGAACTATTCAACTCATTATATCCATCTGTTGAACTGATAGTGATCTGCATCGCTATATTACACTTGGAGCTTTATTGATGTCTGTTAGGGTCTTGCTTCTTTAGGTATATTTAATTTGCTTGAATTTAAGACGTAACTTTTTGTTTAGCTATCTTGGTTTACCTGTTTCCTCCTTAATTAATTGCCTTGTGTTGTCAGTCTCCAAAAGATTAAGTAGCCTTCAATTTTGGGAATTATTCAGATTGATGACAGCAACGAGAGAAGGGTACTCCTATTGGGTTTGGATGGTGCAGGAAAGACCTCCGTAATGAATCAAGCAATTGCAGCTGCTAATGGGACTTCGTACATTGTTCCTACAGCTTCGACTCATGGTTTCCGTGTCTTTAGATTACAGAATGGACCCTATGTCTTTGATATTTGGGAAAGTACGTTATTCTATGCTCTTCTTTGATTTAACATGATTTTATATCATTATCTTCACTATGGTTCGTTATCCACTCGTAGTTGGGGGTGCAGAGGATACAAGAAAATATTGGAGTCACTTTCTTCAAGACACAGATCTTTTGGTATTTATGGTGGATGCATCTGATACAAACAAACTATCAGTTGCGGTTTCTGCACTAAAGCAGCTGTTGGGAGATTCTAGAATGGATACTGTACCGATTTTGGTGATTGCAAATAAGCAGGTAAATTTACAAGCAATTTTTCATCTATTGTACATACTTTCATACATCTTTTCAATAGATCGTAGTGTTAATAAACTTGTTTTTATTTTATTTTATTGAATATATATGGTTAAAATGGTTTTAATACTCAGATGAAAGGAAGGTACATTTATATGTTCAACAATAAATTTTCCTAGGACTCTCCAAATGCTTTGAGACCTGATCAGGTCAAAGAAGCACTTGACTTACGTAGTATTCCTGCCAATAAGCACAAGATTGAAGTGATTGGTTGTCAGACTCGTCCATTACCAGAAGTTTCACAGGATGTGAACGAGCACAGTTGGCATCATCCTTCAGTGGACGTTGTAAGGAAGAAAATATTCGCGATGGCTGTTTCATCCTAAGCTAGCACTAATATTTAATAGGGTTTGACCCCACCAGAGAGGACAGAGGATATTCCACTAATATATTGTGAAAAGGATGAAAGAATTATTAAGTGAATTATTGGTATTCTTTGTAAGGCAATAAAATCGAGGATAACGATAGAGAAGAAATATTTCCAGAAAACTCGTGAAAATTGTGCATGAAAAATTTATTACACCTTTTTAAAACACTAGATTTATTAACATTATCGAATAAGGCAGAGTAATCCAGTTGAAACATGAATGTCGTCTGTTATACTGTTGAGTTGCTGTCATTTTTTTTTAATTTTTCCCTTTTTTTTTTAATAACCAGTATTACTCTATTTTCTACTATTTTATAAGCATTACGGATATATCGCCAAGAATAGATTTTTTTATCTCAACGCAAACCTGTGGAGTGTATTTTAGCAAATACCTGTATATTAAAGTACGGCTGTAAAATTCTTTGCAAGCCTCAAACGGACAGTACAATTTAATTGTTTCCCTCTATGGTAATGTGTAAATTTAGAAAATGGTGCCATATCAGTGTAATGTTACTATTCCGATACATTAAAATTTCTTTAAAAAGTTACGTTTATATAATCATTTTCTTAAGAATAATATTGTCCTAAGGTTACATGTGTAAAAAATAAAAGTTATAGTAATGATGATAATCATTTTATCAATGTAAGTCAACATATTTACAATATTTCCAACATACCCGCAGTATACGGACTCAATTACAAAATATTTTCTTTGAATGTTAATCACTCTCTTCGTTACTGTCTGTAACGAATTCACCATCATCCAAAATATCATCATCGGACAACCCCTCTTCACTCATGTCACTTAAACCCACGAATCCCGTTTCATCATCGTCACCTTCAAATTCCTCTTCAGTGTCACTTTCACTAAAACACATTTTTTTCAGAGTTTCCATTCGCTTATTATTTTTGGTTGTTTTATTCTCTACTTTGTCAGTATGAAAGCTATCCTTTGCTTCACGTTTCTGTGTTATACTTTTATCGATGATACTCCCTGACTTTAATTTTTTATTATTTAATCCACTTTCATTTTCATCATCAGATTCATTGTCTGAGAATAACTTCAATTTCTTTTGCGAATCATTTTGAGTGACATCTACAATAACATTTTTTGTTGTTTCATTGTTTTCACATGGAATTTCTTCAGGTTCTTCTTCGATATTATGGTCTATATCGTCGCCATTAATAGATTCTACTTCCCAGAGAGGTTTTTTTGTTTTCTGTTTTGGTTTTTTCGGAATACAATGCTTCTGAATATTTTCCAATGCAATTTTGCGTCTTGTTTCTTCCAAAGGCTCAGGATCATCCAAGACTATTTCACCCCTTTTCAGTAAATACTCAGCATACTGCTCAGGAATACCTTTAAATCTATTTATTTTTGATCGTATTTGGCGCCAAGTCAATTGGTAGTAATTTTTCCGATCTCTCACCATTGCCTATACAAACAATTTGTACAAATGTTTAAAAAATTTACAGATATGTAAGGGATATTGGTAAAATTTATAAATCAGTTTAGTTACCTTATAGTTATCACCATACTTGTCCATCATATATGTGGCGAATTGAACTTCATTTTTAGGCAATTTAAACAAGCATACTCTGGGAGCTTTTGCTTCAGACTCAAGTTTCTCTGCAACATGAATCTTTGCAGGTGGACCCTTCTTCATTTCTTCATCATCATCTTCATCATGCTCTGTATCTTTAAATTTATCTTTAACACTGTTTATGAGTTCCCGTTTTGTATTAGGTATCTTTAATATTTCATTTGGATTATACGCCAAGCCCATTTCGCCTAAATTACTCCGTGTTGATTTTTTTACTTCCCAGGCTTCTTTTATTTCCTCACTTCAAAGAATAATGAAAAGAATTTCAGTAATGAATTCTTACAATTTAAATACTTATACAGCATGGTCATCAAGTAACAGGTTAAAATGACTTACCATCCTATTGCAGGTAACTTTCGTAACTTATTCCGTAATCTTTTACGGTTTACATTTACTCGAAACTTCTTCCTACGTTTAACTTTCCTTACTTTCGTCATTTTTCAGTGAATATAATGAATAAACAAAATTTGCTAAAACCACGTGTATACTACACAAAGCTTCCTTCCTTCCTTTCCTTATGGCTGACTCCTCCAATGAGAAGATATACCAGAACTACACAAAGCTGAGAAGGGAAATGTTCTGAAATGCTCCAGAGATGAGTAGGGAGATGCACAATGCTACGATTTTAGGCAGAGATCAGTAGGGAGATGCACAACGCTACGGTTTTAGGCGACAGAGATGAGTGGGGAGATGTACAACGCTCCGGTTTTAGGCGATACCAAAAGCATGGCGCTGAATCATAGCGGCGAGTCTGGAAGCACGAGTTTGTGATCATCGCCTCTGTCGACAAAGCATATCGCGTCGTAGCCGAGCTAAGCGTGAACGCGAACGCGTAGCTTGGTGGACAGAGGCTCTCCGCTACTTACCGCTGATTTCGAGAGCAACCCTTCGAACGATATCGCTCATCAGATATTGCCCAAATATTTTTTTTCCTTTGTAATCTCAAGTCCGAGCGCACTGTGTAAGATCGATAAGACAAACGCCAGCACCTCATGCCTTCCTGCAGGAAGAAGATCAAAAACAGATCAAAGTGAAATTAATATATATTAATAAGTTCATATTCTGAATTATAAAAATAATGAATGCAAATAATAAATTTATGTATTAATCTTTTAAACTCGATTGTCCCTTCTCAAGCACTAAAGTATATAGAAAATGGGAAAATACCGAGCGCGAAAGGTCTAAGGAATATTGGAAGTACTGAAAATTGCAAAATTTATCAGAGCGTAGACTGGTTGTGCACGATCCGGGGAATGGAGAGCACCTAAGTGGGTAGTGGTCACTAATGATTGTGGTCCAAGAATCAGGCCACAGTTTGAAGTTGTGCAGGCAAAAAATTCAACATTCTGATATCATTTCATGGCCATCGCGAAATACATGAGAATACCTGATCCATAACGGGAAAGACTGAAGGAAGGAAATGCCTGATCTACTTATCTTCAGTGAACGACGATACAACCGGGATCTGCCGTTGTACCAACTACAGGTAATATATTTTATTTTCTCGATAAAGTCAATTTTTGTTGGTAACCTAACAACGGAGCACTAATCCACATTTATGTTCACCAAACGGACTCGAGAGAGCGTTTTCACCTTTTCCCAAGCTATAGGCGAATTTAGTGTACAGCAGACCGTTGCTATGTAAAATCCTTAATTTTATTCAATTTGAAGAATGTCTTTCATTTACAGACTACATAATTCAAACGATTCATTTCCTCAGCCTCGAAATCCCTTTTTTCCTATGAAAGTATTCTTGAAGAAATGTAAGTTAACATTTCGCTGAACATACATATAGCAATATTTAAACAAATCAGTCATTTTTCCTGGAATCAACTTTTATTGTCACAAGGGCTAGACAATTCGTCAGAGTTCTAAAATCAAATCACGTGAAATTAAATTAATTGAAAATTGTTTAATTACCCTATTACATACAATACATAATGTTACGTCACCAAACAATTTGGCAGAATAATTATTTCAATGAAAAAAAAATATACAAATATCGCGAATCAATAGGGTGTAACTCAAGAGACGAACGTGATAAGATATTAACGTTTATATTCATTATTTGGCATTATACACCCTGAGTTTGCGCGATAAACACCGTCGCGACGCCGTCTACGCTGACGACCACCGTCACCATCGACAACGCACCAGTACTAGCCGCGACTTTCGCGACGCAAGCAGAGTCTTTGTCTTCTTTCTGCTTCCTTCTCTTTGCTCTGTTCAGTTTATTTTTTCCCCGAAGGAGTGGCGCGTGGATTTATTATAGTCCGCAACGGACCCCAAAGAAATAATACAAAATATATATCAAAACTAATATTCTAGTCAAATGCAAATCGCAAGTTTTCAACATACCCAAAGAGCTTTCGTGTAATGTCAAGTCGTAATGAATATTTTTTACGTTCCTTGCCACAAGTCACATTTGAAGGATATTTACTAATTTTCCCCAAAAAATGTTAACCGATAAATTCTAGAAGAATTTGGAATCCCTATTTAAATTACGAGAGGCTCTGGACGATAAAAAATATTTATATTTCATGCATTTATGGTAGTATCGATATTCGGGTATTTATTTGTAACTGTAGTACAATTGCATAATAATTCGCACCATCGTGCTGGGCGCAGGAGGATGCAATTAGGCGTGTGACAATTGACAATTTTTTTTTTACACGTATTAATGTCGACCGATTGAGTTACACGGTTCAGCTATAATTCGCTTCGACAAAATTGCCTATCGATCACGGGCAACGTTAAAACGTCAGTTTCAATGCATCGTAATCATATTATTATATATTGCAATTTATAAATGCATTTATTCATAGCTTGATCAATTTTACTCGATTCTGTTTACACTTACTCTCCGCGACAGTAATGGATCTTGGTAATATTTGTGACCGGGCGATAAAGCACGTTATGAAAAATACGTATCATTAGTAAAGCGTGAATAAGTAAGAAACAGCAGTTTTCATCAGTTACAGTTTGTCCTTGTAAGAGTGAATTATTCCAAGAAATGCATGTACGCAATATTTGATTCTTCTTCGAATTAAATGAATATCGTAAAAATACTTTGCAGTGCTAATACAATATTATTAATTATATGCTACGTTAATACAGTTTTTAATCGCTGCTCTACGCAAGAACGAAATTTAGTATAATTCAACAAGGACAAGAATAGTTTGATAATTTTAAGTATAACTTTAAAAAAAAAAAACAGTGAAATACGTACTGCTTAAAAAAATGAAGTGAAGTTTTTGTGAAATCAAACAAAAATCAATAATGAAGATGCAAGTAACGCGCGAAGACATTGATGGCATCCCTACTCAGTGGTTGCAGACTGTTGCGAATTATCTTATGGGATTTCGCAATGATACGGTGGTGGATTTTTCTCAGCCTCATTTAAGACCATCAGTAATTGGCATATATCCGCTCTTCATACTCATGTATGCTATACTAATTCTGGCAGGAACTTTGATGAACTTTGCCATGGTCTATCATATCGTGAAGTATCGTTTCTACAGAGATCCAACTTATGCCTTTCTGATCAACCTGGCAATTTCCGATGTGGTTAAGTGCATCTTTGTTCTACCTATGACACTGACTGTTCTTCTTCTGCAGAATTGGATATTCGGCAAATTTCTTTGCTACTTTCTACCCATGCTGCAGGCATGTATTTTTTTACTAATAAATTTACGAGGTGTCAATAATCGGTCCAATGCACCTAGATGCATTTGAATCAGTGTCGAACTATACATAATTGGTTTAGACTATACCACTGTAGATGCTGTTACATATGGGAATGGTAATGCAACTTTTTAAAAAATAATCAGATGTGAACGTATAGAGAAAAGAAATTTTGACAAAAGTTTTTTTTTACGTAATATGCATATAGTGTGCGAATAGTAGTTGTTTTTATTTTATGGGGGTTAGGGGGTAGAGTTGTTTGTGCAGAGGGAATACGTTTTCCATTGTATTAATTAAATTTATTCCGTCCTTCTCGAAACTCCATGAATATTATTGTAGTTCACTGATAAGGTTTTACCTACTATCCGATACCGTTATATAAACTTGGGATTTTATTTTTTTTTCAGAAGAAATCTACTTATCATAAAGTAAGCCATTTCACGTTTCAAAATCGAATAAATTCAGATACAACCCCCCTCTCACCCCCCCATGACACTTCCACCCTTTACGTATTTGTCTCGCCTGAATTATCTGGACGATATTCGAAAAAGCAATTCTTTTGGATTCCCATGGAAAACTGACAGTTCCATATAAAATGATAGCACCGATTTATTTTGAAACTAAGCTCGTGCTTGACAATAATCGCAAGAAATACGACACTTGAAATATTTCAAACAAAAATCTTATAACCTTGTAAGTGTGTAGATCAGAATTTCATAGAAAGTTGAAAAAAAATATGTAAGTAATAAGTTAATAATAATTAAAAATTATAAGGGTAATAACACTTGTGAAAGTAATAATCCTTCTTATAAAAAAGCATTCAATGTTTAATCATATTTTATTATTTTCAACAAAATCTTCTTATCACCCCAGTTTGTCGCTGTGAAGCATATAGGGTGGGTATGAAAATAGATAAAGGATTCGTAAAAACGTTCAAAGTTCAAGAACGTCAAATAGCACAAGTAATCGACTATAGTCATTCCAAGTGAAGTTTCATTCAAAGTAATTTTCCTCTTTATAATGACACAGTGCTTATATGGCATGTACTTCCTCTAACAAATATAATACATATGTATAACCTCATGCATACAGGATAGCTACGGAGATAAATCTCTCTAATACACTTTAGGTCACGTATCCATTTTCCTCTCGTGTACCCTTCCTGCCAAAGACCTATGCTCAAGTCATAAGAATGTAAAAGTAAGTTTGTTACTTTATCTTATGAAAAATAAACTGTTTTTGTAAATAGATTACATGAAAAGTGTAATTTGATTGAAAAATTTATAAGAAAGTAAAATCAAACGAATGACAAAGTTCGTGAACAACACTCAGTTCCATCAAGTTCAATTACCTGTTAAACAGAGTTTTCTGTCATTTCCGGGTTAATTCATAATTCGTACCGGTTCCCAAATTTTCCAACCTGAAAGTACGAGGTAATGACTGTTTAAAATTGTGGCTATTCTTTGTTAAGACAAAGCGCAGTAAAAAAATTAAACGCAGTGCGGCAATGGGGAACAATGGTCCAAAATTTTATTATAAATTAGCACCGTTACACTATAAAGTGTAAAGTCAATATTTCTCGCTAGTCTATGTCAGTCCATAACAAATAATTCAGACGAAATAACTACGTGACGCCGAGAGCAACAAGAAAGTTCTGAAACGTCGTTTCGAAAAAAAAAACAGCGACGTGTCCTTGAGAGCTTCTTGGGAGATACGACAATTCCTTCCACTTCGAGTATAAAGACTCAAATTATATATATATATATATATATAAGAAAATCTACGGAGGACATTTGCCATTTCAAATTTTAAGTCAAATAGCACTTCGCGACTTGCGAGAGAAGTCAATTATTCAAATTTTAAGACAGCGATTTCGGGCACTTTACGAAAAGTTTTTTATATTTTTTGGAACATTGGGTCATTGAATTTCGTATGTTTATCTGCACCGTAAATATATACTATTTGAAAGATTAAGGATTACCTGCTGATAAGTTAAAGTGGGTCAATCGTGCCTGAGATTTATTATTGCAAGATGAGAAAGAAATTTGCAAATATTCCTAACCTAATCTAACCCCTGATAGACACTTCTTTTTCGATCTTGAAATATGTCATCGCTCTTAACTCTTTGTTAGGGATGTGGTCTAGAATCGCCAACCATTTTTCTTTTACACGGCAATAATTTGTGTCAGGACCTATGCCCGTGTATATCTTATCCGAACTATGCTTTTCTTTTCATTAAACAGCCATTTCTAGAGTGCTTTTTCTAGTAGCTCTCACGACCTTTGTATAACGATTTCTCATGAGTCATGACTATGTAAAGATAGCAACGTACCTATGCAAAAGCAAAAAAACTTGAACTGATTTAACATCTGCATACTCAAAAAGTATACATATTGTATCTCGTAAAATATATGTAACTTGAATTCGTCTTTAAAATATTATCTGCGCCTTTCATTCAATGGAGCTGTTATGTTATGTATCACTTTTTACAATATGTTTTCCTTTTAACTGTTCAAACAATTTCTACATTCTGACACGGTTATAGTATTTCATGTGTAATTAATAGTAATTCCAATTCCAATTGTAGGCATATTATATTTGATATATACATACTGATTGTCATGTTTTCCGACCTAATTAACGTAATCGGTCTATTGTTCATGTGCTGTCGAATAATGGGTATGATGTCTGAATCTTTATGTATTGTTTGAGTTGCTGTAATTTGTACCATGAAATTCCATTACGTAATGCCCTTATTACGGCTATACTGTATTATTTGCATTGTAGTGAAATTTCGTAAAATACTGCGGCTTGAGTATCTATATTTATCACTTGGGCCTATATCACTCTACCTATTGATCGAGTGTATGTAGAATAGTGGGTAAGAACGATATATCAAGAAATTCGAAATAGAGTTGGTTAGACTTAAAAAAAAAATGATTAGTAACAATGCTGATGTCACTCCAGTAGAGTAACACGCTCGTTTCCACAAAAGGGATAAAAAGTAACCAATATGGCAGTGCTTCTACTTAAATATTTGAAGTTTGTGGATGAAATCTTTTTATATTCTTAATAAGTCCATTTTTCGGCAACAGAGTTGTAGGAGAAGGGTGTGAAATCAGAAAATGGGATGGAGGAAGAAAGTTTCATTACAGACGTGTAAGCTAGGTGAGAGGGAAGGAATTTGAGGGACGGCAAAGGGGTGAAAAGAAAAGGACCGAAGAGACAGCTCGGAAATGACCTAAAAAAGGGAAAAAAAGAAATATGACGAGAAAGGGTTGAAAATGGTAGGAAAAGATAGTATCAAATGTACTCCCATCTCGCTTATTTCCCTGAGTTCATTTCAGCTCCTTTCCTTCTCTGCAAAGGAGGTATGATTAGTCCGCGGTCCAGGTAGGAGACCCGGGGGAAATACCCTAATCAAGAGATAAGGATTATATGATAACGAAGCGAGTAGGAAAAATCATTGTTACAAAGTACAGAAGACGCGTACAAAGCGTCCGGACCGAACCGTCCGCGCTTTAAAATACGGACAATCGACGTCCAGTCTTCACGTTCGCCAGAGTATAGCTTCGTCTTACAGAAAGAACAAATTGCTATGACGCAGGGAGAAGTGGAGTTCGATGGGGAATTTTTTAGCCTGTGATCTGTTTTAATCGCAAATACAAGACGTTTGATCATAACGAGTGAAAAGCAGTCCCATGAAATAATACAAGACATGCGCCTAGGTCCTTTCTTATTGTTAGGTTACCGCAATCAGAGGATCACGTCCTGAGATACCCAACGATGCCCAGCGGGAACTGCTGGGAGGACCCGAATGATCCTATTTGCTGGCACAACTTTCTTCACTTCCTGCAAAGTAAATTCAAAGTGGGTTAAGCGTAAGGGCCACGTCAGCTGTCTCCGGCATAGCCTCTCAGCCATTGATCCCCGAAATGTCTCCACCGGAGGATGACTATTATATAGTACATGTTCCAAAATCCAACCATTGGGTTGAGTTATAAATAAATTTTGATATAGGTAAATGAGTTATATTTCTAAAATTTAACTCATTTATTACTCAATTTAATAGAATCCAAGTAAACATAACTAAGGGATATTCTCGAACAGATGGGACTTTGTCCGGAACCAACGGACTATCCCTCACGTCCTCCGGATGAGCAAACAGGATCCTCGTTGCCTACGTTAAGAACCAAATGGTTAGTTGACTTTGAAGTATCTGCAAACAAATTGATAAAGTTTACACGGATTGCATGTGAGAAGTTTGAGCTTTTCTAAAAAAATATGGGAAAAACATGAGTTGAAGGGAGTGATGAAATGAAGCATTTTCCAAAACTAATGAAATATTGAATCTGCTTTCAGCATTTTTTTTAAGTCCGTGATCCAGTGCAATATTGATTCAACTTATTTTAAATTGTATCATCATTCACGAACACCAACCAATAATTTCCTGAAGCAGTTATTATTATTATTCTTGAAGCAGTTATTATAGTCTATTTTTCCAACTGCGTCTTCATACTCGTCGATTGAAAACACCGATAGTCAATTAGTACCCGAATAAAGAACAACAATATTACAATCGAAACTTCGTTGAAATGTAACATGACTTTCTTTAATAAGGGAAATATCGATCTCTCATCTCAATCATCACCGTTAATACCTCCACGCGTGCGTGTATATTCTTTTATTGGATTTTCCCTAAATTTCATTAATCAAGTTACTTTCGTTAGGCATTACTCATAAAGCTCTATGAAGGCCGTGTTGAAATGAATTATATCATACAAACACATAGCCATGTTGGTAAATATTATATTTGCAATTTAACTACTCCGTACATATACGGGGTGTCTCATTCAAAGTGGATACCTCGTTTATTTCCATTACATACAACCGAAGATTGTTTAATAAATTCACTTCTGAATAACTTGGAAATGGCTGGATGGATTTTAGTCTGCAAAGTCTTAAAATATTAAGAAAAAAACGTGCTACATTTCCTTATAACAACAGAAAATAATGTTTCATTTTAAAAAAACCTGTAACGTGCTGTATCTCTAAATCAGAAGAATATTTGAAAAAATAATTCGGATGAAAAAACGATACCCTTAAAACCATACAACTTTTGTCCGAAACTTTTCCCCGTATCTTCGTTAGTAACAGAGATAATCAAACTGTGCACTTTCGTTGAGACACCCTGTGTATAATGTTTACAAAAAATAATACTCTTTGATCGCGTTCTACCTATTTCGATTCTAATTAAAACTCCAACAAACGATTAGTTTTAAGTTTCCACGATTAGTGTAATTAATGCTTTTTACTTCGACGAATCATGCTTAATTAAACTTTTAATTTCCCGATTGCTTTTACATTCTCTTTTCTTTTTTCCCGGGCAGCGCGTATTTCTTTTTTAAACAATTATATTGACTGGTTCTTTTTTACATACAAAGTCTCTAAGAAATCGTACAGCGAGAAAGAGGAAACTTTGATTTTTTTTTATACTTGTTTTTCTTACCGTCCATGATGCCTTCCCGTATACTATTACATTGAAATCGGTTAAAGATCCAGTCTGGTACTAACGTATTGATCCCATGCATATTTTGCCAGAGTCCTGGACAGGAAATTGGATTTGGTTAGAGATTTTTTAGTGTCCCGTTATCCCGTTGGTGTCATAGATGGTATATCAGATATATTTCAGAAAATTATATATCGTATCTGTAATAATTATAACGTATCTGTCCGTTGTGTCTCGTCCGATAATATTACCCCTCGTAATTGTATCAATGAACTTCAAATTACATAAGTGTCAAGTACCTACGTCGTAATTCGAAATGATCGTGTCAATTTGCACTTGGTATATGAATCTTAGCGTCTGATATTACGCGTGTAAATAACGTATGCTTATTTGCTATATCCATGCTGGGTTTAATAAGAATATTTTACTGTATTGTTCTTCGGAAATAATACATTTTTATATCCTTTCAAATTGCTCTCTTTTCAAATATCTGGACAAGCGGTCCTTTCACAGTCGGGATTTTATATTATCATTGATACGAGTTTCCTCGTTTAGTTACGAAAAGGATTTCGAGTTGCTAAGTGAAGCGATTTGTCTTGAAACGAACTAAGGTACAAATATAATACATTAAAGTTGTATATTCGTTGATCCGAACTTTCAGTACTCGTGCGACGAATTGCTCAATAATCTAAGTACCGGGTGTTTTAGAAATTCAATAAATTTTGTACTTTACGAAAAAGTATATTCTTTCAAATCACGTATCGTCATACGTACTACTACACCAAGACACAAGCTCACCATTGTTATAAATAACAGCAATATTATAGGCTTAGAACGACATTAATTCCAAGTGGAGTAGAGTTATCGGTATAACGGGTGAGACGAAAGTAGGATCGTGTTGCACTTCGTGATCAGGTGGCTTAGGGCGACTTTTAAAAATGACAGGAATCTCACGTACGTAAGAGTTTATAGTGGGAGCGGAGATGACCTAGATTTTTTTTAATCGACCTATATGCTTAATCTAGATCCTTTTTTATTCTACTTTCTGGGTACAACTGCAAAATGCATATGCTTTCTGTGCAAGCAGCAGTGATAAAAACAATATATATAGCGAAAAATAAAAATCGGCTGATAAGAGACACATTAAAGTTTACGGCAACATATGTAGAGTTCGGTGATTATAGCCAACACTGTGGCTGGCTCGTGTGATAATAGACATCACGTAATTAATTGTCGTTAATGGTCGAAGTTATTCAATTAGTAAATTGTATCCACCGACTATCCATACAAGCTTCAATTGAGACAAAGCAATTTCAGTTATTCTGATATGACCGTATGTATATATGTATATGTATGTACATATACATATGTATACTTATAAGATTATTCATCTGTCATGATAATTCATAGTCGTTCCACTAATTACTTGGTTAGTCAAGTTCGTGAATAACTGTAATCTGCAACTTTGTCGTGAGCAAATAAACGATTCAAATCTACTTCAAGTTGTTACGCAGTAAATCTTTTGCTGCTTAGCTAGCTGACTATTCAGGACTTTATGATCGACGCCACAAGTATATAACTACGTATACTTTCTAAAGTCTATGCTGTGTCTTATTGGTAACTAAACTTCAACTTAAATGCGACTGGTCATTTGGTACAATTATTGATACTAATTGTCGATAGATAGGGGAAAATGAAATAAGGATGGTCAGTCTGTTTTTCTATAAAGAGTAAACAATAAATTCATATTTATTCTGTGGTCTACTTATGCGCTAAAAATGTTGTGTTATTATAATTCGTTTTTCTTTAATTTTTATTATGGCTCAATTTACACATAGGCTGTTAATAATTTAATAAAAAATATCTTAATTATTACAATGGCTTTTAATCCAGAATGACTTAGCAGATACTTCATCTATATTCTATGCTAAGTGGTAATTACGTATAACGTAAACGGGATACAATTTTTTTTTTTTCTACCCGCCATTACATCCGTTTTTTTAATCTGATAAAGCAGCATCTCGGTGGCTATAAAAATATCGCATAACTTTTTCAGATGAAATACTTACCACTTTATCTTGCTACATCTAAAGTTATTTTATCACTAGTCAATATAACTTTACTGTATATTACACAGAAATAGTCGTGCAAGAATGGATACCAAAGTAGATGCTTTCAATTACTTTATATCTGTCCTTTATTTACTGGTGAGCATATATCTGTATACTGAGCATCCTGTGTACAATAAAACTTAATATAAAACTTACTGTTGAATTTCGAACTTTTGGTCGTTAATCCCACTGAAAATACGACGACTATACCAATTGGTACATAGATAAAAGAAACCAAAAAGAATGTATTGTTGAATAAAATATTTAAAAAAATTGAAATAAAATCTACAAATAAATATTAAAAATACATTATTTCAGGACATTCCACTTCACGTGTCCATGATGACCTACCTAATGATTGCTGGGGATAGATTTCGTTTACTCAGCGATCCAGGAAAGCCACGAATACCAGCATTCGTTTGCGCACTGGGTGCCTGGTTCTTCGCTATTTGCATTGTACTCCCATATCCAATCTACACAACGTATTTAGACTTGGAGGTAAGTCAATTGATTTCTGTCAATCATTATGTCTTTTGTTAACCCTTTCAACCTTCTCAACTTGCGAGACAATTTTCTACCTCACTCGTTTTCCATTCAAATCTTTCGCACAACGTGAGTCAAAGTCCTCAACAACTCTACCGAAAAATCGCATTTGCCAATGTTCACGGTAGAAAAATTCCAATGTATTTTATGCTTGATAAATATCTCAAAAGTCTCTATTCAACCAGATTCTTTCACCTAAGTAATATTATAACTTACTTACGTTATTTACCTTACTTAAGTTATCCTCTCCTTTATCATAAACTCTTGAAAAATTGTCGAACTACCCTTATCCTGAAATTACACAAATTAACCTCAGCACTTGAATTTTGGGTATCTCCTGCCCTGAACAACCAATTACTATATCCCTTTCCGTTGAAAATGTTGAAATCTTGAGTGACGCATTTTGGAATCGATAACGAGATAGTCTATCAGGGCATAATAGATACGCCCCTTCGATTCAATAGAATTTTAGTCCGGGTCCAGGGAGATCTGGACCCGTACCTGTTTCATGCTACAAGCTCTTTATGTGAACAGGATCTTCTTGGGTCACCGATATTGACGAGGGTAGTATATTTGACCGCTGACATTTTTCGACACAATGCCACTTCTTTTGTATACTCAGACTCTTTTTAAAAAAAAAAAAATGTTTTTCACGTACGAGAAATATATATATCATATCGGATTTGTACCTTAAGCCTCTTACTCTAGCCTGGTCTGAAGGTGTACTTTAAACGTGAGTCCTTTTATTTCACCACGACATATACGAGTTTATGCTGACGAGGTTAGCCGGGTCGATACGTCATTTTCATTTGTATCATTATTGAGAATAATAATTACCGAGAGATTACAAGATAGCGTTCAGCGTAGCGTTTGCTTTAAATCATCCTACATTTGATTTCTTTTTTTTTCGAGCCATTTGTATGTTAGCTTTAGAGAAAATTTTGCAATCTCGTGAATTCTCAGATTTCGAAATATTTTGAGTAGACATATTGTTAGTGCGACATTAACTTTGATAAAGCAATTATTTGATCTGACTAATCTTTAGGTACACCTACGCTATTCAGTGAATGTGACTCCCACTCGATTAGCTTGCTTTTCGTGGAACAACTAAGGAGTAAACTGAATGTTGATAATTTTTTTAATTCGTTTCATTATATTGAATAGGACCGTAGTGCTTTTCATGTAAGCTCCTAAACCTTTTATAAAAGAACTTATCATGCATATCGTGGGTTTCGGTTTACAGGTATATTATCATGTATAATATCATACAGTTTAGTTGCCAAGATCCTAACCGTTTTGTGGCTATAGTTTGACAGAATAAAGATAACAACTAATGAGTGTAAGGACTTAACTTTCTTTGTTTCTTTTTTTTTTTTATTCCTCGCACATAAGTTACTTCAGTTTTAGCCAACTGGAAGACCGAGTTGACGAGGTTCACGTAATTTCATCGCCGTCGTTACACGCTGCTTCATGTAAACAGAATTAAAACTTTCGTCTTTACGTTGTTACGTATTGTTAGCAGGTGTTAAAAGTTGAGCTTACCTCCATTTTTATTTGCGTGGAAAAATATCCATTTTCTCATATATGCTACCAGTAGCTCCTGTTTTTACAATAAATTAGATCTGCGTCAAAACGTGACAGACAAAATTTCGATAACGAATAATATCACAGGTAACACGTGTTTAATACATATTTGTTTTTGAAATTTGTAAATATGTATTTTTCTTATTGCAGTAATGCGAATTTACTCATATTTAGTGTCAGTGATAATTTCTATGTGTTCAATATATTTCATGGCTACACGTTGTAATGGGAAGTTCGGATTTGACGTTATTCGTTGAACAATTATGATAAATCTGTCTCGCAATTCGTCGGTATGTGAATTTTCGTTAGAAACCTTGAAAAGTTTCGTGAGGTCTTTTAATATCTGGGATACGACTGCGATCGCCATCTTATAAACTTTTGTTTATGGAGCTAGGGAGGCTTTATAAATATTTGTCACGAGGAGGGAAAGTAACGTTTTTAAAAATAAAACCCTTTTTAGTTACATAGGAAACGTAGGCGTTGCGTGTGCAGGGCTTGGTAAATTTTATATTCTCAAGGTTAACGCACTCAGAGTAGAATTAATGAAGTGTGACGTTCACGTTGTCCTTTGTCATTTTAAGTATTTTATCCGATACTTGAATCAACTTGGTATATCTAGTGGATAAAAGTGCGTGAAAATTTTCTAACCATTTAATACGTTCTTCGTTTTGTTTCGTATTCGTTTAATGATTTCTGTCCACGACTTTTTTTTCATGTTTTGCTGACCTGCTTTAAATTTTCATTCGTGACTCAGCCTCCTTTTCGACATATCGTAACGGCACATAATTTATGTTATTTTTGAAGATCAAAGTTTTCCATCAGTGAGAGTCTTTCAAATTTGGTTATATGGTTTTCGAGTTTTGAACTAACGTATGTAGGAACGTACAAACTCATTCTTACATATACTTGTATGAAACAGTATAGAGTTTAGATGCGATATCACACAATTTTTCTTTATCTAAAATGTTAAAAAAAATGATGGCAAAGAAGAAGGTATTTTCGATTAACTTAATTTCGACTTGGAATAGAATTTTTCATGGATCCAACGAGTTCACGGTAGGGGAAAGCACAAGGGCAATTTCCATGAGGTTTATGTAAAATTGAAAATAGATTCTTATTTCTTAAGTCAATTTTGAATTAAATTGTTGGTTCAGGCGTTTTCACTTTTCCTTTTATTCCTAAATCGTAGCAAAAGCCATCTCCATTGAACTTTCCTGGACATTGAACTGTAAATAGTTGAGAGCTGGATGGTTGCTTAGGCAAAATAGGGAAACTCTGGAAACTTGGGTATATGTACCAGGAGCTCAATAAAGTTTGTGCTAGCATAAAGCCCCGGCAGCAACAGGAGAATTTCATGAACTTTCAGTAGATCTTCTTAGTTAGTGATTATCGATAACACTTGATTTCTCATTGAAGCAATGAAATTGCGAAAAATGAACTTTGTTTTTCTTGGTTGATTAGTTCAATTTTTTTTTTGTGAATATAAATATAGCACGAAAAAAAAACAAAATCGGTTTTTAAAATATGTATTTTATGCTTCACCAGCGATTTCCTATCGGCATGTATTTTTAATAAGTCATGTAGGTGATAAAGGTTATACAAGTTTTTATCAGATTTTCCTATATGGCTGTAAATAATATCCACCCCTTATTCTGTTTCAGAGATTCATGAAGCAACACTTCGAAGGGATGGGGATTTGCGTGGCGAATCTGGCGGATGACATGCAGGAGTACATGAGGGGTCTTTTTATTGGAACGTGAGTAAAAATTCGATCGCTATTGATTTTATTTAAATTTATGTTACTTATGGTAATAATAAACAATGTTCGTTAATAGATCAATCGATGATCGATACATGCATATGATTCACGATAGCTTTCTGATACTGAGACAATATCATATGCACATACGTATATATACATATATATAAAAATAATATTTTCGGATAAGAGGAGAGTTAAATTCTCAAGAAATTTGGATTAGTACGTAATATCTGTGAGGTGATTAATTTCGAAAGAAACGTCAGAATTGCGTGAGTTCACGGCAATGGCTCTAGCGAGAACACTCATTGGGGCCGACATTACGGAATCATTCGAGTTATTTCTCTTCGTGAAAGAAGCCACGAAAGTTGTTTGACTTGCTCAACTGCTCTGCCTTTGCGACCCTTTTTTTACCGTCAAGATAATACTGGGGCAGACACGTTGCTTGCCGAGAGAAGATTTGCCGTTGAGTCAAAGTGTCTGACGGAATGACGTTATAGAAGATTCACGGCCAATAGCTTTGGTTTTTAAATTAATAAACGTGGTTACCAAGTTGGGCTGTTTATACTGGGTGCGTGTGTATCGCAATTGCCTTGCAAATATGGCACGGTGCGACTCTGCGAATTTACATAGTTTGTTTACCGTACCCTGGAAACTTTTATTCCATAATAATTTTTTCGAATTGAAATAAATTTTGAGAAAATAAGGAAAATTATTTTTTTTTTTTAAGATATTTATCAGTTTCTATACATATATATTTTTTCTTTGTTAGACAGGGTTAATTTTTTGTTATGTGTAAGGACATGGTCTGAAAACGAGGGTTGATTCTTTTTTTTTATTTATCAGCCTAGGATACAGATTTTATCGATAAGAGTGTATATCAGAGGAACGTAATTGATCTTGAATACGTGATTGATCCGTAAATTGATTTTAGTCGTGAAATATTTTTTTTATATCGGAAGTAGCAATTTATGTTATATTGCTAGAAAATCATGTAATTCATATAAGAAATGTTGCTTCTGCTTTTTGGCAATGCTGATTAGATGAATGATGTGCGTAAATTTGCTGTTTTTGACAGCTAGGGTTATCAGCGATATGACAGATATTGACAGATGCGAATTGAACAAAAATGTTGAAAGAAACATTTATTAATAAATATTAATATATTATTTATATCGGGTGTCCGATACTTTTGGTATCAGATATATAACATTGGAATTGTGGTATAATTCTGACGGAACGGTTTTTGCAAAAATTCAAAATTTTTATCGATTTTGGCGAAAATTGAAATAAAAAATTGAAAAATTCCACCAATCAAGCGTTAGTTGATCGACTAAAATCAATGGGGCATCGGACTGGCCGATCATTTTCCCCAACGAATATCAACAAAGTCTCTCACTCGCTAAAGGAAATCGTACGAAAACACAATGAAAGACGGAAAAACAAATAACCTTCTGCTTCATTAGACCGATTTACTTAACGAGCGAGGGATTCGAGAAATTTGGTTGATATCCATCAGGGAAAATGCTCTGCCAATCCGACAATTCACTCATTTTTGTCGATCAGCTAACGCTTTTGGTTGATGGACATTTTCAATTTTTAATTGCAATTTTCTGCAAAACCGATAAAAATTTGTCAAAGTTGGAAGTAATGTTTTAGTCAAAATTTTACCACGATATCCTAGTGGTATATATCTGATACGGAACTTTTCGAACACCCTATTATGACGTTGACTAAAAGGACTAGGACGACAATAACAGAACCGCGATTCTAATGGATGCTCGTTCAGGCTGATTCCGCTTCCGCAATTCGTAACGGTTATGTATTATTTGTCAAATCGGCTTTAACTTATCATCGCATGATTTTGCCGTTTCCGAGCTATAAGTGACGCGATTCGATAAAGTTTTGACGAATAAAGCATAGAAAATTTTTGTAAAGTTAACATAAAAAGAATGACAAAATTGTTGAATAATATTTTCTTATAAGTTTAACTGTAAGCCAAAAATTCGTGTTGACGTGGCTTTCGATAAATAGTTGATGGATTTCATTGATCACGTGATTCCAACGATTTACACGATTCTAGAATAATTCGCAGTCAATTTCCAGAGAGGCTGATCGCATCGATCCGCAATAAATTTTGTTAAATTGTAGGAAATCACGCGAATTTCGTATAGTTACGTCCAGATTAATCAAGACATCGTATACTGTTTAGTGGGATACATTTTACAATACTAACTAAATGATAAAGTATCGCTGACCAAGCGTTTGAAACACGCAATTTCAGGGCTTTAACAGTTATCGCATAAAATGGTAACAAAACTAATTAGCAATGCGATTATATTCTCAAATAATATTTTCAATTGTTCTCATCATTATCTTTCTATCAAATTGACGCAATGATGAAGTGTCAAATTAAAACGCATAAATACCTCACAGATTACTCATCGAATGAGCACACCATTTCTCAACGTAACCTGTAACTTCATTACTGCAGCAAATATTATTGAAAAATAGTATTTTTGGAATTCAGCTTTTACATACTGTACAGTAAAAATATACATATCAGTAGCTATACTAAGATAACTGAAGCTACAGGTAGGATGTTTATTATCACAGGGAAAAAAAAATTTACCAAAACAGTAAAATCGTTAAAACTCTCATAGGCGAACGTAACATCCCTTATCTGCCAGTAGTAACATCCACGTTAAGGCCACACCCCGAACAGTTTTTCCTACCTTATAACAATTTTTTAATCCATGTGACATCTCTTAATCGTAGATACGTTGCGCCGCTTACCATCACTGCTTACCTTTACGTGAAAGCCAGTCGTGAATTACAGAGTCAAGAAGGTCCATTGGCTGTTGCCATGTTCGAAGCTCGTACAGGGGATGTTTACTCGCGGCATAGCAGCCATGCGAGTAATGACATCACGTAAGTAAATTAATACTATATTTTTATAATTATCATAAACCTGGAATATGTATGTACATAGATATATTCTTTCAGTTATTGAATTAATTAATATTTTGCCCATGGTTAATTTTTTTTACCGAAATTTTGCGTTTATCTCATTCAATTAATATATAATAATATTGAATCAGCTGCACAATTTTTTTTTAATGGAATTGAAATATAATTTAATAGTCAAAAAGTCAAAGTTATCGAAAAGAAAAATTTTTTGCCATCGGGATTTAATTTTTGAGCCACGTAAGCTTTTTCAAAAATTTGACATCTCCGTAGCTTTTACGTGTTACGCACTGAGGAATGGTCGCGATAGAAAAAGAGTAAGAGTCAATAGGATTTTTGGAGCTGACTATGGCGAGTTCGCAAGAAAAAGCCTCGAAACGAATGATCTCATGGCTCCGGACATGATCGATTGGCTGCTTGTGGGCTCACTCAGTTGCAACGGTAATTTCTGACTTTGGCACACACGCGAAACAGGATACTCCCGTGTATTGGATACGGGATGCGAACGCTGGATGCATTTTTATTGATACGTAATTTCGACGCGCTCGGAACAAGTAATGCACTTTCGTTCTGTGATTTTGAATACGTTCATTCAGGATTGCTTGCATTTGTTAACAATATAAATTCAGTCTAGCATTTCTTTTATAAGGCATCTGCGTTATATTGTTAATGTGCATTGTATTGCAATATTTTGCAATGGCTCAATCGAAATTCCAGTATTCTATTTGAATTTACCGCCGTTCTGTCGTACAGCTCTGACATATATTTGGCATTCATTACAATACTACGAACACGTTGTCGGAGAATTTTATAACGCACGTGGAAATGAATAAAACGGAGAATTTGAATCTTTTCATATTCGGATTTATATATATAAAAAAAAAAGAAGAAAAAAGTTTTATATCCGAAATAAAAGTGTCAAAGTCAGTGACGCAAATTTTCATGTTTCGAAAGTTCTTTTATGTACGAGTGCGTGAAATTATAGATTTGCGTTAAATATATATAAACTTCAAGCATTAAAAGTTGCTACACTCGTAAGAGCATTACCATTTCGTTCGTTTTGGAACGTTAGGAAATTCGCTGGACGTTGTGATTTCGCACATGTTATACGGCGCAGACTCGGCTGTAACATTTATTTATAGAAATTCTTTCATAGCCTCGATCCATGGATTTATCGATTGAAACTGGTATGGTCCAATACGTGAAAAACGGTATGACAGTTTTCATTCCTTTGGGAATACGTATTGGATACTTTCTAGAGACGTAGGTTTCTAGGGATCGAGGCTTAATTAAGTACAGCAATAGAGTTACTCAATCAGCTTATTGAGAGTAAAATAAATATTAAAGCACAAACTGTGCTCTAGGTTTTAATCGACTTCGTGTACACGTATATCGATTTATACAGTAGTTTTTTTAGTGGTTATATCAAATTGATGGATTGTATTTAAAAACCGTAGGAAATAATAAATTCACTGAAAATTCATAACAATTTGACTTATTATAATATCCGTAAACTCGGAAAAGAATGCGTGACTAAAATTATGTTGTATAGCGTGAAGAAAATTTTTGTTTCATCAAACGGTACTATTTCCTCATAAAGTCATGAGAAATAATTTTCAAAATTTAAAGCATCTCTAACAAACATTAAACACAATTAAACGTGCTTAAATAATATTTTCCTGAATTTGGGGAAAAATTAAATGGAATGCACAAAGAGTTGAAATGACGTGAGGGATGAAAACGGATTCTACGAGATTGTATTTCTGATACAAAGCTATTTCCAGGATTATGAATAAAGCATTATTACGGTGTATAAATTATATAATATCTCTTTTTACTTGAACGTTCTAATGCTATAGTATTAAATTTAGCCATGCCTTCATCCCTTGCTATCTCTTCTCGTTCACTTTATAAATGGTAACGTTAACGTTGTAGTGAAACGAAATTTTGAATTGAAAATATTATCCCACAAAATTAGTCTTTAATTTTTCACGCGTTTTATCTTAATTTTATTTTATTTTTCTTTTACCCAGTAGAACTTTCAATCCCTCGGCGATAATGTTGTTAAGTATAAAAAGTTCAACGAGTGTCTGCTTCTACGCCTTTGTCCCCTGAGAAACTGACCGCAACCTCAACAAGAGATTCGTTAAGCTGTTTTCAACCGACGAAAAAGCTCTTGATCTCTGGGAAACAAGAATAAACAATAATAATAAACCCAATTGAAAGATGCTCTAGCCGAAAGCAGAAAAAAAAGTTGCGAAAGTTTTCAAGCTTACAAACTTTCATCAGGATAAATAAGCCCGAGGAGCTACTAACTTCGCGATCTCAAAGCTATAATTTTGCCATTAATGGAAATGACGTTGAATTCCAGACAATGAAAAATGTATTATGTAATACGAACGTCACGTTTAAATTTATTAGACCAGTATTACATTGAAGATGCATTATCGACGACCAAATATACTTTGCGTGAGAAAAATATTAAATATTTTTCACCAGTATGAATATTTTGCCTTTATCGACACGTGTTAACCGCATGGGAAAAATGAGTGCATGAATGCATTTCTGCATAAATGCATTCCAGCATCTCGTGAGAATGTAGGACAGTGCGAATTTACGGAATACAGTAATCCAATTTGTCGTCCTGACGCTCGGGCTAAATTTCCTTTTTCTTTTTCTTCTTCTATTTTTCCTTTTTACTCTCACTTCCTTTTCATCTCCGCATTACAGATTTCTAAGTATGCCTTTCTCGTTCTCCTGACTTCCCTCCATCTTTCAACGACACTATCCAAAGTCTGCTCGAGCAATATTTTACTTGCAACTCGTGCACTGACAATAGAGCGAAGGAACACATACATATGGATGATACAATAGATTTAAAATACAGTGAAATGGAGTGAAAAAATTGCAAAAATTGTTCTGGTAGTCTTTTTAAAAAAAGAGAGAAAGATCAAAAACCACTTCATGGAATAAGATGAAAGACGTTGCTCTTCATCTCTGATATATTTATTTCGTACCTTTTTGATCTCCTCGCAATATTTGATTTTTATTTTCAGATCTGCTCGCGATGGTAAGAGAGAAAGTGGTAGCGTCTGCACAGGCGGTACAGTCGGTTTGCCTGGCTTGACAGCAGCTTACGATCTTTACAACGCAGAATTGGACGTGCGAAAAGAGAAACGTACGCAAAAATATTTAATCTTCATGGTATCGGTCTACGCTATATGCCTGTGTCCATTAATGGTGCTGCGGTAAGTTAATTTTTAATTAAATTTACCATGCGTGACCTAATGAAACTGTAAAAACTTGAAAGGCCCTTCGAGTATCACTAAAATATTGTAAATATGAAAAATTCGTTATAATATATTTAAATAATCTTTTCGTACGATTTATGTATATATAATTTATGTAGGAAATTATTTAAGTATTAGACCTTTTTTTTTGTATCATTAGCAGCTATATTTATAAGGGTCAGTTCGGGCATACATGGTATCTTAGGAAGTTCGTTAATCTTTGAACGTGAATGACTTCTGAATGGAGGATGCGACAAAGCGTTTACGATAGACACGATCGTATATCCACATAGGGTGGATTTATCTGCTTTTACGGTGATAAAACCCTTGTGAGAATTGTAGCATTTCTCTTTCCTTGGGTATGGAAGTCAAATTCGCGTTTGCGAGTGTCTGTCTGCCTTTCTCCGCTTTTCGCCTCAGTTTTATACCTTTCGCCAATTCACCCTTACTCACCTTCCTTTTTAATAATTCATCATTCCGCAGCCCTTATGCATACTCAAGGAATACGAATGTTGAATCTTGGTAATATATACTTTGTCTTGAGATTTGAATAAAGGCTACTGTTTAAACACACATGGTACTGTTATATTTATATACAGTTACACGCGTTAAATTATTATGGCACTCGATTGCATTCGATTATACAGGGTAATTCAAGTGATGCTATGGACTCGGGTGTGGCTCCATTTGAACTATGGTGAATGTGATTGGTCGTTGATTAAGCTCATTGGCCAATTGATAATAACATTCAGGTAGGACTCAGTTAAAATTGTAGGAAGCTTTGTCACTGATCAAATTAAGCCACACCCGAATCTGTAACCTCTCATGAAACACCCTGTATATTTATTTTATATATTGCATATACGTCGGATTGTTATACATTAGTTAGGATGAAATTTAGTTAAATATGCATAGTATATTTCATAACGAAAAATCTTTTAAGTTTTAATATTGCTGCGTCTTTTTAAAAAATAATAATTGAGAGCGATGCGTAAATTGTGGAAATTTTAGATATTTGAATATTTCAGTTTGTATCACTAAATTTGTTTTCGTATGTATTGTTACATGCGGTACATAGAATTAGTGGAAAATTGATCGTTGGGTCCTTTGCCGGAGGCAATACAGTGAAATATATAGGACCAGAAAAGGAATTAGACAGGAAATAATTTATTTACCGACGGTGGTCTCTTGTATACAAGGCGTTTGTATGATTTGCTACAGATTCTTATATATAATCGAATTGCGTTAACTCTAATTTTCTTCCTAGGCCAATTCCGGAAAAAATAATAATGAAGAATTTTCGTCTTCTATATACTCTTTCTTTCGCTAGTAGAAATTTCATTATGGGAATTGAGGATCCGTCCAGGTCGTAGGGTTGGGTCTGTACTAGCCCGTGTGGATTAGGCCTTATGGTCAAATGTCATTGGCGAATATCAATCTTCGAATACATAAGATAAATATTATGCAATACATTAGAATAAATTGTTCTATCAGATTGAGTTCACAAAAGAACAGCTTTTGGTTACGTATCCAGTATCAGACTTGCAAATAATTTCTTGATCGTACCGTACGGTACAGTCTCGTAACATTCAATTCGATTTACCGAGACTCTTTAAAATTATATATTGAAATAGATATTTTATCCCAAGGAATATAGAAGCTTTGAATTTCGTAGAAAAAGAAAAAACGGAGAAAGACAAAGAAACGTGTTTGGGAATTTTTCAATACTTAATATTTAATTAATGGTCTTACATTTGGAGACGTTCGCGGCAATAGAGATTTAACTGAAAAAACTAATTTCTTATAAATTCAACCTACGCAATGTAATTGAATCTAATTTGCAATTCAACGAGTGTCAACCACCAGACGTTCAATTAATGTCCGTTCTCTTCTTATCAATACCCTACTTCATGGACATCCATGATGACTGTGGTCCACGATCTCTTAAAATTAAGATAAATTAGAGATAAACCCTATAATCGCCCTCGCTTATCTTGAACTTTCAAAATTTAATTTTGCGTCGACTTACACAGTTTACGGAATTATTGGGCTCCTAATGTAATAAGAGAAAAGAAATGCCATTAGTTCGATACCGGACGCCAGTTTTTGCTAGATCTTCACATGAAAGCTTTTTTTTTGTCAGACGTTATCAACTGTTTACCAACTTTTGCAAGCAGGTAAACACGAAGTATGTTTAACGTGGGAAAAGATCTTTGGATTTCTCGGTAAAACTTATTCCCACTTAAGTACCGTCTTACAAAGTATCAAGTGTCAATTCGAAAAAAAGCCTCGAAGTTTTTTCGACATTTACTTGCTCTCGTTCAATAACCTTCTACACTTTAGTTTCGTTTTCTAAAAGTTATCGAGAGCAGACCCTCGTGAAATGGAAATCAACAACGAAAACATTCGCTAACGCTTTCAATTCATCGCTCATTCACTAAGCCTCCATTTACCTTGAGTCATCAGCTAAAGTCGGCACCCATAAGAGAAGAGTCAAACAATTCGAATCTACGTCTGAAAACTGAGCTTCTGTGCCGTATAGGTATATTTCGAAAGTTTATGAATTTTGAACAATAGGGAAAAAAACGCCCATGGCAGATTCGCATGAAAAAGTGTCCTTTCCCAAAATGTATTTAAACCAAAGTTCTAGACATGGTTTCTATATGTACTGGCTGATTGGCTGTCTGGGAATTTTATAAAGCACGTCGTAGCAGCCGAGCGTTTGGAGCGGCTCTTTAATGTCTTTCAATAAAGGCAAAAGCTGGCGTGTAAATACAAACTTCGCATTGAACGTGACAGTAGAGTGCTATTTTTGCGGGAATATTCAAAGGCTCCAATTTATACATGAAAGCAGTTTCCAGGCTGCCTGTAACACGTTGCAAGGCAATTGGACGCTTGTTTATTTGGAATTACAGAAGAGCCTCGTTTATCCTAATCAATTAGGACCGGGCATTGTTTGGATTAACGAAAGTTTGGATAATGGAAACATAAGGTCGTGTTTCGCGGTTTTACATAATGCATACGGGAAAACAATATAGTGTATTGTGAGGCGATTTTCAAATTGTAATACGCGCCGTAATGTGAGGAACGTTCGGTGCGTGGGAACGACTGCAGCGCCGAGCTGCATATAGCGGAAGCAACGGGAAGTGGTCAGTCCCAAATGAGAGAAGGAGACGAACGTCCAGCCACGACTGTTCTGTTAGAAATAATAATAATAAATGTTCACACTCTTTAAGCTGAGTTGTCTATTTATTACGGGAAAATCCTTACAGTATGTAGATGTATTTTTCACGCGAAGCTGCACGTAGAAATAAAACATTTATTTTTTATTTTTATATAAACACACGTCTGCGAATGGAAGATTGAAAAGGAGGGTTCGGAATTTCGTAAAGAGAAATACAATTTTTCATGAATTTCGGAATTGGAATAGTTTTCAACGAACTACTAACCAATTGAAATATTTGATGGGTCATCGAATTTCTTGCTAGTATTTTTGATACTGCGAATTGGAAATAGTAGTTGTAAGCATATACAGACGATTTCGAATAACATTCGAATCCTTTATGAAAGCTGGCTTTAAGAAGCCTTACGGCAACGTGATATTTTTTATGGATTCGTGAACCAATTTGTTTGACCAATATCAAAATTGACGCTTACCATGTTACATGTTTCGTCATTCGGTACATGAGAACGTTGAATATCGAATTGCCAGTTTTGACACTCGTCTTTTTTTCACCCTTTTCACTCTTCACTCTTTTTGCATTGCTTGAAATTTCATTTTTAGCTCCAATATTCATATAACAAGAATTTCCGATATTGGACTTCTGCGAACAAGAATAAAACAAATCACGGGGAAATGCCCGTTTTCACTATCTTTACGTATAAGTATTGCGTGAGAGGCCTTTTTTGAATTGATATTAAATTTGACGAAAATACTCTAATGAATCGACACATGAGAAATTGTTCGCGTTGTCATGGTAATTTGCAAAATTTTCCACGTTATCGGTACTCCACGTTAAACAATTTATTGCTGGCATAAAGGAATAACAAAGATTCTCTTAAAAATTTTATATTCTCGATTTTATTTGTCCATTGAATTCATCCAAATGTTTCTTTGAATATATTTCAAAACAATGTAAGTAACAAGGGGAGAAGTACTAAGGAGTCAAAGATCGTTTTATTACGCTTTCATCAACAAGATCAAAGCTATGAAACAAGTGCCCTTTTAAAAATTCATAACAATTCACAGAAAACTTATCAATCAGCTTTCTTCAAATTTTTTGCCGGATTCTTACTCGAAAATTCTTAACAAACACAGATTATACATAAAATTACCTACGCCGGATGTAGAATCTTTTGATATTGTTATTAATACATTTTTTGTCACGGAAAACAAGTTCAAAATTGAATAACAATTAAAACACAAAAATTATTCTCATCTCTTTTAACAATATATTCTTATATAAGGTGGTATCGCAATTTTTGTATCGTTAAAATAGTCTCGTAACAAATTAATCTCATGAAAAATTGAAAAGAGCTTCTATCAATTATCTTTTCCTTTTTCCAAAAAGTACCACGCGCTTCCTCTTTCCTTGGTATAGCGATAACATTACACTCTACCCATCTATTTTTGGAAAAACAGGATACTTCTAAAAATATTTTTTTTTTTCATATATCCCCGTTATGTTTCTTCGTTGGATCTTCTTTAGGCGTCAAAATCATACTTGATATATCGGATTTCATGCGTTCTATTTTTTTCCCATATATTTTCTTTGGCAGAGCGTGTGAGAAAATTAGGTATCTCTACGAGGGGTTTTTGGGGTATTTCGTATTAAGGGTTACAAGGAAATTCACCATTGGGAATTGCGTGTTCTGATAACCTTCCTTTAATCATCCACTTTTCCACCAAAATTCACGGGGCTCAGTGATTTCACGCAAGCAGGTACCTACTTTCATTATTAATGACGAAAAGCTACATTAATCAGATTGGACAAGCAAAGGCTTATCCGCTTACGTTATCCTTTCTAGGACCCATGGTCCCCATTCTGGGTCTGAAAGTTATCTGATAATTTATTTGTCTGACGATAGAAATACTTTATATAGATATAATGCTGGTACACAAAATGGATCTCCTCTTTTAACACTAAACCTACCGACATATTATATATACCTATTTCTACCGATGGCGGTCAAATGATCGCTTTTGAAATAAACATTATAGTCTTTTCCAGTTGATTGTAATTAATACAGAATTTAGCATAAACAATAAACACAAAATAATTATCATATAATAATTAAAGAACATTTATTTTTCAGGCTTTAGGAGTACATTTTTAGAAAGAAGGCTCGAAACTGAAAAATTATATGTTACTTCAGTAATTTACATGCATATCCTTATTCAAACTAAAATAAAATTTATTCGTTGTCGCACTTTTTACACATGACGGGTCTCTCCCGTAAACATTTTCCACAAACATATTTTTTACATGTAGAACAAATGTTTATGGTTTTATTTTTTTTGCAATATCCAATTTGACACGTTTTTCGTCTTTCAGAAATTGTAGTGGAATCTGCTGAAGTTTTCGCCATACTTTCCATTTTTTCTTGTTCATGTATATCGCGGTATTCGGTGGCAAGTTCCTCTGCCAACTGAAATAAAAATTCTTGTCGCGATATCCTTTCTCCAGTTGTTTGCTTATATAAAATTCAAGCATTTATAGCCAAACAGTTCCATCAACTGAAGTTTCAATATTCTGATTGTTTTCTTCACATTTATCTTCGGATCTGGAGAACAATCTCATTCTTTTTCGTCCCCTACGCGTGTTCACAATGGTCTCTTCCTCATTATCCGTGTCGAATAGCTCAGAGTCAGTGTCTAATGGATCATATATACTATCCTCACTCCCAGAATTTTCTTCTTCATCTACTTCAGTGCATAGTTCGCTTATATTATTTATTTCTTCCAGCAATTTCCTTTGCATTGACATTTTAGAGCTAAATTTTTGAATTTGTATTTGAATAATTCACCAATTAGTACTTACTAAAATTAGAAGAAAGAAATTAGTACTTACAGCAGAAATTAGTACTTACTATTTTTATTTGTTTATTACCCGGAGTTTGTAGCCTATTTTATTATTATAAATAGAAGTAGTCACGTCGCAAATATTTATAATGCCGCGTACAGAGCCAGTAATCTAATTTGAATGATCGCTATTTTGCCTCACCTCGTGAGTTACCAGCAGTCGCTCTGTACCCAGCATAAAACAAACTGTAAGCACATGGCGTTTTCCTAGAACACAATCGGATGACATTTTCTAGCAAAACTACTGTTTTTGTGTTAAGTTTGAGATTTCAATGCAGATAACTTCATACAATTTCATATATATTCTAGCGGTCAAAAGACCGCTCAGGGTAGACAACGGTGGGGTACATATTATTATCAGGAAAAACGAAAGAAGAAGAGAAATATATATTGAAAAATTAAACAGCTATATATTATAGGAAAAGTCGTGCAGTAAGTTCAAGAAAAATAAAAACCTGGAATTTGACAATTTTGATTAAAGTCTCAAAAGTGGTCATTTGACCGCTCTGGTAGGTTTAGTGTTAATCGATAAAAATATTAATTTGGTACTAATTATTTTTCTTTTGTTAAATTATTTTGAATAACGTTATTTATTCAATAAATTATTTTTTTTAATCTTCAGATTATACTATGTATATATACATTATATTGATATACGTTGTAAGCACTGTTAAAGATTTTCCGATATTGTCGCTTACGCGTCCTTTCCGATTTAAGACTCGGATAGATTTTGAGAAGGGTTTGTTCTAGTAGACTCTGGGGAAAATTAGTGAAGCGTACTATTTCTACTCGGTGGATCGAAAAACCTAATGGAAGAAAGGAGGATAACTTGATGCTACAAGAAAACCAAATGAGACCAAATGGAATCCGTCATTCTTCTGTCGACATTATACCCGCTAAAGCACTTTTCTTAATTAATCCTAATTATACATTTAAATCTATGACCTAGTCCTATCATTATCATAGCAACGTTCGTTATATAAATTTTTGAAAAAAAAAATGTGATTGTGATTGTGGCCAATGCCATATTTACATCAGCTGAAAAATATTATTCAAAAATTCTTTTTTAAAATCACAATTTGAAATATCTGAGATTGTAGATTCATGCATATGTTTTTACTAATAACAATATATTAAAAATACTGTAAATAACGTTGATTCTGATTGTTTTTTTTTTAATTTTACAAATTCGCCAAAATTCTTTAGAACGTTCTTAAACTAAAAGCATAGCAGAAACCTCATGTTTTTGTACGCATTAAACCAGCTAGAAATAATGCGTCAATGAAATGTCTGTATAAATTGTTCAGCAGTACCTATTCAGAAATATTGTACGATATATTTTTATACTTTTAGGTTTCTCGTATAGAACCATTAATGGAAACTTTTATTTTCTCGCTGCTAAAAACACATCGGATATTAGCCAAAGGCTTATTTACGTGTCAACCATTTCTTTTAAAGAGGTGGCATACAAAATGGAGCTTTCGGTTAAAAGCTCAGTTCATTAGGATAAGCTAAATCGTGGCATAAGTAGGAAAAAAAACTTTGGTCTCCATACCAAATTGAGCTTCGTCATTTTCAATGACACGAACTTTATATCCTCTATTACTATATTAAACAAGTATACATTATATAACAAGTAAATATTAACTATTTGTAATGAACAAAAAATTGTAAAACTCATTACATACAGTGGAGAGTATCACTGATTTTTTTCGGAAACTTTACTAAAATTCCTTTAAGAAGACTTAAATCATTATATCTTTCAAGTGCGAAGTGGCAATGTTTCCGACAAGACTTCTCATGTTAATATGAAAATTAGTATGGGAACTTCAAAATGGCATGTAACGATAACAACTTTTATAGGATGGATTTGAAAGTATAAAAAAAGTGTAATCTGTGCACAGTTACTTGAGAACTTTAAAAGGTCAAACTTGATACGATTTAATGAAAAACTTGAATCGTTCTCTGTATTTTTAAATGCAATCCACTTAGTGCTTGATGTACTTCATGAAGTGGCCATTATCCTCATTGTAGGAAAGTGTAGGAAAGCCAGCCCTCTACTTTGCCATATGAACAATTCCAGATACGATATTGCCATTAAGGTACTTTAAATAATTGCAAGTCTCATGAAAAAGTGTACAATTAATCGAAGCAGGAAATTTGGCAGTGAAGTATAGAAACTTTAAGTCTTTTATACTCTAATCGAAATGAATATATATGGTTAAATTAATTTATATCTGCTTAAATGTGACCGTTGACAAAAGTGGGTTTCAGCTAAGTCAAATACTTATGGGGTATATGTATTTTCTCAGTGCAGACGATGAATGGATATTTCTTATAATAAAATTTGATATAAGGTAACATATGGTTGAAATGCCTCATAAGATTATGAGTTCATCGTAAAACTCCAAGCTCCTTGAAATTATCGAATATCCATATTCGATACATGCAGGTACCTCGGTAGGAAATTCGCCATTATGTAGGTTGAGCGATTTTTCAAAAAGGAAAACCGGTTTAAGGAAAATAGGGTACTTTTCATGCGTTAATAAATGGATCCTTACGTACCATATCTCGATATAACATTTAATGTTAAATTTGATGTATGGTTATATTAGAGATATAACGAAAAAATTGTTATTCTATAACATAATCTCAAAGTAAGCAATAACTTTCTTCAGTTCATATACGAATTGCTTTTAAAAATATATCGAAAATTGCATGCATAAAAAATATTCGCTGATTAATATCGTATTTTACATTATATCGAGAATAATTTATTCTCTTCCATTTTCAATATTATTATACACATATTTAAAATTCGTAAAACACGTAAAATCTCGATTTTCCGTATTATCACAGCTTCGCATAATCATCATTTGCATCCATATGGCTGTCTGGATTTTCATGAATGCCTAAGCTAATCTACATGCAATATAATATGTGCTTGTCTTAGAGTGCCACTTCTGCATACCCTCTGAATAATATTCCTCAACTTGGGTTAAGCCCAATATTAACACATTGAGCATATAATATAGGTATCAACATATGTATATGATTACTCGGGAGTATTGCTACGGGCTGCAGTTGGTTCTACCTTAGAAATCAAGAGGGAGGACCAAGTTAAGTTGGTACAATATTCCTGAATTATTAATTATATGCACGATCCGAATACGTCATTCCACATATGGATCCGTATAATCCAAGGCGATAGCGCCGCGTAAAATCAAGTCTTTATTTTTACAAAAATATCAAGAGAAATGTGAAAAAGTAACAAGCTGCTTTTTTTTTCGTTACAGACTGGCAAAGTTGGCACTAATGGAAACGTACGAGAATAGCGGCCACTTCGACATCACTTTCACGATGTTCGTTTGGGTTGCTTTTATGCCGACAGTCACGACGCCAGCTCTTTACGCATCCTGGCAGATGAGCAGGTATGTGAAGTGTTGAAAAGAAAAAGTACCAGATACAGGAAAAGTACTCAACAATTCCCGGACCTACAAAACTAAGGAACAATTTGAGTAAGTTCTTAAAAAATGTTCTCGCTACTTTCATACGCCGAGGATTTGTTGAAGAATAAGAAAGAAAAGAGGAATTCGGGTCGAGCAGACAGAGGTTCTTTGTTTTCTGGATTTGGTAGCTTTAATGTCCCTAGCACGGCTGGCTGACCCAATTGCATATATATGCATCTGTATGAATAATGCATCGATCAAGGGGTGTCGTGTGATTAATGGTCCGTAATTAAAAAAAGCCAGCTTTCCCTCTCTATATCCTCATGTGTGCTTGGGATGGTAACTACCGTGCTGATATAACTATATCACTGGGTAGATAAACTCACTCTAATGCGTTCTTCTTGACTAGGTACAAGGCTTGGCCAGGTTAACAACCAGCAACACACGATTTTTTTTCTGATTTCGATCCAAAAACGCCTTGATGGCAAATTACAGTGTGGAATCGATCGGATAAGAATTTATGATTATGGATTATATTGAACCCGAGCCAAATTATTTTGTTGAAGGCGAATTATCAACCGACTGAATAATTTGATTTCGGCGATTGATTGGTAAAGCTCATTTCGGCCTCTGTCAATACTTTGAGACTTAACTGATGGGTTATAAAGGTATTAATAAGCAGTGTCAAATTTCTCGATGAATTGAAAATATTGTTGGATCTCAAACTAATTTACACGGTGAACTGAATATTTAAAATTACCTTTTTGACGCGGCAATTGGACTATATAATACAAAGAAGAGTTAACAAAGTCTGAAAAAAACTATAAAATTACATATGCCATAATCATTACTATCTATAATTCACGTTTTTAGAGACTAGGGACTAATATTAGACTATGGGGAGAATACGGAACCCGCTTGGCGTAATGAAACGGGAGGGTGGATGCTCGTTCACCCGGTAACCCGAAGGTGACGGTTGCCGAGTTACGCAACCCTTCAGGGTGGTGCCGGTGCGAATAGCAAGTATTTTAACGTAGATTTGTATTCACGTACGTACACAAGGGTGTGCCGATAGTGTGGGTATCACTATCTGCAAATTAAATTTCATAATTGTTATGTAGTAAAAATATGTTGACGGCAAGAAAACGGCTGTCATCATTATTAAATTAATAATAAACGAATCGTCGAATTCGTGAAAATGTTACGAAAAGTATTTTTATTGCTGTTAATGCACAGCGTTTGGGAATGTCAAAGTATGAGAAAAAATATATATATGTATGTCAGCAACTGTTTTAAATAGTAATTCCTAAACTCTTGGAAATAAACTCGTTACTTGTTTATTTCGTGAGAATATATTAATGCACTTTAATAATGAAACTTTAAAGTGCATTCAAATGCATGAGGAATATTTATATAAACGAATAATATGGATGACAGACATTCAGCAATGCATTGATCGTTTCTGTTTAATTGTTAAAAAATTGTTTTATCGTTATTATTATCAAGCTACCGTGTTATCATAACGTTAGCACTGTATCAGCTATACGAAATAATGATCCAAAGAAACATTTTTACCAAAACTTAATAATTTTTAATAAAATTTTCGCGATCTTTTTTTTTTCGTTTTTCATAAATTTTTTCGTCTAATCCTCTGGTGGAGTTGAAAAACAATGATCGAAATTCACCACGAACTATAAGAGTTCCTTCAGGTAATGAATATCCAGTATATGAACTGCCTGTTGTTAATTCGGTATTATCGTAAGTTCTACTGATTATATGTAGTTTCCATATAAATTCTATCAATGATCCATGATAACGTAGAACTCAAACTTATGGATATCCACCATCGCATAGTTTGGGAAACTCAGGCATTGATCTTCCTGAGATTACGAAACTCGGTCATCAGTAAGTATAAGCTCGAATAATCCACCATAAGCGAACGGAACTAAATCGTTTCCATATATATTCTTTATTATATTTATAAAAATAGCTATCTTTTATGAGATACCGTATTTAAAAAAAAAAAACGGTAAATTTTACTTCAACGGTTGATATTATTTGCAAGTTCATCAGTTTGTATGTTATACTTGAACTTCCTATATCTGGACGTTATTCCATTTCCAACTATATATACAGAATTGGCTTGACGTCGAGATAGATGAAAATGATAAAGGAAATTGATCGATTGACGTGCAACGTTAGTCATAAATGGTTTTCAGCTTTGACTCCATGTCAATAAATTATACGATTAATATACGTTTCGAGACTCTGATCGAGTGAATGAGTCAAATGATTAATTGCCTAGTACCATGTGACTTAATTTGATAATGCATTTTGAAAATTAGTAATATCATTTTATCAAATCGCTTTGTCATTGAATCAATTGGATTGTATAATATATTGACTTGAATCGTGTATCAAAGTTTAAAACCATTGTTGGCAGTAATTGAGATTACTCATGATTAACCGTATATTTATTATATTAAATTATTTAAAAATATATGTATATGTATAAATTTTGTATTTTTTATTAATATATTTTTATTCGGTACGTCATTTATCATATATTCACATCCATATTGTGAAGTAACGCGAATGATAGGAGAATTCATTATTGAACATTTTTCATCTCTCATTGACCGAAGATGAAATAAGTTTTGCTTTAAGATTAAAATGGAATGACAATTTTCAGGATTTCTATCGGATTTAGATAGTCCTCTGAATATCCTTATTTATTGGGAAATTTACTTTGATATAGCTCCCTAACATTTTTCATCCCTCTTCCAATACTCTACGCACTGGACCCTCATATACTCTCATCTATACATATTTTATTTGTCTCTTCAAGATTACAATACAGAAGGAACTCAGTATACCGGATAAACCATTTTTATGCATCGCACGAGCTCAAACCCACCTAACATTCTATACCTTCAACCTTTAACCTACGCGCATTGTTGGAGTGGATGGTTAAAGTACGACCTTTTGAAATTTTTATAAAAAAGTGGTTGTCTGTGTTAAAATAATAAAACACAACATGTAACAATACTTGATATCATTATTAAAAAACTTGTTGCATTCAACCAAACTAGATTGCTCATCTTTTGTTCATGATAACAAACGAACAAATTTTATAACGAGGTGGTGATTCGCTGTTAGAGAAAATTACAGTCTGACTAAAATGGCAATTTAAAGTTTTTTATAATATATTCACAGCTAGTAAATTATTCCCAGGGAACGAAGAAATTCATTTCCCTGATGCGAGAGTATCATTACGAGGAGCCATTTGAACTCTTTTTTTTTTGTATTTTAGGTAAAATAAATTCATCAAAATTCGGTACAAGGTTCCGCCCACTACAGTTCGTCCATTTGATTGTCCAGATGATATAGTATTTCTGAATAACCCTGTACATTACGAAGTTTAATCAATGCATCAATAGCATTATTTATTCATCTTATTTTATATCGAATTGCATATTCTCGCAAGCAAAGTGCATCGAGTAATACCATGACGTAGATATTGATGTTCGAATTAAGCTCGATATATTGTACATATATCTATATTGACGTAATATATCCTACGTTGTGATATAACCAGATATTAAATATACAAATCCATACAGCTGCAAATTTTCTTATACACATAACAGAACACGAAATACTATATCTGAGTACATTTTACATTCGTGACGTAGTTTGATTAATGTCTTACATTAATCATGAGCCATCCATAAATATAAAACTTGTTGTATTCAGAGTACATAATTTAATCCTGCGTGTACCTAGTAAGATAAATAACATTATTTTCCCGAGCGGTTTCCGCGTTCAAACAAATTAGAAGACATTTATATTTACTTTTGTGAGCGAACCCTTAACTCTTCGAATGTTAACTCATGTGACTAAACGTAACTACAATAGTTGCAGACTTGAAGAAATATTCTAAATCTGCCAGTGATCAAGTGCGTATCTTAAAATTTGTACCCGAGATCTTTAAGTTTGAACAAAGTTTCACTAGCAACTGTTATTTTATCAAAATGACGTTAATTTTCATTTAGACAATAAATATATCTATAACTACAGTTATATCCTTCATAAAGCTGACGTATTACCAAGAGTCTTTAACGTCCATATAAAGGGCGAGTAACCGTATTTTTAGTAATATTAGTTAATTTTATGCAAGGAAGATGTAAAATTCATTAGCTTAAATTTTTGTAGCACGAACTTAACATAACATAAATTTCACCCTAAAAATAATGTACGTTGTATATAAATATTTTTATGTGTATTCAGTAATTACAAAGAGGCTCGTAACTCTCATGGTACCGAATATTCCACGTTAATGTATTCCGTACCGGAAAAAAAATATTGTTCCTGAGTCCCTGTATTTTTATCGTCCTCTCGTTGAAATTTGATAAAAAAAATTGCGGATTTCCCCAAAGCACCTGAACGCATCATACCATCGTTTTGAGATAAAAAAGCACCCTGCGATATCTCCAGGAACGTTGAACGCACGAAAAACAGATACGACGGCTTTCCTGTAAAGTAAGATGGATAAGTTTTTAAGTATCATCAGGAACCTAAGCATCGTTTCCTTCAGAAACCGTAAGTCTCCTAGTAGCTTCTCAGAAGGCTCTACATGTACCCATCCACTTTCATCACTATACAGGAAGGTTTGAAGGTGTCACTTTTCTTGTGCTTCTATTGAGAAACAAATCTCCAAATCCTTACCCCTTTTTTATCTTAGCTTGGCTAAGCTAAGAAGAGAAACAGAAAGGATTAAGCTCACATCAGGCATTAGATAATTAAATTAAATTTCATTGATCACTCTAATCTTCAGACTGGAGAGTGGATTATTATCAATACTATATAAATACATATTTGGTTAATATGTAAATAGCCTTGATCACATGGCGTACTGATTAATGTCGAACGGCAGTTTCAGTCGGTTACGTATTAAAGGCTGTTTAGGGGATGAGATAATTATATGATTCTCAATTATATGGATAATAAGACCGATCGATGAATCTATACAGCATCTCGATCAATACCTTATTGGATTTGAGTAAGTAGCTGTTGAGTCATACCCGCCATCTAGAACCTAATTTGCACCCTCAAGATCATCCCTAGGTTGGGATACTCTCGACCCTCTTCAAAATAGCTTGACGACACGATACTTTATGTATAACCTGACGAACACGTGTCTCGTCCTTGGAAAAATTTCTTGGGATATATGTATATTTGTCGATGAGCGAACTAATTTAATGGGAGATGATTATAAAAAGTAATATTCCAAAAAGGTTTCGGAAAATACATTTGAATAAAGGTAACTTGTCTTTTTTTATTTATGTTCCAGATCAGCTAAAGAAAGATTACGTGGTTACTTTCGATTTTCCAACAGACGTCTAACACGAGCCTGCGAGGATGGGGTGCGAATGGCAGCTAGGCGTACCCCTCGTCGACCTGGGGGTTTAACAAACGTTGCTTATACGCAACACGCCAGAACTGAAAGTGTCACCGGAAGTAATGGCGGAGGTGGAAGTTCAAGGGGCAGCGCCAGCCTTCACAGTCCCGATTTGACACCCAACAGGGTCATTCTAGTACAGTGAGCTTTTATCCAGGTAATAAAAAAAAAACCTGAACGACCCTAGATTGATGCCAATAAAAAATGCATCGATGAACATTCCAATTCTCATACATCACGTGTGGCTTTTGTCGTTATCATTTCATTCAGGCCAGTAATACCTACTGTAAATCAATATGTACCAATTTGCAGGCAGGTTCGTAGATCGCGGGAAATATAAATTCTACGAAGGAATACACTTACATATTTTGCGACGTTTCTTGTCGAGAAATTTTCAGTGAGCCTTGAGCTTCCATTGTATCCAGAAATCGATGTACCACTTGAATTGAAATGAGATGTCATTATTGAACCAGCTGTCAAATAATATTCGTTCAAAAGGAGTTTTGTCCTTGGGGATGCTAAACTAAAATCCATAATATATTGAAACAGTTATACAAGACCGCATGGAACTTTTGATTCATCCCTCGGAAATGGAGATACGTGATTGGTTCGCTCGATGAAGTTTGAAGAGAAACAAAGTCAACCCTCGTACGATCGCAGTCTAATCTATTCATTTCTTAATATTACTCGCTAAGTATATACATTAAGCATATAGATATTAGAGGATCGTTAAGTTCGAAGTGGACGGCGATTCAAAAATTGTCGTCCTTCATGGATGGTTGCTCAAACGCGAAATGCTATACGTATAGATAAAATATTATTATCTAGATAGTGAGGCGTTACATATTATTTTGTGATAACACTTTTTTATAATTTTATACCCTTATACTTTTTACCTGTAAAATTTAAGGTTAATAATATCATTGTGTACTGCAACTAGTTATTCACTAATTATTGGTTTTCGTGCTTTGTTATATTTTCATTAACTATTTTTTGTCCTCGTTTCATTGTCAGCTGCGTTTTCAATTCAATTTGTGTTAATCAATGGAAAATGAAAAAAGAGAAGCTGCCGAATAGACAAGCATAACAACGTTTCTGAAACGGTAGAATACTTTCGCTATTACTTTTCGTCCCCTAAAAAAACTGTTTGCAAGTCGCAAAGTGGCTGAAATATAAACCGCATACTTTTCGTAATCCGTGCGGGAAATCAAACCTTTGGAAGTCTCATGTTTGGAGATGCAAATCGAATACTTTTGGGAAATAGTATATGATAGGTGTGCAATAAACTGTATCACGTATTACAGATATATTTTAAAAAGTAGATGTAAACCGATATGAAACATAGTTCGTATCGTTCGTATCGTTCGTATCGTAGATTTGTTAGCTATTTACTTCAATTACTTAATTAAATCTATGTTCTATCAACAAGTTGTCAAGTTAGGATTGAGTGATATCTTACTTATGGAGGATTTTTCAAAAGCACACTTAAAGATTTGAATAGCATAATTTTTTCATTAGCAAAAAATTATGCACTTCGTGATTGTTATTTCGAAAATCTTGAAAGCCAAAATACAAACCTAAAGCTCGGATATGTCAATGCATACAGTACTATTTTTCTTTGAAATCTTTCCGTCTACATTTCTCCATTCACAATCTATAACAGCGTTTAACTTTGATTTTTAATTCTTTAGCTGTATTTAAAAAGCCTGAAAAAAGTGTCACGCAAAGGGAACAGGTATAAATAGATTTAGGCAATATAAGTTTTTCTTTCTGACTTTAAAATTACCATTTTGTCTTTTTAATGTTGAATATTAATAAATATCATGCATAATTTGATATTCGATGTATATACATCTGTTATGAATAACTTTTTCAGTAAAGCATAAAAACCAAACATGATACAATATATTTAAATTAGATTTAGTGGGAAGTTAGGAAGTGGCTAACAAAGGGTTCATTGATACAGATGGATTCTGAAATATATGTTTACTGTCCCCCATTAACGTAGAAAACAAAATTGTATTTGAGTGTAATTAGCGATTGTACAATATTGCATGGGCCTTATGTCCCATATAATAAATTTACAGTGATCCTTTTTATAATATAATTAATAAGGTCACTAATGAAAGACAATTGTGATGTCTATTAAAAAGAAAAAAATCCGAAGAATTAATGAGTGGTTTAGATATAAATTGATGGAATTTACAACATATACGTACATAAACAATATCGCTTATAGCGTTAATACATAATAACACCGTTGTAGTACTAATGTGCAATTTAATAACTTAAGTCTTATTGCGCAAGTATTGTGTCGAAATGATTGTTAATTAAACATAATTAATCATGGGTGTAAAATATTTTAAAAAACGAAATAACCGTCTATAAATATGTGTACAATGAATGACGCGCTATAATTATCTGTATAATAAAATTAATTCAACCAATAAAATGCTCACAGCTTCGGTGATAATCCGTGATGATTTTATATATTTTTCAATTAAATATCTTATTCACTTCCTGGACACAAATTTTTTGGAATTTACCATAAGGTGACGACGAATCTCTGAGCCCATTGTAATTTCGTATCGTCGCTTTTTGCTAAACGTTTCCATTTTTTACAAATATTTACTTACATGTAATCAATTAATTTTTTTTATTATCTCTTAATGCAATTTTGCGAAATTCCTTTTTTTGCAACTTCAAATACATTCCAAGTTTGTCTGTTTCCGTGAAATCAGATATATTTATAATTAAATATTAAATGTCTAATATATTAATATATCATTGAACCTCTTTAAGATACGTATAAAATATGATAAGATACGTGCAACTGTATATTTTTGTATATTAGGTAAAAGTGGTCATTGTCGAATCGTGCTTAACTATTAATGTATAACAAAATAACCTATAATTACCTTGTACGCATTTGTTATACATGGTGAGCTTACCTCTAGGCTTATTATGCACAACGTGAAAATAATTTTAAGAAACATACGTTTAACGTCCTTAGTCGTTGTAACCTGTTTGTAAATAGTGTTCTGTATTCAATAAATGAAAAAAAAAAGATGTAACGACTTAGGAGAAACTCATCAAGTCATCATCTTTAATATTTTTCCTTTGAAATTGCCTGTACATACAAAAAATCCACCGTATTGACATTCATGCTTCATATACGCAGTACATGTATTATATGTATATACATATATTGTAACGTAGAAGATATGTCACAAAAAAAAAAAATGATTTATTCATGTCTCTCATAAATAATGATCATCGTCCATGCGATCATATAGTCAATAATTCAATTTCCGGTTTACCAGAGTTCAGCAAGCTGAAACATAATTTGGATGCCAATATTTGAAGAAAAAAAATCCAGTGAAACAGAATATTAACTTTTCTGAAAACACAAAGGAAACCCCATGCAATATGGCATAATAGAAAATGAGTCGAGCCTAATCAGTGATATAGTAGGTGTACCAATGAAAATGCCAAGAGTAAGTGAAATCCGTAGTGAATTGACAAAGGAAAGGCAAAACGAAAAATATTTAGTTGCAGAGAAAAACTGTTCATTCTTGGAAAGTATTTTTAATGACGTATTCATTGGACAATTTTATTCTAATAAGAAAATATATACGTGGATTTCATTTGCAGGAAATTAAATTCCTATCAAGTCTCATGGGCGAAATTTCATTCTATTGTTATCAAAGGCATGTAATTTCAATGAAAGCCATACATTCCAGCTAAATATTGAGGAACGACAAATCCTCATTGGATCGAGTATTCATTCTGATGAACTGGAAACGGTATATTTAGTTGCTTTCCTGGGAAATGTCTGTCTTTATAAAGTAACCAAACATCCCGGTACGGATTAACACGTCACGGTTGACGTTTAATTAACGAGCTAGCAGTTAGCATTCTCAGGTTCCGTTGGAGGCAATTCAACGCTTTAATTCGTTTTTTCGTTTTTACTTTCATAACGGTATTCGTAAATTAACATTTTGACGATGATGTTTATTGTGAATTCAATTATACGATAAAAACATATTTTTCTTTGATATTACTTTGGTTCCTTTGTAATATTAAAGTCTACATAGAGAATTTCTAGCGACATGGTTCATCTCCTTTACTGTTTTCGTATATATATATATATGTTGTTTATGGTAGCTCCTGGTTACTGGGCATATTACGGGAGCAAACCCTCTCCATCATGATGTATCCTGTCTGAGTCACGTAGTTGAATCGGCAAGAGTGCTATGAAATCTTAGATATACTTGGCTGATAATATTCTCTCTGTTATTGCAACGTATGATTCTTCGTCCATGAAAAAACAGTTTCATTGATTTGACTCGACTGTTGATACAGAAGCTTTTTCTTTCAGACAGTCTAAAAGGGAATTTTGAGAAAATATTGTGAGGAAATTGCGTTTATAAGATATCGAAGTAAAAGCATGAGTAATATATGGCAAACTATCTTGAAGATATTAAACTCAACTTTGAAAAATAATTTATGCGAAATTTTATTCTAATTTACTTGAACGATATGCAATAAGATATATCAAATTGTGATCAAGTGAATGTAATCATCAATGATGTAATTAGATATGTAGTGGAGAGAGAGAGAGATAATAGTATTTTATTAATGCGTTGGATCGAGTCATCCTTAAAGACTAAATAATAATAGTACATAAAAAATAAAAGCAAGATAAATTATATTTGTTATGATTTTTTTTTACATTTATGAAATATGAAAAATGTTCTTTGTTTAGGACAACAGGGATATCATGACACCTAGCAGGTCCACAGGGACGTTGTTCAAATTCAAAGTCTGCTTCTTTTATCTGTTGTGTGGAGCAACCATTTTAATGGGAAACAATGCGAATAAATAGCGAGTTATTTGGTACGTACAACAACTGAAATTGGTTTTACCGAACAAAGCTAATGGAATTTCCATTATGTCTTTCAGGCAAGGTGTTAACGCGTGCTGTACTTACGCAAACATTATTTCAAATGAATGATTTGCCAAAACTATGACAAAATTTATTCGCACGTGGACTATCATTCGCATAACTTTCAATTCAAAAATTCATCCTAATTTTTTTTTAAGTATGGAACTAAATTAAAATGAGCATCTGGTCATATGCAGCCATCACATATAAAAGATCGTCGCGGAAGCGGTTGAAGGAAAGTTTGAAATTGACTTGATGAAACTTTGTGAAGACTGAAGGAAGACAATTTTTTTTTAATTTCAACGATTTGCAATTAACCAAACACATACAAAAATATGAATATATGTATAAAGTAATTAAAGGTATCGAAGAAAAAAAAAGCCATAAAATGGAAATAAAACTGGCAACTGAGAAAAAGATCAAATTCGCATTCTACTTCTGAGGCAATATATGGCAATCTCTTAAATTCTTATAATTTTAATTTTTTTTTGTTCTTTATCACGTTCGCCTTTTTTCTTTCACTTGAAACACTTTGGCACTTCGCATTTCACCCCTCGCCATTCTTCTTTCCAACCCCTGTCGTTCATGAACGAAACGCTAGTGGTGGAAGAGTAGATTGCATTTTCTCAAATAATACGATTATTCTCTAGGGTTCACAAGACAAGGGATGAGACCCTTTCTCTCAGCTGTATCCACTAACTCCATAAGGTGCGCACGTTCAGTCACTCTTATTCCCAATGGTACAATTCAAAGGAACTTTCCGAACGGGTCTTTTAATTCTATATATTTTGTCCTGAGGATCAGCCTAGCACGGTAATCTGGTGTAGCCTTTATTACATTTTTTATCTTCATTAACAAAACATTAATTTATAATGTAATCGATTATATCATATCAATATAGATATACGTTGTATAATATTATTTCAATACACTTAACCAACGTAGTTAAATTTAACGAAAATTCCTTCATGGATATTTTTCAATTTTATATATTTTTCGTTTTAAATATTATTGTTGTGCTACAATTCGTGTAATCATTATACTATGATTCTTACCCTGATTGTCATAATGTTATCTGGTACCGTAGCTAATTGCATTGTGTATCTTTATATGCTTCGATTTAATTTCATTAAATTGCTTTTATCCAAAGTCGCCTGTCGCTATACAAACTGTTATATAGGTACCAAATGTAGTCATCAAATAGTTATTCATTATGTAGTTTCTGAAACTCGATCAATTATGGTTTCCAGCAATTCTGAGTTTCGTGATTGTATTCACTCGACATACCTGCTGAGGCTATGTTCAAGATTTCTCTGTGGCTCTGCAGTACGACGTGGGGCGACAGCTTGACAAATTGTTAATTAATTAAACATTAATTATACGACCCGTAGCAATGTCAGCCTACTCTGATTAAATCCCATCCGATACATCGACTATCTTCTTATAAAGATTTCCCTATATCGATTTCATTATTGAAAATTGCTTACGTGCATTACATTCCTTAGTTCACGTAATAATAGAATTGCGCTATACGTTGTCTATGTAACATTACTGTTTTTTATAAATATTGTATTTATATGTTCATGAAAGACCAAGTGAGACGTGTTAAGGCAGGATTCTACTTTGGGTGTTCGAAAAAAAAAGCTATTTTCATGAATTTTTTATGAGATTATGAATAAAGATGTAGGATTTGTTAGGCTTAATAAAAACACTCTTGAAATACATTAACAAAATTTTTTGTACATATTTTATGCACTTTTAACATATATAAACACTATTTGAATACCACGTCGCGATTAGTAGGTGGGTCTGCGCTGGTGTTGAAATTTCGAAAATGGGCCATCTAAAACAGAAAAATTTTACTTGACTTTACTTTACACTAGCAACCGACTGAACTAGAATTTTTAATGTACAAGCAAAAATAACAAAATGGTGGCGAGAAAACAAAAAACACCTGCATGTTTTTTCACAGCTTTCTGCCCCAAAAAAATAGTAAAAATCAAAATTTTTAAATAATTCTAGTTCAGTCGGTTGCTAGTGATATATTGAATCTAAAAATTCAAAATTCTTCTGTTTTAGATAACCCTATTTTGAAACTTCAACAGCAGCGCAGATCCACCTACTAATCGAAGCGTTGTATTCAAATAGTGTTTATATATGTTAAAAGTGCATTAAATATATAATACAAATTTTGTTAACGTATTTTAATAGTGTATTTATTAAGCCTAATAAATTCTACATCAATATATTTATTCATAATCTCATAAAAAATTCATGAAAATAGTTTTTTTTCCGAGCACCCAAAGTAGAATCCTGCCTTAAGGTACTGTAACGTAATTCTTTTAACTTAACTTTTGACCCGACACCGATAGCAAAACATACGAAAACGACTATCTTCGAGAACCAACCTACGTTACCTTGGGCCGTCCACCCGTCGTTCGTGCATCCGCAAGCCAGGCGGGCGCCAGCCAATTCTTTTTTCACCGGGAACTGACGAGCCGGTATAAACTGGGAGTTGGGGTGGAACAGGCCCTACTCCACCAAGAACGAGAGCTCTAACGGAACCTATCGGACGAGACGATAGCTTAACGGATCCTGTCGATTTTTGGGGACGCGTAAAATCGAGAAACGCAACCGTAGGTGCTGATGTTTGGGGTCGCGCAAAATCAGCAAACGCGACTGGATACACGAACGGGAGCGGACGGTTACGGAAATGCACGGCCGCTCAGGCTGCTAGGTTTGAGGTAGAGAGGGTCGGAGTAAGAGTCCGGCAAATAGTGCGAGAGACAGAGAGCGACGAA
>NW_014332826.1:422771-471788 GCF_000341935.2 Cephus cinctus
TATCAAAACTACCTCCGCCCGCTCTACAGCCCTTTGCCCATCTCCAGCGGGGCGCCGGTGTTTCACCCGGGCGTCTGCCGGTCCGTGGAGACGTCTCCGTCGGGTACTCTCCTCTGCCGGGCAACTCGGTACGTCGAGACTATCTCCCCACGGCAGATTCGAGCACCTCGACCTCAACTGAACAATAACGAAATCTTACGAGAGCCTTGACATAACTGTACGAATCAACCCGAGAGCGTAGCTTCTGAGCAGGGTGGCGACCCGAAGGGAACCAGAAATCGAGAACGTTATCTGTATCGGTAACCGGAGCCGCCTTGGGACCGTGATTCGAAAAATCATGTCACAGTACATACTTTATGATTTTGCAGGGAAGTATATGGGATTCGTTGGGATATGGAGTATTCCTTGTCGTAGCCTTTGCAGGCTTAGCAGCTTTAGAAGCCTTATGCTTTCTGGCTCTAGCAAAATTTTCCGAATTCTACAGCTCTTAGAATAATTATCCGGAGCTATGGTAGATGGTTCATAGCGCTATCTAGTAGAGTTTTTCGGAACTAACCAAAATGGTTTCTCACGAAAATACACGTCCCGAAATGTCAAATCCGCATGAGGGAAAATGCCACTAGACGGCGCTGTACCTTAGAGAATTTCGGAAAATTTCACCAGGGGACCTACATCGAGAATTTCATAGGAAATATTTTTATTTAATTCAGGGAAATTCCACCAGATGGCCCTCTTAAGTGCCTACGATAGTTGCAGGAAATTCCGCTAGTGGCCTTCGAATTCGGAAAATTCCGCTAGGGTTGGAAATCCGGAAAACCAGAAACATTCCAAATTCCAAAGACTCCCTTAAGCTTCAAAATCTATGACGAGGAATACGTAGATTCTATAATGGATATGTAGTCTTTTAACTTCTAATTTAAAAATTAGCACTGCAATACGTTTTAGCCGCCGTGTACGACTTTGCGTCTGACTGGACGCGCATCTCAAAACAATCGCGAATCGTATGTTCGGCGTAAAACTGCTGCACGAAGTTAAAGTTAAATTTTTCAAAAAGTTACCAAATTTCGAACGGAAATATTTTCCTTATTATGTATGCTATCCGTACGAACTTTTTTTACACTATTCGTTTTTCGTGGTCTGTGACTTTTGCATTTAACTTTTTTCGTTATCATCTGAAATGGCAAAGATATTTTATTATATGTATATTATATTCGCGAACGGATTTTAAACGAACAATATTAATATGCAAAATCGAAGAACAATAAAAAAATATTCATTGATTGACACATCATATTTTGAAAATCGTACACCGTTTCACCGCAAATCGCAAACGTACAACTTAGCCGATACACTCTAAACATTGGTAAGATTCGTGTGACAGTTTGGAGTATATACAGGGTTATTCATGCCAAACGCCCAGCTGAAGTTGGACGCGATTGAAAAACTCTGTTAATCGAGACAGTGTGGCCTTGTTAAACAAATGGAAGAATATGACATTCACGATCTTAGAAATATTATGAATGACGTCAACTTTCATTTATTTAATAATACCACCCAGCTCTAATTCATGAAATGACACGGCCAATTTCAGCTGATGCGTTCGCCATGAATAACCCTGTATATACTCCGAGATCTCACACGAATCTTACCAATCCTAAGAGTGGCTTAATAATAACATTTCTACGATTCCTAAGCCGGGTAGGGTGTGTCGTTTATCACCCGCTGCTTTGACTCACTTTCTCATTCCATTTCGCACCCCAACTGTATACAGGGTGTGCAAAATCGAGCATGAAGAGAGAATATTGGGCATCAGTCATTTGGAGATCTACCCTTTCGCTGTCCCCTATCGTTTCTCTAATTCCCTTGCCTATCACATCCAAAGCACCAAAGAGCAATATTCTATTTTAACTTAAAAAGAAGATTAGTTGTATCTTTTGAAAATTGCACAAATATTCCGTCTGAACTCCAGAACCTAGTGAGAATCTGTCTTACCAACGTGTTCCCCGAAAGGGTCCTTTGCTTCTGGCTTACCGGAGTGTAGATGGGAATGACCCTCACTGTAATTCTCCCAGAGGACATATTATTTTGCACGCCACAGGGTGTGAAAGGTTGCCTTTGGGGTTGGAAAATGAAATGGTGATATGGGGACTTATTTTTTTTCAATGCCAAAAACACCCAGCTTCCAGGGATGCAAAATTACTGAAACACCATTACTGTGACAGGTTAGTTACAAAGGAGGCATGCTAAGACGTGATGACTGTATAATTATTCCCCTGGTAACTTAATGAGAAATACGATTAAGATATGGCATTTATATCTGTATAATATAATAAAGATAAGCTCTCTTAAGAAACCATTATCCCTTTCTCATGATTTTTCTACCAGAATTGAATTTTTCTCGTTTTTTTTTCTTTCCTTTACTGGGTATGTAGGACTTTCTTTTTGTTCACTATTATAAAGGTCGCACGAGAATCATGGTTTACAGTCATTGAAACGAGTAATGAAGTAAAAAGCTTTCTGGACCTGTACACAAATGATCTTACATAATCTATGCACCCTTGATCTTTTTCTCAACGGCAGAACTTTTAGATCTACCATTAAAGAGGACAATACTGAAAGTCAACAACGCGAACCTTTGATCATCTGATTCTGCTTCGCTGCATGGCACTTCCTCCTTTCTTCGTTTTCGCGGAACGTATATTGAATGCGTAATTGTTAAGGGACGATCATTTCTTTTGACGAAGCCAAAAGATATTGAAAATATATTTATTGAGAAAAAATCTTGTCAAATGTACAAAAAGAATATTACTGGTAACATCGGACAATATATTTTTGTTATTCAAAATGCATACTATATTGAACATGAAGATTCTATAAACATATATATGTATACATATATCTGTATTTTGGCATTGTTACAACATTTTTCGTTCCGTATATTATACCCACAGAATTTTCATCACCATCGAATAATCGATGCTGCTGATTTATGAGAACCATATGGTCCACGAAGTTTATTAAGGTGCTATGTAAATATTGTCCGCAAGTCAAAAAACTAAAAGACATTAATAATAATTGGAATCAGCTGACAGTCGATGAGATTAATCACGTCCCTGGTTGATAGTAAAATCTTAAAGCCAAGCTTGCAGAAATTGTGATGTCGTCAATTGATTTCAATCAAGACAGCTTTTCAGACCCAATGACTACTCATGGTAATTAATCATGCACGTATTATTATTAATATTTAATGTCCCAAATGAAACGAATAAAATTCAATTGTAAATGACAAAATTTAATTGCCATTGAAAAATTAAAAATATTGACCTTCTTTTATTTTAGGAGTAATAATATAGACATAAAGGTATTTAGGGACATATAGACTGTCATACACCTATTTTGTGATAATATTGCCATTGTCGTTATCAAGACTGTGCATTATCGGAAAACTGGAAGTTGTAAGGAGGAAGATTGACGGAGTCTTTTGATAGAAGCTTAACTTATGAACGATCAGACAGAATAGTATCTACAAAGTGTGCCTTCAAAGAATACAAAAACTGTTGGTACTGGCAAACGAGCCGAATTTTTAAGCTGTGATTAAGAGCGTAGATAATTGATAAGTTGATGTTCATGATAACAAATTCCATCTCAGATGTCTCGTTTGGACCATTTCAAAAGGGTGATTTAAAATTTGCAAGGCAAATGGTATTTCGTGCTCTACACTTTATCATTCACAAAATCCTTTGAACCCATCGCAAATTAACCTGGCATGTGAAACACTTGTCCGTTACGTTAATTAAAATACAAAGATATGAAGTGAACCGTGTCGAATTACATTAAATTTAATTTGTTCAGGGAATGAAACTTGTATAGAACTGACGATTACACATTTTTTTAGGATTTTAGTATTTTTCTCGCCTACCACGTTGATCAACGTATCGTATGGTTAGGTTTGTGCGGAAGTGATGGGAATCGGATGAAATATGTAAAATAATAATTAGAAAACTTCCTGTGATACCTAATTCCATTTTTTAAAAGTAAGACTTGTCGATAATGACGTAGAGTGATCTTTCTGTTATTCAAATTCCCTTTAATTTATAACATTACCAAACTCCAAAGCACGTGGCGAAGTATTCAAATCACGTATAGATAAATTGACTGTCACCTTTCTACAGTCTCAAAGCTTTTTCTTCCTCGTATCACTTATCGACCGTACCCTGACGTCACTACCGATCACGTTCCCAAGACGAGAAAAGTTCATTGATATTCCAGGTGAATCGTTTGGATTACAATTAATAGCTAGAAGGCGATCCGGCTTCCACATTAGGAATACGGAAAGTAGCTTTCATTGCTAATTACATTTGCAAACGATCCAGGTCACTACCAAAATGGTCCTCTCGACGATTTGCAAATCCTTATTTTTTATTATAACATCGATCCGATCAAATTGTAAATTTCGATAAATGAAATTCATTGACATTTACGAATATACAATACTACTGGTGATTTACGAAGGAATAACATTAACGAATACCAACGCCAGCTCTTGTAACAATATCGCTGACTGCGTTCCCTTACCGTAGGAACAATTTTACATGCGGTTTAACGACATTAGCATATATATAAATACAGAAATATTGGAATCATAGACAACAATGGCGTCGTTATGCGAGAGCAATATAAAATTATTAAATATTCAGAAAGTCATAAATCCAACTTCATTTATCCTACTATTGACGAACAGACGCTTCAGACTTCATTTCGTAGATCTTATCACGAGCGATAATAGAAGATATTTTTCATCGTAAGAAATCAAAGATTTTCTTCGATTTAAATGATTAGGATTCTTCGCTCATACCGAGGGAAAGTATCTTCCTCGACAAGGCGCATACGCGATGCACCTCACGTATCGAATTGATCGTTTCCGCGGTATATAGCGCCCTACAGGAGTATCAGAAGCCGGACTGTCGTCTTGATTTTAGTCCGCGACAAGTCTTTTCTTTATATACTACATCTTATTGATTCATTTCGCGCGTGCTGCTTGCAAGATGCTGGTGAGTGATTTGATTGGTGTGATATAGTGCGAAGCTACAATTTGTGCGTTTGTAATGTCAATTCATATAAAAAATATTTATATTTATAAATATCAATATTTTATAGTATAGCATGGTAAAGTGAAATTATTAAATAAATTGTATTTTGCCACAGAAACTTGAACTTGGTGAAAATTAAACGTATCGCTCGAGATTACTTCGGTGGGTGATGTAATTAAATTAATTAGTGAATCTTAAAGAGATTCTGTATATTAAAGGGCTCGGCAGATATACGTAAAAAGGAATCGACTGGCTTTCCTTTGAATTAGTCAATTAGCAAAGTAGCGTCTAATAACAAGTAATGTGCACGAGAGCTACAGCAGCATTCGTTTGAAACAGAAGTTTTACGTGTTTCATTTTTATCGCATCGACGCCGGTTTAAGTTTCCCTTTATTTGCGCAAGTATCCTATCGACTTACTTTCTTAGAATAATAGCCGAACAGGCAACAAATGACTTTGTTTTATTCGTGCTTTCTACACGAGTTGCGAGAGTACTTGGAAAATTGGTAAAAAGTTTCATTACGTATTTTCAATGTAGTAACTGAATTACATATAAATCTTTTAAATTCTCCAGGTTCCTTCTTACAAGGAAACTCCCCCAACCGAAAATCGTTTTTTTATCATATCTCGACGTCTAATTAATATTTTTTAATAAAACCAAGTGGAAAATATTTGTCATAAGAAGTCGAAGATATGAGGTGTGTTTACGACCCAAGGGGTTGCAACCCTTATTTTATATTTTGAAAAAACTATATTTTTTATGCTTTTTTCTGCATAAAAACCGGGGTATGGGCTCAAAAAAATAAAGAATTGGGTCATAAACACACCTCATATCTTCGACTTCTTATGACAAATATTTTCCACTTGGTTTTATTAAAAAATATTAATTAGACGTCGAGATATGATAAAAAAACGATTTTCGGTTGGGGGAGTTTCCTTGTAAGAAGGAACCTGGAGAATTTAAAAGATTTATATGTAATTCAGTTACTACATTGAAAATACGTAATGAAACTTTTTACCAATTTTCCAAGTACTCTCGCAACTCGTGTAGAAAGCACGAATAAAACAAAGTCATTTGTTGCCTGTTCGGCTATTATTCTAAGAAAGTAAAGGGGGTTTCTTTGTTAGAGGAATGCTAAAAACTTTGTAAAATTTTGTCACGCTCAAAATAACAGGGATAAAATAATTGAAGTGTACGAATGTACGTTTAGTTGAAATTTAATTTTCAAAGGAACGAAAGCTTTGTGTACCTCAAAGATTTTCCAGCTAGTGCGTTATAATTTTTTATGCCATGTTACCTAAATCGGAATAATTTATAAAATTTTTCTTTACAGAAACACATTCTTATTTGTATCGTCTTATGCCAGCTGGTTTTGGCAGAGCCACCGGTACATGGTATTAGGCCCTCAAATGTACTGGGTGGCCCGGAGCAACATGCATCATTCAGTTTCGTTCGACCAGGTCTAACTCAAACGTCGTACGCATTCAACGGTCCTAGTTCTCATCAAGCTTTCAGTTCCAGCATTGGAAATCCGCATTTAGCCCAAAGAGTATTGCCTAATGTAGCTCACGCTCTTGCTTACCGAAACCCTGGTTTAGGTATACGTCTCGCTATGATGGATTTTGAGATCAGACGTCGTCAGTCGTGCATACGTTATATATAAGGTTTTCCTTTTCCAGGATACATCCCTGCTGGTCCTGTCGGTACTACTTATGCAGCCGCACCAGCAACAGCTCCGGTAGCTGGTTCTTATCAGGCGCCTTATGACCAGGCCTCAGCTTTGGCGTATCTTCAACAAATTCAGCAGCTCCAACAATATCAGCAACAACAACAAAACCCTGCTGCCGCAGCATATCAGGCGCAACTTGCTCAACTTTTTGCTTTCAGGCAAAATCAAGCAGCTGCTAATCAGGTGAAGAAAAATCAATGAGTTGGAATATAGAGTAATTGAAAATGGTAAAAATTAACATGAATTGGATTTAAATATTGATGCAGATACCGGAACAAGTTCAACTTCAGCAACAACAACATGAGCAGCAACAGCAACAACAGCAGCAGAATTTACTCGGTATTGCTTATTCGGCGGCACCTTCTGTCGCTCATGTAAAAGTTAATGGAAACGGATACAAATTTGATTTTTAATCAGAATGATTAACGATTGAAGTTAAAATTTAATGAACCGTGTACATAGAAAGCGAAGATCCGCCAAGAAATTAATGTGACGTTCGAGATCTTTGAGAGCACCATTATAAGATCAGGTAGTAATGGACATTTTTGACTGATATCATTTTTCATATCCGATCTTATGTTGGTCCATAATAATTATATAATCCACGCTTTGTATTTATATTAGCAGTATTCTTAACTATTAGATTTGACAATACTGAATTGATTACGTCAACGAAGTGTTCAATATACTTTGTTACTGTTATCAAATTATATACAATGATATGAATAAAACTGTACGAGTTTTCACGTTAAATAATAACGAATGCCCCAAAATCTTTTTTTCCATTTAAATTATCACCGATAATTAAAATATCCAAATAAAACAATATTTTTAAAATTATTTTCAAACAAGTATATCAGACCCAATCGAATTAGACTAAAAGTCACACTAGTTATAATTAGACACCTTTATTTATTTCAATAAAAAAATCCTCACACTAACCCAAAAGCATATATATTAACAAAAAAAAAAAATTCTTGACACAGAATCTCAGACTTATTATCGAACCATACCAGCGATACACTCCATCATCCTGAGCCCTTTTAATCTTCCGTTCTCTCCGCTGTTTAGAAACTGTCAAGATAATACCAGTGAAGTTTTACCAAGCGTAGCTGGTACCCAGCCCACTGAAAGTAGTGTGTCCGGAATACGTCAAGGGTGCAGCAGCAGAGGCCACATTATATCCAAGTCTTGGCACAGTGTGTGCACTCCTTACCAAAGGCGTAGAGAGTGATGAGTAGGTCAAAGGAGAAGCTGAAGAATATGCAGCAACAGCCGGAGCAGCATACGTCGTCTTGGTAGCATAGGAAAGCGGTACACTGCCGTAACTGCTGTAGGGACTGGAGTATCCAGTTTTAAAAACAGTAGACGGCACGCTGGAGTACGATACGGCTGGTCCAGTAGCGTAAGCGACAACAGCTGGATTGCCAATTTTTGTAGAGTAGGCAACCGGTGAACTGACGTATGTGTGAGGACTGGCATAGCTGGTTTTCACTGCTGGAGCAGACACAGTAGAATAGGACACGGCCGGAGCGGACGAGTAGGCAGCAATTCCTGAGCCGTGATAGTTGGCGGCAACGTAACTCAGGGGTGAAATCGAATAGGTATAAGGGCCGGCGTATTTGGTAGTGTAACTTAAGGCTGAACTGGAATAAGGACTGGAGTACCCTTTTACGGGTGCTGAAACGGATGAGTAGGATACAGCTGGTGCAGAGGAGTAGGTGGCGACAGCTGGAGTTACTGGGTACCTATAAGGAGATGCATAGCTGGACTTTATTATGGGTGTGGAAAGACTTGAGTAGGGTGCAGCAGGGATGGATGAGTAGGTTACGGGACCGATGTTGGGACTTATCACGCCAGCTTGAGAGATAGCCACCACTGTAGCCAATATTATGAACTGTGACAGAAATAAAGTTTATTTGATTAGTTCAGTTTTTATTGACTGATCTATCTGTGGAAATCAACAGGGTATTTTAATTGGACCTTAGTTATATAATTAGTTGAATTAATTTTTTTATTGGTACGTCAATTTAACAAAACTTACCATCGAAATCATGGTTTCTCAAATGTCTCTACTTAGGCGGACGATCTGGATATGAAGACCAGGAGGACTTTTTCTCTTTTATATGATTGTCACTCCCAAACTGGCACGATGATGACCCCACCCATCATACTGTTGTCGTTGTCGAACATCATTGCTTTTTGGGGAGAGTTCACTTCCAGATTGCCTTGAATAGCACTGTGGGTGCATAGTCGAGAAGTCATACGCATTTTTGATAGAATTTCTACTCGTGGTTATTTCTAATGATTTTTCTATTGTTTAATGATTAGATTCATATCGGAGTAGCTACTCTAAATTCGTTAAACCAGTTTTCAATTAAAATATTTAGTTTAATCGATACGTAACGTATGGGTTATATAATACTTATATTTTATACAGTCAATATGACAAAGCTTGTCTGACACTGTAACGAATGCAAGTAGTTCCAATTTGCAAAGCAAATGCTTACGACTCTCTCAATCATGCACGTCTACTGTTTATACATTTATTACGTCAGTAAGAAATCTTCTAAATTTTGAGGGACAAAAATTTTGGAAAAAAAAATTTATTAAATATTTTTTTATTCACTTTTCAACGATTTTATCGGTGATAGGATTATTATGCCTAAATTCAACGACTTTTTAAACTGCATAAGACGATTAAGTCTCAAATGCACTCATCAATTTTAAGAACTTTATCCGATACATAATCAGCACGATTATCGCTCCACAACGCTGCTGCAATTAAAGCTGACAAATGACGAGACGATAATCCGCGAAAGGGAATATCGAGATCGTGAACTTAATGTGGCCAGTGAGTCGCGAAAAAAAAGTCCTTTCGAATCGAAATCTACCAGACGACAGTGAAGGGGGCTACATGATTTCTTGAACGTTTCGAAATTGATGCAAATAATATTTGCATATTTCACCGGCGTAGCAAATCTTTTTTAAAGTAGACATTGAGATACGTGCAAAAAAATAAGAACGTAAATTTGCACACCGAGTACACTTTGAAACGTGCGCTGTTATATTAGCAAAAATAATTTTTTTGATATACCTGGACTCGGAAATTGCGCAAAGATAATTTAAAAATTGTCACCAATTTTTATTCGTTAACAGTCTCCTTTCCTGCGTTCTCTGCAAATTTGTTCGACAATGTTAATACGCATACCATAGCTCCAAAGATTGCTCTCATAAATTTTGTTGGAAATTTGACAAAACACCTTAGCTGTATCTACGCGGATCTTCAAAATTTGGTATAATGAATATATCCATAAGACGAAGATTAATGAACGTAACGTTACGCAAGTTGAAGGTACTGGCTGTCAGCTCTGATAACTTACAATGACGCCCTATAAAACTCTTTGACTACTTACACTGAACATCGGTTCATGTTACGAGACTGTTGATAAATTAACGTTGCATTGTAAATTGCAAACCTTTTTTGTGATCTCAATATTTAACGCGTCACCATCTTCTTCCCCTATTCCATAACACCAGTAGCAAGAAAGTTTCAAATTTTTAGCCTCCGATAAATCATTCGGTTGCTTCACCCTAAAAATGAGTCTTTCACATTTTTTTAATAACGAAAACAATAATATCTCGACCAAAACGCAGTATGTAAGTGCACAATATTATGCTATAGTCTCCATGCTATATACATGGTATTACTTTGGAACATAAAAAAAATTTGTTTAAATCTAAAAATAGTTGAACAACTTTTACCATCAACCACATACACATCTAACGTATCGTACGAATGTCGTGCCAAAAAAAAAGACCAATAAAAGATAATAAAAAAAAAAGTGCAGATATTGGCAAAGTGGAGCTCGTTATCTTTGGTGTAATTATACGCCATATCTATGATATGAAATTTCATAAAAAACAAACAAAAAAATCTCTATATTCTATATGCAACTAAGGACCAATAAAATACATTTTTTAAATCCACCGCCAATTTTTAACATTAAACATTGTTCGTGTACTCTAATAAATTTGATTTATGATATCGTTCCTATAATCGCCCGAAGGCAAATACGGAAACAAAAAGTCGTTAAGAACAAAATCTACCTATAGTTCAACAATAACATTCGTGTTGCAATCTTCCGTCGCGTTGTGCGGCCACAACTCGGTATTTGCGATTACGTCTGACACTGTAACATAACTAACGAAATTTTGTGCCCACTAGTTTCATTAAGCATCGTATAATGAAAATCATGCCGCTACACCTTATCCTATATCTCAGATCAAAATTAGTCAGTACAATATTGTCATTGTATCGAATAAAAATAATATATATCATAAAAATATATTTTCTACTATTACGTATGTCAATGAATATATAGTTATAATTTTATAATAACATTATAATCAGAAATATTTAATCCAACAATAATTGTCTTTGTGCACACGTAACTATACGTAAAAATGATTTGAGACAGTCAGCGAGAATATTGACACTGCAGATTTTCTCATTAATAATATTTCGTAATTAGTACAATTAGTCAATAGGAAAAAAAGAATTTTCAACAATTTAGCTGCATTTACAGTTACTGTAATCAATAGCACAACGTTGACGCAGGTGCCAGTATACACGTTATACAAGCAGCATACACGTAAAATAGTTCAAGGTACGATTGATACAAGTTACAAAGGACTTTGATTGACTTTAAATTGAATCGTAACGATACGAGTATTTGCATAGGTATAATTATTCTCTTAAAAGACCAAAGGCTTGTGGCTGTAGGTCAAGGAAATAAGTACGAACATACTACAATGTGCCCCAAGTAAATTTTTGGCAGTCAGTGTCTGTCATTGACGGGCCATGACGTAATATACAATTTGCAAAATCATCTTGCTATAAATTCGCATGTATAAAGCCCCGAGGGAAGGACTGATATGTTGCTGATGAATTTATGAATGAATTTCCGGTGGACAACAGGTGCGTTGTTGCTCATCTAAAAAGTCACTGGATACCTAGTTATATGTACGATATTCTAAATGCTAGTGATTAATCGATCTATATACGTATTACTACACTATCGATTATCTCAAAAGCCTTTCACTTCGTTTCACTGGTCCACGAGTGAATGACAGAAAAATCAACTCTCAAATCTGTGTATTGGATAATCTGGCAGTTCGATGTAGAAAAAAAAAAGTAACATACAAAATAATAATAACAATTTTCTAATGCCATACTGACAATCCACAAAGAGATATGATATATTCATATTCTACTATTACTTTTCTCCTATTGGTAACAGTCGGTAAACCATACACGTGTTGTACTGCATCTGAGAACGTCGCCGAGTTCCCTTCGGTATTTATACGTGGCATCGCAGTCTGGTTACCTTGGACCAGTTACGGAATCCTTTCTTTTATTTCGACGAATACTCACGCTCCTGGCACACACTGCACAAAATGTATTCCAGTTCAGAGAATCACACCCTTGTCGAATAGCACGAGAAGTGAAATATGAATCCATGAATAAATCACGCCCAGTCCATTGTGTTTGGCACAGAATTCTATGTATGTATAAACGTAAAAGTATCCGACACCGTGTTATCGCACCTCGACAGAGATGAAAGTTCGTCGAATGATCTTGATAGAATTTTCTTGAACCTCCCGCCGCGTCTTTGATGCGAACGGAATCGTATTAATGACAATTATACACGAGTAACTTTACTTCCGAAATACAATTAACTGCTATTATATCCCCATGGGATCCTATGCATTAGACTGCTCGTGACATTAATGGCGAAGAAGTGGCTGAAATCCCTTATGGATCAACCGAGACCGGGGTTGCTGGATGGATAAGAGCCTTTTGTCGTCGTGCTTCTATTCCATCCGCAAAAGGTTACCTAATTGCATACTCACTCTGTTCTTTTGGGAATTTTTTTAAAGGGAAAAAAGAAAAAGGTATAAGGTCTCGATATGAAAGAATATTTTCTGCTTTTTCGATGCTACCAAACCTTCATGACAATAGAAGGTGGTAGGAAATTAAAGTTTTATTAGATATTGCCGAACAAATCAATCTGCGACTAATTACTTTGTATCGCGTTAAAACTAATTTATTCGAGTATTATGATTCTTTTTCTGATTCATTTTAGATCAATGATTTTACGAGAATTATATTTCTACGTGTTAATAGAGTTTTGTCTTGCGACACGATGCAATAAGTCCAGACGTTTACTTTTGTTATTGTGGAAATTTGATATTGACGTGAAAAAAAGTGACACACGCAAATTAATACATTGCATTTAAATATACGTGTCCGAATTACAGCTGTCAGATGCGGTGAGCACAAAAGAAAGTTAACGAACGTTGTGCAATTGGTGACTGGTTAAGATAAATCTGCGATAACGGAATATTTTCTTTTTTTTCTTGCGTCACCATTACGCACGTTTCGTCTCTTAGACGTTGCACACAATTTATTTGATTTTGCACCACGAGCGTACAGATCCCATACTTGAAATGAGAATAATAAAAATAAAAATTCACACGAGTAAAGTTAATTAAGAAAACGTCAAACTAGCACGACCTTTGTTCGCAACGTTACATGACGTCAAGGTAGCAAAGGTAATTGTTCAGGAATTGCCACATAATTTTTAGAATATACGTATAAATCCGTACATTATATACCCAGCACCTTCAAGATAATACACCAGCGCGAGGACAGATTACACGCGTGTAATTCTCGTAATCTACTACACGTTCGCCTTTCCTAATAAGCAGTGAGTGCTGCTCTACATAGGTCGATCGTAAATTTAGCGTCGCGGAGACCACGCCTCAAATTGCTTCCCTGTTCCCCGCTGTTCACCATCAGTTTCACAAAAGGTCCAGATTGGCGTCAGGGGGTACCCCCCTGCCCCTCAAGGCCCCTCTGGACCCCGAGGAGAACATTTGAGCCCCTCCTGAAATCTCTTGTAACTTACGGAACAAGCGCGTGTCAAAACACGAGTGGCCCAAAATATCCCGTTCTCCCACTGAACCGCGATATTAATCGAAGCCTATCGACCAGATCGTGGGGGTCGATTTGTATATATACCGGGACAGGGGTTACCATTAAGCAGATCTAACCAGCTCTCTTAACTAAGCAACTTCAAAAATGGCCTTCAAGGTAAGCGAGCGTACAGCGAGAAAGAAATTTGTTGATAAAGGGAACTAATGTTAACGGTACCATTTATTCGGTAATGATAAAAATACAGAGACACCTGTTTCTCGCTGAAGATTGTGTAACAAGTTTTCGAAAAATATGTCTATAATGCAATTAATTAATTTTTTAATTTTCAGTTTGTAGCCCTTGCCGCCCTCCTGGCCGTAGCTCATGCCGGTGGACCGGCTGCATACAGCATCGCCACTGCACCCGCTGACTACGGTAGTGTCGGATACACCCAAGAATCCACCCACAAGGGTTACGCCGGTCAGAACGTCGTGTCTTCCTACAGCAAGGCAGTAGACTCCCCACACTCATCCGTCCGTGTGAGCAACAGCCGTGTCACCAACGATGCCCTAATCAGCCATCACGCCGTTGCCCCCGTCAGCTACGCCGCCCCATCTCTAAGCTACGCTGCACACGCACCAGCTTACGGATACGCCTCCGCCCCCGTCGTAGCCAAGGCCGCATATTCCCCAGCCACCGCCGTCTCTTACTCCACCATCTCCAGCCCGCTCGTCGCTAAGGCTGCATACGGCGCCCCAGCTCTAAGCTACGCTGCCCATGCCGCCCCTGCCCTCAGCTACGCTACCCATGCCGCCCCAGCTCTGAGCTACGCTGCTCATGCCGCCCCTGCCCTCAGCTACGCTACCCATGCCGCCCCTGCCCTCAGTTACGCTGCCCATGGCGCCCCTGTCTTGGCCAAGGCCGCTTACGCCGCTCCAGCTTACGGATACGCCCCTGGCGCTCCAATTGCCCATGCTACCTTCACCGGTCTTGGTGCTAACTACGCCTGGTAATTTGTTTTTATATAATCATCAAGTCTACTACTACACGCTCTAGGATGTACATACTTGTCACCTATTTATATTGAAAATAAATGTATACTGAGTTTTTCGACTCTATAATTTTTCATCTTTTCTACTCTCCTCCTACATCTGTATGTTCTATCATACCTCCTGGCATAGGATTTTATATAAATAAGAGTGCAAAATCCAATTGTACCCTATGTTTTCTTTGCAACAGGCATATGACATATCTACTTCAATTCGCATAAGTCCACTCTTGCTGTCTTTCTTTATACATTTTTTCCCAGTATAGAAATAAACAATACATTCCATTGCGGCTCAAGCTATTCATAAGCTTTAATCAATCAAACGATGACACGTTCTAGCGAATATTGACAGAACATTTTTTGGCCTATTTCAAAATGTCGAAGTTACATTTCATTGATACATTGCATTATGGGAATAGAAACTGTCACATCCAAAATTCGAACTGTCGCCGACGTTACATGTTCCTACAGCTGCTATCGTGAATCATTGGCGACCAATGATTTTGGAACTTTCTCTCCCGATGGTAGCAACAGCATACGCGACAACAGGGGATTGACAGGTCATAACGGTAGTACAAGGTTGCTACAACACTCTTTCTGTGAATTTCGAACTGTTTCAGGTCAGCCATTGTTTCCACAATGGAAATATACATACAATGGACGATCGATATAAGAGCTATCGTTCTGTTTAACGAAAACCCATGAATCTGATTATTGACGACAGAAATTTCGCTTGCACGTAGTTACAATTGGTATATGTATATGAGAGGACCGGTTCTCACGAGTCTCGAAATCGACAGATACCATGTAATTTTCGATATAGATCAAATTTCGTATAGAAACTTCAGAATATGTATCTTTTAATCAAGTTTGAATGAGATGCAAACTTTACGAATGATTGCATCAAATTTTATAATCTAGTAGTATAACAAGGGGAATTCTGGATACAGATTCCTGCACCGACATTTACCGATACTTCGAGAGCCTTCGAAGATTCGCATCCATGCTGAAATAACGTCGTGAACTCCCATGATTTCAAGGAGTGACGTCACGAGGATCATTAATTCCACAAATAGAAGGCAGATTCCAGGAATTTTATTTTGGATTCAAATAATTTTACTTCCGATTGTAGAAATCACACATGATCGAGAACCTTCTAGAACCTTTGACGGTTCGTGTCCATGTTAAATTATGCAGGATTGCTTCCAGAGCCGGCGGCCCTCTCGTACGACGTTTTGAGGTAACCCCTTGCTCGTAATCCCGAAGAACCGACAAGAAGCTTTCACGAGTCCCTACCTCTCCAGCCCCCTACAGGTTCGTGAAACACTTGTCATCTAGCATAGTTCCATACTTTCTGATGTACTTTAACACTAGTTCTGGTCATTTATTGGTCTCCAACAAATTTTTTAACTTCCCTCGTATTCATTTTCCACACTATTTATCTCGTTCAGAAGTTTTCTTTCACGTATACGTAAAGTTCAGAATCAGCAAATTCACAATAGCAACAGTCTCGATGCATTTATATGACATGTTTCTCCATTGTTAAGTATCAATGGAAACCGCCTTAGTGCAACCTTAAAGAAATAGGTCATTATTCCTCTTACGGTATGGAGATATTCGAACGTTCTCTACGTCTCATCGATTATTTATAATATAAAGTTTATGAGCGACACAGAGATTTGAAGTAATACAGTTACGTTCCTTTTAATACAATGTATTGGGTGAAACAATAATTTTGAAGATTATATAACTTTGGTTATAATACCGTATACGAATCGTAGATATAATTGCAAATAACTCTATGATTTATATAAGCTTACGAATTTCAATACAATTCAGTAGTATGATTTCAACTGTCATAATCAGACCCCGACGCTTGTCGCCGACAGATAGAATGATAAATCCATTCGCACGAGCGCCGAAATATTTCTCAACATTATATAACACCTGAGCCCTAACAGTATTTCAAGCGGTAAAAAAAATTGCACGAACCGCTTCGCCAAATAGAATATGTAAATCGCGTAACGGAGGAAGTCACTTGCGTATCTCCACCCAGGGTATGCCAACCCCTAGGACACCCTAGAAGCGACAATGAAAGTCGCTTACGCAGAGACAACTTATCGGTGGATGACAGCATATCGCTCAATTTTCAAATGTCAGATTTGAATTTATTTTAAAGAAATACTAAGAAATCAATTCTAAACGCCAAACGACAATTTTCAAATAATTGTGTAATTACATTTCATAACAATTGAATAACACTGTCGTTGATGATTTCCCGTTTTCTATAATCACTGGCCTGATATGCACGCGAAAGACAGTAGCGCCGAAGAGCTCTGAACAAGTTCGGGATCAGACTGCATATGTATGAAACTTCGATAAAACGGAACTTGGATATTTTCTTTTCATAACGTCAAATTATGTCGTCTATTTATTTTCCTAATTAACAAAAAATTTCAATCCACCTTTTTCACGTACAGTCCTTGACTCTTTAACAGATGACATTTCGACGTCAACTCAGAATCCCTACTGGAGGAACCACCCTGTTCTTAGAAGAATTAAAGATGTCTCGTAAACATATTAGGAAAAGCCGCCGTGTTCCAGCTTCTTCTGTTCCCCTTCGATTCACCCTATATCACCCTCAAATAATTCCCTCGTATCAGGTAAATATTTAGCAGATTCAGCTGAGGCTTCAATGAATTGCTATACGGCGAATCGATTGCTCAAGGACGTGTTGGTTGTGTTAAATTCGACAGAACAGCAGTACCAACTTAAATAATCCATATATTATCCATTATTATATTATATAATCCATATATATAGCTATATTTATATTAATCGGATTTCCCAACGACGTATGTGGAGTCTAGTTTAGACATTAGTTAATTCTGAAGTTGATGGTTGCTTCGACTGTGACCTTTGACCGAGAAGTTTCAAGGATTGATTTTCTCTTGTTTATAGAGAACGATCGACTATTGCTGTATAACATACACAGTACGTATTAAGCCATTCTTGTATGCATAACCTAAATACAAGCCACCTGCCGGTAAATCCTATAACCAGATACCCCGGATTCGGCTACTCTTGACTTTTCGGGATTTCATGTACTACTCGATAATACTCGGGATTGCTGTATATCGTATATACGATATACGTATATGTATATATCATATAACAGAAATTGACGTGCATAAACAAAATGAGTTTTGTATCTGCTATTTCTTTAAATACTTGCCAATGGTAATTTTCGTATGTGGTATATGGACAAAATATCATTTCGATCTTTTCAATATAATTTCAAATTCCCACTTTCATTGATATTACGATACTTTAGCAACGTGTAATAAAATATATTTATGGTGTTTTAAATTATCTGTTTAAACCAATTTACTCGTTACGTATTGAAGTCACGTGCTTCGTAATACTATCTCACGCGGTATACCTGTTTCGTAAGATCAGTTACGAAGAGTCCCTATTATTCGATAACAACTGCACGATTAAATAGGCACCGAGAAGTAAAGAGGAAGGAAAACCTAATTTACTTCGACGAGGAATATCCGTATATCAAATCTTCGTTGTGAAATGATATCTTGTGAACGTTTTACTGCGCGTGAGTCAAGATATCGAGATCTAGGGTGAATTTATAAAATTCGAAGATACCTTTTGTAATATATGTGTAAGAAAATAGGCAATATATTGAATTACACAAAAAAGAATACACTATTTCCCAAATGACAACGGCAAAATATCAATTCAATTATTTTCTACTTCCAAGTAGTAGCCACGTGAAAAATTGATTACGTGTATTTGGTCGCGTAGGTGTGCGGTTGGAATATATTAAAACTTCAGCCCGAAATAACATTTTGAGTAACGCTACAAGATGCCCTGTGCTTGTTCAGCTCGTGGAAGAGCGTAAGGTAATTAAACGTATTAAAATGATGCAAAATATAAGTCGATTTGCGTGCATATTAATGAGACAAATTTAAGCGACACGACTTTCGATTTCACTTGGACGACTTAATTCTATCAAAAGATTCGATTACTCGCATAGGTCATGAAATTTTACATTCAGCGAGATAGATGCTTTTGCGTAGTACCACAGTGTGGTGCTATGCAATTTATAGGTTTAACGTGCATTTCGACCTGAAGATTTTCGCGCCATAGGTTAAACAGTATGAGGAGGCAGATGGTCAATTTCGCGTATAATATGCTGCGTGTGCAGGGTACTGTTTCAGCTGTTACTGCAGGGTTACCATGTACAGGGATGTGATTAATGGATAAGCGTAAAGCTACGAGTGATTGGTTGACAGCTATTGGTACGTTTAAGTGAATGGAATATTGGATATGTAGTAAACAAGAAAGGGTAACACTGACGAAATAATTATCATTACTTGATTTACGTAATTTATCGTCTCCTTCGACGTCGACGCGACTGCCAATGGAGATATTGGAATTTTACAGAACTCGGTTATATATTATTCGAGCAGCGCTGACATTGGCGGGCTTATTTAACGCGGATAAATTGATCCACGAGACGTTTGAAACTTTACAAGCATTATAATCGCGTTTTATAATCATTGCAGGGATAAATATTACGAGAGGTCTTTGAGACGTCTGAACCCTTACAGACCTCTGAGGGCGTATTCCATGTTGGTAGTCGACTTATGGGACACGTTTTGCCTATAGATCTGTCCGCGTTTAATATGACTTTGGTATTTGTGCTACTTGGAATGTTAGTGATAAACGTAATACGTGGAATTAATAGATCTAATGAATTGATATTATAATTATAGCAGTCGATCTTCAGTTTGTTTGACAAAGTACTAGATTATTATATGAGTATAGTAAGTGTGAATTATGAATAATTTTCGACGACAATTTGTACACATATCTACATTGCTGTAGACACTTTTCAAGCAGTGACATATATATTTACTTAATAATTGGACATTTGTATTCACCGTTTCATTTGTTATTCTAATTTCTTCATTTTGTCAGAAAAAAATATAAGGAATTGTCACTCACCAATTTCTGGCTCCATTGTCCATCATTTTGTGGTTATAGTGTGGCCTTTGATCTCTATCCATTGGTCCTTACTTCCTTTCACTTCGTTATGAATTCCGTGATGTAATATTGGATGACAGATGAGTCACGTACCTATTTTGTTATATAAATTAAATGGTTTTATCACTCGGCAAAGTACAAGCATGCAGGTTGATTTTATTTTTGGGACGTAATGATAATTTAGATACGCCGTTAGTAACATATGTGTTTGAAAGTGCACAATGCTAGATTGGTTGGAAGTTATTTTTTATAACAACTAAATCACATAGACTTGAAGAAAATAAAATTATGTGTGGATAATATAAACTTAAGAATTTCATGCAATTACAATATTCTAACTAGACTTCATCGAGAAGTTGTCGCATGGCTCTATCTAGGGAAACGTGGGAGAAACTGCTCGATAAATACAGGCAGAATTTATTATATCAGTAATGAAAATAGAAGTATAAATACTGAAAACATGACGATGAAAAACAACACGATAATTATTCGGTGATTAATTCAAAGTGAGGTGTACATACATACCTTGAGAAAAATTATGGACCTTTCATTTACCATCCGAGTAAAATGTAAGAGAAACTTCGTAGTGCCAGTTGCCGCCACTCGTTGCACAAGGATTTCAACTTACAATTAGACAATTGATGTATGAATGGATAACTCGCGGGAAGAAATGATAGAGAAGTGTTTCAAAGTTGTACAGAGCATGAAGAATGTAGAAAATGATATTGTGAAATGGGCCCCTCCTCGCCCATTTCGGTAAGGTTCTACCTCTCTACGAGGGAAATATGACCCCTCCGAGACGCAACAGAAGGCCGTGTTTTGGAAATTGAGGGAAAAAACCGAGTCCTGATACCACTGCGCTCAGGATGCGAAGGAAAAACCTCAAAAACGAAGGGAAGCGAAGCTGAGCGACAAAGAAAAACGCAAAAGATAAGTTTAAATACGTAAGTCCCTCTTCTTCGACAAAGTGTGACTTTAAGCCAAAAAGTACTCAGACACAAATACTACTTCAAGTGAAGCTAACCTAGGAGCACAAGCAAAGGCAGTTACTTTGCCCAGAGCCAAAATAATACCCCTCCGACCTCCCTACAACGCATAGGATTTCTCCACCCACGCAAATGCTCAAAGGTCAGTGACGTCTTGCAGCGTTATCAGGAAAGCGAACAAAATATACTAAAATCGCGACCGACAGACAAAACGGAAATTAATCTCCTGCTAATAAATTTTAATAAAATAATTAAACGACCCTTTGGATAATGTCAGTATACGTTATTTGTGTGGGATAATAAATTTGTATTCAAAGCCTTACAGCGCAAACGGACCTCCAATTGCGCGCGAAAACGCGCGTGTCGCTCTAGTGTTAATAAAAAAATGTTATAAACACGAGGACTGGAGTACTTGCGCTGTGATTAACGCCAATTGAACTACTAAGGATACGTTTCGAAATGTACTGTCAAGTACTGTGAGTATCCTTGGGTTCCTGTTTACCTGTATGCAATACTGCGAAACTATGCACTCAGAATATCAGTGGGTGTTTTTCTTTTACCGACATAGCCCGATGTACATCGACATACCTGTATTTTATTTATGGCTCCTGGACTCGCGCACCAAAAGTAGTAGATATGATCAATGGGTAAAGAGCATCAAGCTGAAACACACACATGCAAAGCCGTAAATGAAACATAAAGTGCCTTGATAAATAAAAGAAAAACAGCCAGTGTGTTTTCGAACGTACCCTTGGTTTGAAAATATTGCGCGCGAAAAGAATTGATTTTAACCTCGTTACGGACAAATATCACAGTTGTAGACATACACGGTATTTAGTAAGAATAAAGAAATGAACACTCCAGCAAAAATTAAAAAGCTCGATAAAGTAGTTGTCAATAGAATTGCTGCTGGGGAAGTAATACAAAGGCCAGCCAATGCTTTAAAAGAATTAATTGAAAACAGGTTAGTTTAGGTTATATGTTTCAAATATGTATCTTCTAATTTCATATTTAACAATATACAATGAATCTTTGCAGCCTTGATGCTAAATCTACTAATATTCAAATTACTGTTAAGGATGGTGGTTTAAAATTATTACAGGTATGAATTAAGAACGTTCAACATTTTTTCATTGTGATCTAACGTGTATCCTTCATAGATTCAGGATAATGGTACAGGTATTCGAAAAGAGGATATGGAAATTGTTTGTGAAAGATTTACAACTAGCAAACTGCAAACATTTGAAGACCTTAAATCGATATCCACATTTGGGTTTCGTGGAGAAGCTTTAGCAAGTATAAGCCATGTAGCGCTTCTTACTATTATTACAAAAACAGTTGATGAAAAATGTGCTTATAAGTAAGTAATATCATATTCTAATATTTGAGCAAAATGTAAACTCTTTCAAAAAAGTCTTTTCTCATAGACGTTACCCAAGAGAAATAAAATAATTTGCATTAAATAAAAATAAATAATTCAATAATTGCAAAAATGATAACTTATTAATTGCATTGATAATTTGTTCCATTGTTAATTATGTTTTAAAATGTGGAGAAAAGCTATGAGAAATATTAAACTTGTCCTAATATGAGAATCTTGTTATAAATTGATAAGTGTTATCCATAGGGGTTCTTACATAGATGGAAAGTTAAAAGCACCACTGAAGCCCTGTGCTGGAAATCAGGGAACAACAATAACGATAGAAAATTTATTCTACAATGTTGCTACTCGACGAAAAGCATTCGCAAGTACAGCTGAAGAATTTGCTAAGATTAGCGAAGTTGTTACAAGATATGCAATTCACAATCCAAAAATAAGTTTTACACTAAAGAAACATGGTGAAGTCAGTCCACAGGTAAAAGGAGATAAAATTATGTTCTCTTTCATTTTTTACTCTTTATATTTATCTAGTAGTTTGAATAGGTTCGAACCCAATATAATTCGACGCATATGAACAATATTCGAACTCTCTTTGGTAATCCAGTTGCACGAGAGTTACTTGAAATCGATCTAGAAGATGTGACATACAAATTCAAAATGCACGCTCTCGTGACGAATCCAAATTATTCGGCAAAAAGGATGACACTACTGCTCTTCATTAATCATCGACTTGTCGATTCAACTCGTTAGTATTTTATGAATAAATATATTAATATGAATCTTTAATTGTGTTCATTTATCAATATATGTATTTCAGCTATTAGAAAAATGCTAGAAGATTTGTACTCGATATATCTTCCAAAGAAGACACATCCTTGGTGTTATGTATCTCTTGAAATAAATTCAAGCAACATCGACGTCAATGTTCACCCCACTAAACACGAAGTTCGATTTCTTCATGAAGATTCCGTACTGGAGAAGATGAAAATTGCACTCGATGAGAAATTAGCCAGTAACAGTGCTGCGAGAACTTTTTATTTACAAGCTCGCCTTCCAAAAGTGGACATTACCAAAGAAACTCTTAAAGAAGTTTTACCTGAATATGATAAGAATCGTTTAGATAAAACGAAAAAGATACACGCACGAGAAATGATCAGAACAGATTCATCCGAACAAAAGTTGGATAAATTTAATTTCACGATTCATGCAGGTATTAACCATACTAATAGCGATACTGCGAAGGAATCTGGAAATGTAGATATAAATGCATCACTTTGTGTGGAAACTAATACCACTGAAACTGATCGTACAGTATCAAATATCAGTGATATTTCAAACCCGATAAATAATAAGGATATTGTCGAATTCACCAATTTAAATGAAAGTTCTACACGTACACATCCGACTGACGATGATTTGACAGACGTTAGCCAAAACCCGATCGAAGAATCTCAAGGACAGTGGAGTGCAATTTTAAATAATGCAAGTACTTCTGAATCAACATCAAAATTAAGTGATGGTCGAGATTGCGCAGTTGCATCTGATCTGTCAGATCAAGAGAAAGAGAATTCTAAAGAAACTAAGACAAATTATAGTTATTTTGATATGACCAAAGATGATAATTCTGTTAATCAAGACACAACAATGGATGATTGTTGCGATCCTGTAGCAAAGAAAGCCCTTGAAAAGGTCTATCAATATTTGGGGAATCCACATACACAGAGCAGTAGTTCACAAAAGTCAGGTGCTGAAGCTAATAAGGAAAAAGAGCAGGAAAAAGATGTATTGTGTACAATACCCGAAAAATGTTCATCATCGAAAATAATAGAAACTAAATCTACACCAGAATTCAAATCCTATTCAGTTAATAATTTCATGAGGGAAGTAAAATTGATGAGTGTATTAACACTGAGAAAGGAAGTAGAAGATAATTATCATGAAGGACTCAGAGAGATTTTATCAAATTTAATATTTGTCGGCTGCGTCAACGAAAAATTTGCTCTCATTCAAAGTGGAGTTAATCTTTATATTTGTGATACTCAAAAATTGGCGTAGGTATTGCTTTTTTGAAGATCTTGATAATGCATAAAATATTTTTCATTAACGGTATCTCTGTTCATTTAGCGAAGAGCTTTTTTACGAGATTATGATCTACGACTTTGCAAATTATGGAGTTATAAGATTTTCGGTAAATAATATTGTACATCTCATAATTGTTAATCCTTTGCTGCAATGTACGTTCATTCAGCAGACTTGCCAATAGCTGAACATTGCGAATATGCGATATCTTTTATAGTAGTCTACAATAGCAAAAGGGTTAAGAATTGTTACGCATACTTCATATTATACTATACGAATTTATAATGAAGTTTAACTTTTCATACTTAAGGATCCATTATCACTATACGATCTAGCAATGCTTGGTTTAGAAACAGAAGAAGCTGGATGGACCGAAGAAGTTGGTAAAAAGGAGGATTTGTCAACTAGCGCAAAGGAATTATTATTAGAAAAGGCAGATATGTTGAAGGAATACTTTTCTATTGTAATTGACAAAAAAGGATATTTGAAATCTTTACCGATATTACTCGGTCTGTATATCATCATAATTATTATGACCTAAAATTTCCCATGTTTTAATTAATAATACGATTCATTTTCAGAGAAATATTTCCCATACGAAGCTGAACTCCCACTGTACATATTACGCTTAGCAACTGAAGTGGATTGGACAACCGAACAGCCTTGTTTTCAAGGAATTTGTAGAGAGACTGCAAAATTGTTTGGTTGTGTCAGTCCAAATGATGAAACTCATGACTGGAAACATGTAACTGAGCATATTTTATATCCTGCCATAAAAGAAAGCTTATTGCCTCCAAAACATTTTGCTCATGATTCCACCATATTGCAAATAGCAAGTTTGCCTGATATGTACAAAGTGTTTGAAAGATGCTGAAACCCTGTATTGATACTTTTTTTTTAAATGAATATTTTATTTTCTACAACTTATATCTTTAACTAAAAGATAATGTGCCCATCTCTTTCAAATACATTTATTTATTTTGATGTGCAGATCCTAGACATACATTTTTTAACGGCAACAGAAAATAAGATAAAATATAACATAAAATAATTCCAGATAAAAACCACCTGGATTCAAATTCAATCAACGAATTAAACTGCAAAAGTTTCTATTGAATTCAAATTAAAATGTCATTGACATATTTATGGACCTAGAGCTTGTAACTCATTTAGCCCATGAAGTAGTCTTTGGTTAAGTACCCTTGTCCACTACCGGCTGTACTTGACTGTACTCAGCATCACCACCCCTTGGGCGTCAGCTTAACTTTTCGTCTGTTGGAAATATTCCACGCGATTTAACCAATCCCGTTTGTTTGTTAATACTTGCTTATCAATTTACGAGGCAGTCCATGAACGAAAATTTTGGTAATTAGAGCAGTCATGAAAGTGATGCCTTCATAAATTGAAGTAATAATTTATTATTAGATGCTCTGGTCTTATAAGTTCATATGATTATGAAAATTTGATTACTATAACATGATAACCAATCAATTGTTGAACGAATGTGGGATTACTATACACAATGCTGTAACTGTTATTTCAAATTTTCATACTTGTCGAACCGTTTCAAATAAATATTATATTGTGTATACGTATTTATTTTCACTGTATCACACATCGACACATTTGAATACTGCTACCAATAACAAATCAATACAATGAATTAATATAAATACAAAGTTGTTTGGAAACTGATTCATAATAACAATACTCTTGGAAATTTGTGTCTAGCAGTACGGACTAGTTCAAAGCAGTTCTATAAGACCCCAACTGTTTATAACAATTCGATAGCCATGGGGTTAGATATAAAGCATCTCAATATCCCTGATATCCAATTAACTATATCCAAAAGCCTTACTAATCCGTAAGTTCATTCCCATAAGATTAATTTACATCCATGTTTAATAAGATGAGTCGATGAATCAATGGTAGCAAGTCGTAGAGAGCTTGTGGTGTAATGAAAATAAGAAAAGAAGGTGGCGTATTGGAGTCGAAGAAGCGTAAAGCCATAGGTAGGGGAAACAGTGAGAGAAGTAGGAGAAACGTACAAGCGCAGGATGTAGAAAGCAGGGACGCCGGCGCCGTCACGTCGAGCTTTATCGGGCTACGGAGCGTCGCGAACTAGCGCCCCGACGTCGAATTTCGGTACTTCGAGGGCAGCATCTACGTCAGGAAAAGCTCCGAGCTTATTGGTCCCGGTCCATTGTTGCGTATTGATTGCTGCGGTGTAGTATGGTCGTCGAGACACTTGGTCGTCGGTGATCGGCGCGGTGGTGGTGAGGCGATAGGTTAAGCGCGGAGCGCATCTTCGTGTTTCCCTTCGTAGTGTGCTAGTGGGGGATTAACGATAGATTCCGAAGCAGGAAGATAAGTCCGCGTTAAAACCCCAAACAAATTATGAAGCGTATCAAATGTAGACTACTGGTTGGTCAGTGCCGGTGAATGTGTGACCTGGAGGCAGAGATCTGCCGGAATGACGTGCGACGAGATCACCGAGTCTCCGGTAGAAGACTGCCTCAAGGTTCGGAAATGGTGGTGTTTCGTCCTTTCAAGCATCTTCACGTTCCTCGCCGGATTGCTGATCGTCCTCCTCTGGCGGGCGTTCGCCTTCCTTTGTTGTCGCAAGGAACCCGAATTCGCTCCCAATGACCCCAAACAGAAGGAGCAGAAGGCGGCCCGCCAGGGCAAAGAGTTCGAGGGGACCTTCATGACCGAGGCCAAGGACTGGGCCGGCGAGCTCATATCCGGGCAAACCACCACTGGACGTATCCTTGTAAGTTTTTTCAAAAAAATCAATTCCCTTCTCATTTTTATTATTCTTACTTAAGATTGTACACTTTATTTACCATTGGCCTACTTCAGCCTTTTATTTCCCTTTCGATGTTTCTCTCCTTGTCCCTTTTTTTCTTTCTTATCTAGTCTTGTAACGGACTTCCTATTATCACGGTTGGCTGTTCTAATTCTCTTACTTGACCTCTCACCCTTTGTTTCTTTCTATTCCAACCAATCCCATTATCGTCTTTCCTAAGATGTCGTGGCCTTATGAGTTTTGTCACCTGCAAAATCCTGCTCTACATTCAGTCCTTGTATGGCATGAGAATTATATTGCGAGTCGCTAGCTGGGACTTTGAATGCGCGCAGTTTTCTATGCCGTTGTCACATGCCTTTTGTGGATGCACAATGACGACTCGTTTAGAACTTGACTTTTCTAGACGTACGAAATATTTGAGACTTGGCGTTCAATTCTTGGCGCTCTATTGGCCCAGGATTCTAGTGGTAAATGCGTGTCTTGCCAGTCGGCTGAACTGCCACGCTAGGCGACAACTGTTGGATATAAATTCTATGCACGAGTAGATGCAGAATGTTTGCAGCCATACCGACATTTTGAATCTAGTGACGATTTCGCGCCTCTTGGAGAACACTTATTGGAAGGAACCCAAAAAATATGATGGATGTTTTGGGAATCGCCATGTAACGAACTTAGCGTCTCGAGAGTTATAACACCAGAGTGAGCGGCAGTTTCAAATTTTCATATCGAAATTCCTTAAACCTTCGTGTTTCGGAAGTTTAGACCAAGTGACCTTAACGACGCTATACAATTTTGATATGAGTTCGTTCACTGATAAATTCCATACTTCCGTCTATTCACATTGCGTGATACACGGAGAAAGCGTATACACATAATTTTCATATTACTTAAAATACAATATAACACTGAAATACTGTTATAAAACTGTCACTAAAACTCAGATCCATCTCACTCACGCTTTACCTCATTTTTACAACCTACCCTTTAAAAACGTCCAAGTAATCGGCGCTGTAGTAAAATCCAATCAGAGTTAATTAGTCCTCAAACGTTATCTGCCAATAAAACCTGAGGACGCTCATTGTTCGATGTAATTTATTTTCAAATAAATTCCCATTCAAGTGAAATTACAGTGGGTTTGCGCATCGAAATGCAAAAATTACACACGATTTACATAATTTACAATCTATATGTCTCCTGGCTGTTATTTTAAATTCAAGGAACCGTAACACAATATTCCGACAGACAATTTTAAAATGACATCCGTCTTGTTCTTAATTGGATTCCCGTACAAGTGACCTTCTTGTCTCCTAGAACCGTGTCCATCGTGACGTGCAGCTCAATAACTCATACTTCGCAGAGTCAAGACACGCAAAGTTTATGAATATTGGATGTCAACCCCCTTGTAACGATGGATGTTCGTGCGGTTATTTGAATAGAACAACAAAAAAGGGGGATAATGGAGTATATATAAAAAAATAAGGTTAACAAAGAAAATAATAGGGATAAAAAAGAAACGAAGGATATCGCGACTTGTACATACGATCCCTACGAGAAGAGTTAGCCGTTGACCTGATTCCCGTTCGGAGCTAGACACATTGTCGACGACCCCGGCAGGGGGGAAGGAGGGATTTTCTACGCAGTGCGTGGCTCTGCGTAGAACGCGTCTTCCACCCCAAAAGATTACAGTTCTGGTTACCAGCCTCTACTAGGGATATACTCTACCCTCTTTCCCTAGGCATCTACCCAGACAGTCCCTTCTTCCATCTGCTACTTCACTCTGGAGATAAGGATAGCATGCAATAGCCCAAAAACTTCATTCGTATCCATGTTCATTGGCTAAGGGCGGATTCACATGGTTTAACGTCGTAGATATATCCAATAGGATATACAGGGCAGTTTAGAATTAGAAAAAAGTATCTTCCTTTTTTTCTGCTTACTTGCTTATCATTACGTTTACTGCTTCCAAAATCCCTCATTGTTTAGACGTGTATGTAGCGGGATATTTTTTGATATAAATAACTGCAACGAACCCGTTAACAGGCTTAATTTATTAGCATCCGTCGTGTACCAAGTATAGCTCTTATTCAGTCAAGTTGGGACTTATTAAGTTACAGCGTTAGGTGACGCGTCCTCTCACCCCTATCATTGCTATTTATAATTCAGCTTGACAGAGATATTACCAGCAGCAGATCGATACGTGCAAGGAAACGAATAAAGTTCCCGTGGGATATAGTTGTTTTATTCGCGTCACGAATACCTTGCGCTGCGTCCTTGTAAACTTTCTAAGGGATGGAAGAGTACGAGGTTTTCATGTAACACTGCAAATGACGCGTGGGCGAGACTACAGTGAGATCGTGCATTAAATTTCGATGTTCGTAATGAATTTTAGTTTTGGATTAAACAGCCCGCTGATTTCAGGTACGAGTATGGGGATATCGATGTGGGCTAAATTGGTTAGAAAAAAGAAAGAAAAGAATATTCATTGTCTTCGACGTGTTCTAGCAACCTAGTTTCAACCCTTGCACTCGTCATACGAGTAACAATGTATTTTTTCCCCTTTTTTTTCTACTCAGACAACGAATAGGCCTGTTAGCGAGACTTCGCGGAGTAATTGGTATGTACCTAAATTTAAAAGTTCACTTTGGGATTTGGATGAGGTGTGACGGGTGTGAGAGGACATTGAAAAATTGGACAAGTATATCTTACCCGAGGGCAATTCGCAGAGTTGAACTTTGATCGTTTCTTGTTCTTAATGGAGTATATAACACACTTAGATAAAAGTGACAGGCAATTTGACCAGTACGTAAAGCGTGACAATGAACACGAATGATAGTTCAGTGACAGGTATCAATAATTTAGTGCTCTGTGCCAATTCACACGGAAGTCACTGGCATGGTCCAGACTGTATAACGGAGTAATACAAACTTCCGGTTTACCTCCCCTTAGTCCTTAGATCCACCGCTCCTACCCAGGACTTCTCCCGACGCGTCTATTAATATAAAAATGTTTTCAAAAAATTATGTCATCACTTTGACTGGGACCTTGAAACATCTAAGGTGGTATAGCTAGGCGTCGGATAGTTGGGTAACACTAATAGCCCAGTTGCCAGGGCTAATGACTGTCGCAACGTACCTATCTAAGGTGCCTTTGAAGCACGTATACGTTTCGTCGACGTTGGCTCCTTGGAGATCTTCAGCACGCTAATTTGATCGCTCGGGCCTCCGGCTGCGCCATCATCGATGATCCGTTACGCCCGTTGCCAATCCCTTACGGCGTTCATCCAAAATAGTACCGAAGAGACGGCGTGAGTCAACTGTAGCCACTTTGCCATCTCTCACTGAATTTCGAGTATGAAATGTTATTTCAATAAGAAACGCCATAGCCACCTATCGCTATATAGAATCGTACAGGAAGAGTCCTTTGGGACTTTATTGAAAGTCACACATGGCACCTGACACAGGCAGGACGGTTCGTATGGAAACGTGAAGCTTTCGTATCGACCAATAATACGATATTGTTATGGCACTGTTCCCTACCAACACACGAATCCCCAACACGTACGCCAGGATCTATATATGCGCACATGTGAATACGTGCGCCAACCCCTCCGATACTCTATAGATTCCTGCCTGAAACTGGCACATGCGAGCTTCCGCAGTCGCAGAGTATCTAATATGTAAACCATTTACTGGTCCGGTGGTGTAGCGCAAACTAAAGGTTTTTAGAGCGTAAACGAGTCCAAAGACTCGTCCTGGAAAGACGGAACGTACGGGCCATTATGTTTCCTTTTTATTCGCTTTACCTCTCCTCGTCCCTTTTCGTCCGTATATTCTTTCTTTCCTTCTTCGTGCCCCTCCGTGTACAATTTCTTTCAGTTCTTTCTGACGCTTTGCATCCTTCCGCTTAGCGACGGACCATCCTCCCTTTTTTCATGCCTTCCTCGAAATAGGGGACCTTTGTATGCCTGAATATTTTTTATTTTGGGACCCACGAAAAATTGTAACCTAAAATCGCCTGTAAATCCATATTACAGCCGCTTGTAGCGGCTTTCGGTCGGATTCGACTTTACTTGAAATTCGGTTATCTTGTCTCTCATGCCGCCGTTAGACACGGGAACGCAGCATAATAGTTTGGCCGTGACAATACTGTATGTATCTATAACTGACGGTGTATATACGTAATCGCAATTCACTGCTGTGTAGAAGAGACGTGAATACAGTGTCCTGTTGGGAACTGCGAAGGGACTGTGTCAGGTTCATTAGATACGGTAGGGTGTCAGGCTGAAAAAGCAGAGCGAATTACCGAGCTTCTTACTCCCTTATACTTTCAGTGCCTTTCAACCCTATGCGTATGACTAGATTTCCTCTGGCGCTTATTATTCCCCTTCGTCTACCTTTGAGCTAAACGTAGGACCGTTCCTGTCAGCCTTACCGTGAAATTCCTCGTGTTTACAACGGCCCGGTGGGTTCCCTGGATTATTGCTTGTGTGTAGTTAGCCATTGGCACTGGTATACCCAATCTATTAGCACGGGCCACTTTGCATCCTTATGAAAGATTATATTTGCTGCTGTGGAGTAGACGATCGATATCACAGCGAGTCCGCTTCTCTGGATGCTGTGCTGGACCACGGTGAATTTGTATATTTATGGCAATGCGCCATCGGTAGGTAAATTCGATATCATTACGTATGGACGTTTACGTTAGCAAAATAGAATCCTCTTAACGCCAGACCCACGGTTCGTGTTTCGCCAATTTTTTATATGACGAGAGTATACCTACCTACGTTTTTATTTATTCTATGGATCTCGAGATATATCGTCCTACTGTCTTTCGTTTTCTTAATCGATATCATCGAATTTCTTTATTTTGGAATTTTCATTCGAGCGACTTATACAGATGAAATATTTTAAGTGATCCACTTACTTTTTGCACTTGGAAGTTTTGCTAGAACTTGTGCCAGACAGCTTGACAATTTCTCATGTAATATCCGTCCGCTTCGCACTAACCACCTTAATGTGCATTCCGTGTTCAATAAGACTGGCGACAGTTATGAAATAGTATACCTATTAAACTGCGTCGATTAAACTGAATTACGCAATGATCGTATATACAGTTCTCTGTACTTTTCGTTATCCGATAACGCTCAGCGTGAGAAAAGCATTGTATCCTTTTTTGCCACGGGTAAAAATTTTTTTGTAAAAATTTTATATTTTTCAATTTCTTAATTGGTCCTTCGGTGATGCTGAATGCAGTCGCGAACGCTATAGCTGAGTAATTATAGGCCTCGCAATTAGCGTCGAGCTATGATTGGAATGTAACCTTTAGACAATGCGCCAAGGAAATATATATATATATATATACATATATTCAACGAATTTCTTAGTATACATATACATAGTTATCTATAAGTACGCAATAGGTTGTAGGCTCTATGAATATATATATACGCACACATATTATTTATGTTAGTGCGTTTCAAAAATAAAACCTTCTAACAACGTTCTCGCTTTTCTCGGTTTTGACGGAAGGCATTAGTGTCAGGATTCGGTAAGGGTGGCGTCGAGTGCTTTTAGATTCGAAATATCGTCCACGACACATGTTCCTTTCCGTGCATTTGGCAAAACTGCTATTCCTTATGAGAACACGGTTTCGGAAAATTTAATATGCTCGCACGTAGATAGCTTGACGAAGATTAGAATTATAATAATTATTTAGGTTGTCCCATACAGTCTTTATATGTATATTGTTATGCATCGTTCATTCTAAATAATTCGAGTCAATCAACGTGCAATGCGAATGATAGATCTTGGATCAGGAAAGTTACTGGCAAATAGATTTTCAAGCTCCTCAGAAAATGGGGGATCATAGAGAGGATTGTACCTATTTATTCCCATGCTATAATTGGAATTTAACCTTTAGCCAACGTCCAAGCAGGTGACCCAGCAGTCGACCTACATAACGAAATTTGTTCTTCCCTACTACGGGTCCAGGCGTCTCCTGCCTCTTTCGCGAGTACGCCCGGCGCTTCAATCTCATTAATCATTTAATTTCATCCCATCTCTCGTAGCCTGCAGGCGCCACGATCATTTGGCGAAATTCTATTTTAAAGCGCGCATTGCGGCAAAGGTGTTGTTTGTTGTTGCAGGAATTGTTTACTCGCGAAAATCTTATCGAGCGAGGGAAAAGCTTCTCGATCGTCTTCACCCGTTTTCTGTTTTCGTTGAGTGCATCTTCGCGGGAGGTTTATTATTTTCGACTGACGTCACTTTGGTACCAATGAATCATGCTGCGTCCGATTGATATAACATATATATATATATATATATATATATATGTTATATATACATATATATGTATATATATGCTAATAAAAACTTCCCTCGGTATAATTTTTTTTTTCATCAAACAAAATACCTTGCCGCTTTGACACGCAGTAAGAGTAGGTCAACAGAGACATTCGCACGCAACTGCAAGCACCTGCATTGACGACAGATGCAGCTGGTAGATCAGTTCACGACGCAGCGAACTAGCCAGAACTTCGTGCTGCTAAAGCTTACACCTCTCGCAAACCTAATTCTCGCGCACGTGATAAGTTCCACGTTAAACATCACCAAAAGAGGATTAAGGGCATGTGTCATATTTGGAAGAAAAGTCGTTAGCGACTCTGGCCACGTGCCAGTACCTGATTCCAAGAATGTAACAGATTTGTCATGTCGTAGGAGGAAAAGATAATCGCATTTACCTTTCCTATTGGAAATATAATGTAGCCGCTTCCAACTGACACAAATTTCAGTGTGCCAAGGCCCGGCTACCGATAATCCCATTTCTATTGGTATAATACTAAAACCAACTAAGGTACCCGGTCCCGTCTTTACCTAGAGGTAGAGAAAAGTATTTTTCTTCTCAGTCATTTTCTAAGAGTAAAAACGTAACTTCTTACTGTATACTGGAGGACGTAAAATTTGTTAAAAAAAAAAAAGATTTAGGATAGAGACCCTTCGTCCGAAGACACGAACTGCTCTGACAAGCAGTCACGGTATCGACTCGCCCTGCGAAATTACCGACGGACGACAAGTTTCTTGCCAATTTAGGGTGAGGCGAGTATTCGCAAAGTTTTCCTAGCCCGATGTTTGTATGTGCAAAAGAGAAGGTATGGAGGAGACGGATCGAGTGTCTAGGAGGGTCGGTTTATACGCAGTAAAAGCTCTCGCTGATGGAGTTCGTCGCGATGCCGTTCGAGGATAGTTGAAATGTGTGGCGCCATCGGCGTCCCGACGCCTCACCGTCCTATCCCTGGCGCCTTGGTTATCTTCAATATTGGGCTAACTTGGCGTCGTAGAAGTAACTCTTCTCTCGACCCGTTTCTTCGTTATAGATCGGTCAGGGCAGAGACGTCCCTTTATGGATTCGCGAATTTGGCCTAAGGTCGACCTCCGGGGAGACGTCAGGTTGTACCTCGAATGTTATCTTGCACCAGGAGTTCACGGACGGACGGGCACCTTCCACGTAGTCGATTTCAATTCTGATAATTTTTTCAATGGAAACATACTTAACCCTTCGTAGCGAAGAATATCGCGAATTGGATAGGGCATTGTGGGTAGAGATATCAAAGATGGCGTCCTTGTCCGATATCTTGTCCTTGTGCTCATGACTCGTCCCTGAAGAACTTTCTCGAAGACTTTGTTTTACTAAAAATAAATCTTCCGTCAATCTTTTCTGTTTTCCGTAACCTGTCTCGCGTGATTGGTTATATTTTCCGTTCTGCTGTTTACTATGCGTGAAACGCGAAGCACGCGAAACGAGAGAAAAGGGCAGAAGCTTTATTTAAAACTCGCTCGTGAAAACGAGCCTGGTCAAATAAATACTTCGCGAGATGTTTTGGCTCTTGCACCTTCTCGGCCCTGCGAAAGAGAAAACAGGTGTCAGACCATCCATCCGATCTGCTGCTACTTCTCGTGAACGTCTTGTCTCGTATTCACCATCTTTTAACACGGGTATATAAACCGACCGAAAGCAAACACGAGTACGCTGCGAGGCAGGACCGACCGTGGTGTATTATTCTAGCCCGATACACGGGACTTTAGTAATCATACTGCACTTTACGTAGCGCATGTCAAATTAATGTAGAGGGGCGAAAAACGATCTTATCATGCAATCAGTGAATTTATCATACGTACGATAACGATGAAAATTATTTTTTATCCTTTTGTATTTTTTTCCTTTTTTTTCGTTGAAATTATATATTTCAGGGTTATTTTCATCACCCGATAAATCGCATCCTTTTCAAGTGGATACCTACAGGTATTTTCAAAGTCAAGGAAATTCTTAGCTCAGCTATATCAACAAGATAGTACCTACTCCACACGTGGCCCAGTCTCCTAGGGCCTTACTCGAAGTGATCGCATTATAAATAACTGTCGAAATCCACGTTGATACGCGTTGCCCGTGAGCCACACTAATTCACATGCTAAAATAGGAACAGTGTCTTTTATTTATAGCAGAGTGTGATTGGTTTGCGGGCGTCAACGCGTATCCACCAAAGTTGCGACGTGCCAGGTCGGGAGCATCTCGAATACCCAGCTAGCACCAGGAGGTTGCTTTCTGACGTCAATGAACGATCCCACGTATTTACGTCGGCACCAAGCACCACGTTGCTGGACGCTCATCGACTTTTGACGCGATTAAGAGAATTATGTCGCTGTTTACGTAGGAATTACAGTACTTGAGAAAAATATTTGAAAAATTTAACCCCCTAGTTGTCTTTTGCCATTTATGTCATGCGGATCACCTTATGGATTCAATCTTTTCGTATTTCGATATGTTTTGCTATGCGGATAGAGAAAAATATAATTATACATATTTTTACTCCATTAAAAGTATACACGTAGCTGTTCGGCTTGCCAGCCAGCCAGCTGCTCGTGTCGAACGACCTAATTAGCACGTATTTACGATACGCGGTATATATATTGCCGGAAAGTTCTTGTATAATGTCTACGGAATTAAAAAATCACAAGACCTCAGCTCTAACGTACCTATTTCTATCTTCGGTTCTGTTGCTAAGTCGAAATACGTCGCTGCCAAGGATTAGCATTTAATAGAAATATATGTATTTTCGAATAACGTATGATGTCGATTCACGCCCTCCTACCTTGATACGACATCATCGGTTATATTTATCTGGCCGTTTTAAAGTAGCGAATCATCCTGACTCTCTTCTAGGGACACGTTGTAAAATTGGATACGTGCATTTAAAAAAAAAATGTACGTACGATTGCGTGAGGTCTGTGACCGGTCCTCTTAATTCTATAAATAGATATACATCTGATGTTGAAAAACCACAGGATACTACTGTAAACTGTCAAGCTGAAAAATTTCACCACATGTTCACGTGTGGATTATATTGATGAAATTTTGAGTTTTTTCTTTTAAGCTAAAATATTATAATTCAGATATCCAGGGTGATGCGGGCAGTAAACAAATTATTGAATTTATTTACTGTGTTTTGTTTATTACCCATTCTTTCCATCAGATCGAAATTAATTTTGGGATTTTGGAAATTTTTATCAACATCGTCCAGCGACTTCTCGTGGGACGTGGGAAAGCAGTCATTTCACAGAGTGCCTGGGTACGTGATCCGAAAGTATCATACCTGTACGAACGTATGAACTCGATAAGTGTCACTGCTGTCTACTACTTGTAGAACAACATTCGATATGTGGAATTGTTTTGATCGTAACATCCAGATCCTACATGCTTTTAGAACTCCACGTGGTTCGAGTCGTAACAGCTGCAAGCCAAGAGGGAAAAAGAAGAAAAAAGAATAATGGAAACTACTAAAACGTTGTGGAATTTACACGTGACGCGAATATACTCGCGTAAATCAGGAACACGTGTCGTTGCATCTAGACTAGCAGGAAAAAGGTCGTCGATTTTTTTGGAAAAAAAAAAATATAAGAAATTCTTTGATATTTTTTTTGCTACACGGAACTACCCTTGATTCGGTATAATTTGTCTCGTGACAAGTGCATAGGTGCAATATAAGTGCAAGGGTCTTGCATCTGCATCTGGTTCTTAAAATGCAATTAATCGTAAAATCCCAACGGGGACGAATAGCCGATAACCCAGTGACCCACATTAACCCTTCCTCGAAGTGTGGGTACACGTGGTAACATTGTGGTTGAAGATGGACACAACTATTTTAGGCTTTTCAACTGTACTTAGCCCTAAAATTATCTATAGATATAAAGGGGGTTGTATGTATAGTGACTGCTAGTCATGATTCTGTCTGCCTGCCTAGTTGCCTGTTTGCCAGCTGTCCGAGGCGACCCCCCACGGCTAGTGCAACGGAAATCACGAGAATCGATATTGGCGGTCTGCTCTGGTAACATCTCCCAGCCAAGTACAGTGGCTTAGAGTGGCAAGAGGGATACAGATAAGCCGAGGAGCAGGAGATTTCGCGCACATGCTACCCGTTTGCTTGCATCATCGGAGAGATGCTGACTCCTCTAGTTTCAGTATGATCTTCTAGCTGAGAGCAGCGGGGAATATGGAATAGAAAGTGCTCAAGGGTAGTTCCCATATAGGGTGATTGTGTCTGGCACAAATGTACCAGTAAACAGTTTTTTTATCGGTCTGAAGAAAATGACTGATAATAAAATTTCACTAACGATAATTTCATGAGGCTTCGCTTAGGAGGGTACACCTTCCTATAGATGCTGTCTATGACAATTTAACCCTTTCTTTACCACAAATGACAGTATCGTTACTATGTCATATACTAATTAGTCATCGGTCGTAATTAGCTTTAATTGGCATAGGATAATATCTCGATATCCTTATGTGTACGTTTAACCCGTTAAATCGTCTCTATATAGATGATGTCACGATTAATCAGTATTACTGTATTTTCATGATTTTTCGATCTTTTACATATTATTATTATATAACGTCACTTCTTGTGACCCGGATCGTGTGCATCCTGACGTGCATACTAGAAAAGTGTATAGCCTCTACGGGGAACTACTTGGCATTCGTATGCGCTTAACAATAAAGAACGAGCGAAGCTGGAGATAGAGAGAAAATGGGAGACGAGTGATGGTACAGTAGCGTTTTCTCCCATCGTACAATTATCGCAGGGCTATAACTCATAGAGGAATGAAAAATAAAGGGAAAATACGTAAAATAGGCCCCTGAACCCTTCTTCAGCTTTTATATCGTTGCGCAACGCTACTCCACTCGAATGTAAAATTATTAAAAGACCAAGTAGAAGAATTGGGGCGTACACGTGTCGCAGCATAGGGATAGTTTTTAATATATATATTTTTCTCTAGTGTAGCTAGCATATATGTACACATACACATGCGTTAGACACGTGAGGGTGGATTTAGAGAAAATTAATATTGGAGAAAAACGTGAAAAAAAGGAAGTATTTTATGCTTACAAAATTATTGGCAGAACCGCCATATACTTGGTGGTTCCGGTAAACTTGGAACTTCGGTCAAAGCTTTTCCCTTTGCTCGATAGTAAAAATCTTAAAAGTCCTTGGTCCTCTCGGGAACGCTTTGTAAAATCGGCTATTTGATTTTCTACGATGGATCAACCTCATATCCTACGAAGCCGCACGGACACACAAGGCTTCTCTTTTCTCTTTACCAGGTCGAGGAAGCGTAAAGTTAATTTGAAATTTAACTAGTCAGTACCTGGAAGAGAGCCAACTCGAAATCGATTGAATCCTCGTGTTACGTAGATACATCTACAATAGGTATGTACCTACGTGAGTATATAGAAACTTGGTCATTTATTTACGTGCGTGTACAGAACGTACGTGGAGTTTCCGTTAATTTCGATTAGGTTCGTTTGCTGTTTCGCACGTAATAAATCATTCACTCGTGACCATGTTCGTGGCAATTACCATAGGAATCATTGGATATCGCAAAAATACATACGATAGAAAATTTTGTTTACTGATTTATCCTTATCTCAACGTTGAAGCTCATGTTATTTCTAAAGGAGGTTACGTTGTTTTAGACTCGCACTAACCCACGACAAGTTGGCTCCCTCGAATGTTCACTTGACGCAAACATAATAAAACTCTGCACGTAAACTACGGTCAATCGATCTTCCTTTACGACGTCGTCAAATTTAAGAAAGCCACGAGGTACTACGTCGTCTATAAAAGAAAGACAAAGGGCATGGTCTTTGGGGTCCTTAAATAAATCTATGAATAAATCGACGCGCACACGGGACGTCGGTCGGATGACAAAGTGATTAGACTGTATTTGTATATAGGTATAGATTTCCCATTAATATCGAGACTGTTACTCGTATCGATATTATTTATTATTTTTTCCGATCGATTTACCTCAGCAAATATAGCGGAAGACGTCACCCGGTTCTTTGAGGAATTCGAGGAGGCTCGATCAAGGAAATGGACACTACCGCATTCTCTAAGACACAACCAGATGACGTGGTACTTAACGAGATGAGAGAAAGATGAAAATGGATCGGGATGCTGTATCAAGCGGTGGAGCTCAGAATTCGCTATGCTTCGCACGAGCGAATTCGTACGGCTGGTCGTCCTATGAATTATAAACAGTGCTGGTGGTCCAGGCCGTATAGCAAATCTTGCCGACGGCTCGACTGAATCCAAGTCAAGGCCTTTGGCTGCTGACCATTACGATACCGTTTGGCCCATTTTCCAACGCTTTTCTGTGTCAACTTCGACCAATTATCACGAGACCGAGTTATACTTATTTTACACCGCGTGAATAAGATCATCTTCACTGGCGACAGACAGACGGATCGGCTTTACCTGCACAACTTTCATCGGGACTTTTGAGATTCATGCAGTTCGTCGTTATCACGTAGAACGACGAGGGGACGAATTTTCGTCAGGATAAAAAGTCCATAACACCTCTATGCGAAGGTCACGGACATCCAATCTCTAGGCTTAATGGGAATATTCCAAGGGCCCTGAATCGCTGGCTAATTAAAGTCAAAAAGTCCATCGCTCTGCTACCTGTACCGGAAAGTCGAAGGTTTATCGTATCTTTATTGGTTTGGGCTGTGGCGTTGCTGATTTATTGTTATTTCGATAGTCACGTGTCTGCCGTAGCAATCTTGGTCAGACCTTACTTTGTGCTCTTTGCTACTTCAATCTAGCGACGTAGCTTTACGAATCGATTCCACGTGCTGATTTGATACGACGACTGACTGTACGATGCCTGAGGTCGTACACGATGTATTCTAGTCTGGCGATAGCAACGTGACCTATCAGGATAACAGTGGGTGGATCAAGCTAACTCCTATTTTCCATAACACTTTCACTCGCTGCCAGACGTTATGACGAACGGACACGGCTTAACCCTGGACTTCAAGCGGCCATTGTGACCAACGTGGAATTCATGGCCTTCCGACAAGATCACGTGGGTTCGCCAACTCGAAGTCTTACGGGATGGATAAAAATAATTTTTAACCGGGAAGATGTTTTTCTACCTCGACTCTATGAGTTATTCTGGCGTAATGCACTCAATGTACTTCTGACATATACGCACTGACACGCACGTCTCTACTGTAAACTTTTGTTCTTCCACTCGTGCTTTACTATCTCATTTTCAGGAACGGTGCTGTACTATTTTTGTACTCTAGTTATTTATAGTATCATTCTCGTGAGACCAACGTATTCAGACGAGAATATCACGTTGTGTTTTCCACGGCATGTGCATCCATTTTAAATCGTTGCATTATCCGCTATGACGACAGCTTATATGTGCATTTTTGATGACTCCTGTTTTTATTATTATATGATATCAATTAATTAATCCGATAACTGAAACTATTTGACGGTATGGTGTCGTTGGGTTTACTTTAGATATTAAAAAAAAATTATAAAAATATATTAAACATAATATGTATGTTTTTAGTATCGTGGAGATACTAAATAGTATGGTGGTGAATTTTGAAATTGAAATTATATAAAAATTGTAAAGGTACTGTAATTATTAGAGACATTTTTGGAACGTAGACTGCTGAGCAAACTGACTATCAGTGCTCTTCTTGATGATCGAGCGTGTATTAGATTTTTCAATGTAGATATTGTTATTAAACATTCTTTTTGGCGTGGTCAAAATTTAATTTATGTTTATTTTATAATTTTGGTATCAGCGTGAAGCAGTAGTTAAAATTATCTTTTGGTAATTATGTATTTTTAAAGCTTACGTAAAAAGAAGGCCTATGGACTATATGTCCTCACGTGGCACCAAAGTGAACTTCAATTTCCCTCGGGTATCTACATTAGGTACAGCAAAGTTACGTTAGTAGGTACTTTGAAAATGGTAATGGACTGACTGTAGCTGCTTCTCGGGACACGTATTGATCTGGCGTGCGCGTACGCATCGCGCCGTACGCTTAAGGAGCGTTCACACTAAAATACGCCGAAGCAACGAAATATAGGCACGTGAATAAGAAATATTGTTAATATCAATCGAAGAATAATTATCGTAACGATCGCCTTAAAATATTCTTTAACAAACTCCTTGACGACTGGCTGAGTTCTTTTTCTGTGTTTATACAAAACAAACATGGCCGCTGGTAAAGATCATTAATTATTTTATAACAGCGTGTATAGGCGACATCGTCGGAAAGCCCAGACGGATATGAAATATTTTATAGTCGCGTATCCCGTTTCCGAAACTCGTTAATGTCCCGCGACATCGCTCCATGTGTATCGTGCAATCGTTACGAACGTCAAATATTTTATCTCCATAGTCACGAATTTTGCAGCCAGTCTACTAATAGGTTGTGTTCCGCGGAACGTGATATCTCTTTATTTTTTATAGCAAATTATTATGGGAATCAAGGATTATCAATTCGTGTTTTCTAATAGCAGCTGTCATATTGACAGATTAGATGAAAGTTTATGAAGAAAAAAAATTATATAAATTACTATCCTCTTACAAAACTTGATAGTCACCATCGTTATGGAGGAGTGGCTGGTTGTGTGTCAACTTGTCAAGAATATCGTTTTTATTAAACATCAATCGATTGAGAATTAGCCTTTCGATTAAGGTTTATCGATCAGGACCTACTCAAGTATTTCGTTACTGAAGCTCGAGTGTTTGTCTTTCTGTTATCTGTTGGAATTAGATAACGTTATAGGATGGCTTTGAACGACGCGTAAGATACTTCATGGCAGCTTTGCAAAGCATGCCCCTTTTGACTGGTACCACTTTGGTCTTCCAAGATAATGACTTTGGACGTGGTTCATAAAATTCTTGGCAGATACCAAAAGAAAGTTTAGCAATTGTCGTAAGGATACACCCCGAGTTCAATTCTCATTTGGATATAAGTAGGTAGGCATTTGGCCCAAAAATAATGCTGTGCTATATTACTTGCATCCTTTCGTTATCAGTTATCAAAAAAAAATTTTAATTATGAAATCTCAATTAAACGAACAATAGGCTATATTGACTGATTTTTTATAAGGATCAAATATGATCGTACGCATGTACATTGAACGTCCTTGGGATCTTGTCCTGATGGTGACGTCCATCCTATGTCATTCCGAGGCTGTAATTAAAATCCTTAAGATGCTTTGCTGTTCTTGTATAGTTAAGGTCAGGCGTCTCTAACGTTCCAGGACATCTAAGACAGTACGAAGTCTGATTTGGAATTTTCAATGATAAAGGTCCTAACTGAGTAACCTTAGAAACGTCGACTTTATTAAAGCGTTGGTATGCCTGCTAGCGAGCTCCTTTGTTAATACCACTTAATGGCAAGTAATATTTTGTTACTTTTCCATGGTGAATTTAAAAAAAAAATACGTGGTTTTCACATTCGCAAATTTTATCAGGACCTGAGCAAGTGTAGTCGATCAACGTAATTTTATGTGGCGTCAAATCGATCGTGTCGAATTCACGTAACTTGACGTGAAAAGTGTGTCCTACAAAATCCTGAATACAAGTTTCGCTTCCGATAACGTGCTAGTTATCACCGGAAACCGGAATTCCTAGGGCGATTACTATTTTTTTTAATTAACACCTTACCTACAATTCTTGGTCGCGTCAGACCGCACTAATCAGTTCATGCTAAATCTATTGAAAGTTCTGCTCGTTTAATAATAAATGATTTTTCTTTTAAATGTTTCAGGTGGTGCTAGTTTTCATCCTCAGCATAGCATCGCTTATAATATACTTCGTCGATGCCTCCAAGTAAGAGGACATACCTTAGCACCAGCATAAACTCTCCTGAATCTTAATTCGTAGCGATATAGACTTTAATTAGTTGTCCTTACCGTTCGTTTTCAACCCCACAGGCTCGATATAAGCGAACAAAGAAAAGTCATTAAGGATAGCCCTGGGTGACGTCATTCAAGTAATTTACAACAAACTCGTTATTCGTACAGTGGAATCCCAATTTTCTTACCCCTCCATTCCTTTGAGTTCCCCTTCATCGGTGTCCCCACTCTTATCCACTCGAAAGCGGGGTACCAAAATATGTACTAATATCTTTCCGACTCATCGACGTACATCCCTACCACAGCTATTGACTGATTGGTAGCTCCTCTCGAAGCATCCATTCAGCCTTCTCAACACGGTTCCGATTTCCTTTAAGTATCCCCCGAAGGGTCGAAGAAAATAGGGAATCTACTGTATATAAAATAACTTGGGTATCTCGTACGAATTTTGTAAGCAGACTTCAATGTGCTGCATATCAAATCGATTATGATTAAATCAAGGATTTATTTAATTTTTCATACACGCGAACTGTCCTGGAATTTTTAAAATGATTTGCAAAATAATTAATTTTTCACTCTATGCTACTCCTAACGTAAATATCTATACTCTCTGTTTTCGTTTTGATTTATTTACTTATGCGAAAATAAAAAAAAAAGCCCACGTCGCATACGGTGACTCGCGTCATGCAGAATGATAAATTCAAATAGACTTATCAATCACTGTTTCCTTTAACCTTGTTGCAGCGACAAGGTGGAGCAATGCCAGAAGTGGAGCGACAACGTTACTCAGCAGATAGACTTAGCTTTCAATATATTTTTTATGGTCTACTTTTTTATACGCGTAAGTATATAAAGTTCACTATAAAATACTGTATACACAGTGAATGTGTAATAGCTCAATATGTCCATAGCAATATATATCTATATATAATCGATAACCAAGTTAGTTCCATTGTTAATGAAAGCTATCGGCGAATCTCAAAGTGACGTTATCACACGATCTATGGAGATTTCGCTGAAAATTTATTCACCATATCAGCTGCACTCGAGTTCACTCCATACTTGTCGCCAAAATCGATTTGCATTGTTAAGCCACAGGCTGCGTTCACACGTTCGAAGCGTGCATATAAATTCTCTAACGATCATGCGAATTAATCATACCAGGAAGTGAATAAATCATCCCTTTGAATATCCTCGAATAATATTAGCATTAGCCTTATCGCAATAACTCCATTGTGTCTGTATTAAGGTATTCAGGTATTTATAAATTATCTCGTCCTTTTTTTTTCGCAGAAATAAAATCTTTTAATTTCCAACTTTCAATTCTTCACAGTTTATCGCCGCCAGTGACAAGCTGTGGTTCATGCTGGAGATGTATTCGTTCGTGGACTACTTTACGATACCACCGTCTTTCGTCTCGATCTATCTGGATCGGACGTGGATCGGATTGAGGTTCCTCCGAGCCCTACGACTGATGACGGTCCCTGACATCCTCCAGTACCTCAACATTCTAAAGACATCGAGCTCCATTCGTCTCGCCCAACTCGTTTCAATCTTCATCTCCGTTTGGCTCACTGCTGCTGGCATCATTCATTTGGTAAGAACTGACCTATGACTATGGACCTACTTTTTCGGCGTCGCGACGCCATAATTCGTAGTTTCATTAATCACTTGCGCGCTCCTCGCTCATACTGGACATACTTAGACCAATGATTCTTATGGGTATAGGACTGTTTTTTTTTTTCACAACTACCTATATCTTTTTTGACTTTTGGGACTCTGTATTTCGAAAGTGTATCATTGTCATTTCTTTCATTTTTATCGTAGCTTGAAAACTCAGGGGACCCTTTCGAGTTCAAGAACCAGCAACATCTTTCGTACTGGACCTGCGTCTATTTCTTGATCGTGACAATGTCTACGGTAGGATACGGCGATGTTTTCTGCCAGACGATTCTCGGCCGCACATTCCTAGTATTTTTTCTACTCGTCGGTTTGGTAAGCGAATCCTTTTCTTTATCTTGAGACCGCTTCTTCTCGATGTATCATAAGCCAATAATTAATTGTGATACCCAACGTGGGTAACACGCTTCACGAGAGCCTTGACTGCCTCCTCTGCTTTAAGAATCAACTTAATTCTTACGTAACTACGGGGTTCATGTTTAATTGGCAATATTTAATCATGACAAATTTATTCTGTCCAAGATTTAATTGTTATTAAATCTTGTTATTAAATATTATCGTATGTCGTATGTTTCTTTTGTTTTCTTTTTTCTTCTATGCAGCAAGAGGCAGTTCACGCGTCTTACCGAGAAGAGATGTGAAAGCGCGCGATGAAACTCTGCAATTTTTCTTTCCACTTGTTATTCTCTCGTAAAACGGAAACTTGCGGTCTTGGAAAAGTTTCGCGAAAAGTTGAACTTTACGACGCGTCGAGGCGCTTTCGAGCGAGGATACACTTTTATTTTCTCTTTATTATTATTATTATCATTCGCTTCGCACTCTTCTCTCATATCTCGTACTAGATGGCGCGCACTTGCCAGTGTCCCGGAACATTTCGTAGCGCGTGCAAAGTTATTTAATCTTTTTTTTTTTTACTTTTACATTATTCAAGTATCTTATCCACTCAACTACTGTATGCATATATGCCTACTTGTACTATACATTTATCTGAGTACCTAATGTTCGACGAGATTAGCAACTGCGCGTTCTTGTGTCCCGATAAAGAACATAGTCTAGATGGTCATTTGGCAATTGTTCGTAATTCGTAATATCGATCGATAACGGTACAACTCTTTTTCTTTATTATAACGATGAAAACAATTTTTCGTTAAAAAAATTCCAGGCCGCGAACCATTGCCGACTGACGTAATCATACATTATCAAAATGAATGCTTTGTTTGAATGGTGATGCATGGTGTATGCGCGAATGCCATCAACCAATAACATTCCCGTGTGTATATCCCGTTGATTAATACGTATCTAAATTAATCTCAGGAGACATAAATTTACGTAACAAAAGCTACCCTAATAACGCTCGATTGAAGAAAAAAAATTCTTAAACGAAATAAGTATCACCGTTCAAACGAGAGCTCCGTAACGTAACGTTTATCAATGTAATCTGATAAAATTTTATAATAAAAAATAATCATGTCAAAAGACTCCACCGGTGCATTGAAATTACGTTAGGTTAAAGTCGGAAAAAAATTTGAAAAAAAAAAAATATTCGAAATCCATGATACTCGTTAGTATCGTGCTATTACACTAGGACAATACGTATATACATATATATGATAAACGTTACGTGTACCACACATTATAAAGCCACCGTTACATATAAAGACTTAATTCGTTTCGTTTGTATATTCACACAATACGAATTGGTTCTTGATCGGGAGGTCAGTCATCGATATACACAAATATTATATTCATATAATAATAGTAATAATAATACAATTAATGGCCGATCGGTCGGTGCCATCTTTATCAAAGAAATCACATTGTTTCCTTACGTCCACGAATCCTTCGTATCGATGCAAAAAAAAAACGGAGCACGGTTGGTATCCCCAAAACTCTAACCACACGTTCCAGTCCGCTATGAAAATGCCTATTACGAGGATCGATCGAGCCAAATCGTGCGAGAGGATCGCATCGATCAGTCGCAAGAGGAGAATGGCCGGGTCCACGGATTAGGTCTTTATAAAGTAAAATATCAGCTTAAGTAACCAGGCAGCTTTTACCTTGTACTTCCATACCTAGTTAAGAAAAATATATATATATCGAAAGGTCCCTTCGCGTTATTACGTATATCGACGGTCATTTTAAAATACGATATATACCATATCTAATAGTTTGGATAACGAACTTTTCTACAAGGAACTAAAGCCACGTACCGTATACAAAGAATACTCTATCGATTTCTAGCGTTTACCGGCTACCTCTGCCTCATGCCTATACCTCTATGCGGCCGCGATACGGATCCCCATGTATTTCGTATTTGCTTAGTATCGTCATCCCTTGTTTCGAGGGGACGTTAATCGGGACACGTGTTAATAATTTATTACGCGTATACACACATATATATACGATCTATACGAAACACATGAGATTCCGTCAGCAACCTGTATTGTACTCGTACCTACACGCCTCACTTACCGTATGTACCAAAGAAAAAAATCAATGAATCTACATAGGTCGCTACGAACAACGATATATCAATATTTTCGAAAATATCTATTTATATCGTATATGCGTCACTTTAATGTGCTAAGCGTTAGAAAGTACACTGTGCAGTCTCAATAATAGTTATCGGTACATACCTTGATTGGCCACTTGATCGGGCGTCGATGTTAAATTTTTTAATTACACGTCTTCGATCCGATCGATTTTTTTACATTTGATTCTTTTAACGCTGTGGCAGGGTATGTTTATTATTCTGACGTCACAACTGTGTAGCGCCTACGCATATCTTATTATCGTACAGCTTAACTTCGTTAAACAGTCTCGCTAGTTCTCTGTCGAGTCGGAGTCCCTGCGAAATCATTGGTTGGCATTTAATTGCGACACGTCGCCGATTCCTTGAAATCGCGCCCAGTATTTTGCATCGATTTCACCAGTCAAGAGTACGGGGTGGGGTTAGCGCCAAAGACGCAGACACTTTATATACTGTGGCGCTGGAAAGGGATGAAGGGAGAAAGAGGAATGACGAAGGAGAAGATGTAAAATACGAGAAACTCGAGTCGCGACTTCAAAGGGATTCCGTGCTGTATATATCTATATATAGTACGTATACGAAGCTGGCTAGAATTTGACGTTTGTTTTTTGAAAAACAAAAATTGGTCGCCGACATTAATCTCGAAGGGCGGTTGGACACTCTCGTTTCTCTGTCCAAACTCGAGAATCTTCTTCTGACTGATTTGAACGATCGGCGTTATGGATTTTGAAAAAAAAAATTTTTGGTTCTACTTTGCGACACGTCCCTTATCTGCCAACCAGATGGTATTTGAAATTGAATCTCAGAATTGAATATCCGTGCTCGCGCTAGGGGTAAAAGTCAGGGCCGTGCGGCTCGGTGACTGTGTTGGTGTCTGTGTGCGAGCTTGATCTTGACTGTCAATGTACGTATGCGTGTATATGACGTTTGTCTGTCTGTCTATCTGTCTGTCTGCTTGTCCTCTCTGCGTATGCTGAACACGCTGCTGATGTCACTGTTTACTAAAATGCATAAAAAAAGGATAAGAAAGAAAAAAAAAGAAGAAAGTCCTTGCGCTTTAACATTTCGTACCTCATTAACCTGTCCTACATTGGTACTCGCCATTTTTGTGTCTTATTCCAACGCGACGTTGAAAATTGTATGCGATACCATAAAGCACTGAGGGGAAAATAGAGCGTCTTCTCGAGCACTCGTACACGCTTTTTATCTGTATTTGAGGTAAATTATGAAATATCGCACGGCTCGTTCCGATTTACCTTTATACGGATTCCACTTCCACCTTTCTTCTTCGTCGTCTTTGTATCCGCTCTTTTTACACGGGAGTGAAGCAACTATTTTTTTTTTTTTTTTTTTTTTTTTTTTTTTTTTTTTTTTTTCTTTTTTTTTTTTTTTTTTTTTTTTTTT
>NW_014332826.1:471897-483227 GCF_000341935.2 Cephus cinctus
TTTTTTTTTTTTTTTTTTTTTTTTTTTTTTTTCAATAGCACATTATAAGTGATTTTTTTAATTCAAACACTCGACACGCGATCAATTTATTTTACCGTAGTAATTCTTTTGGAATCGTTATCCATTAATTATCATTTTCATCCCGTACCGTTGATCAGGTTCTTGACTGTAGACTGATACTGGAAGATCCTTAAACCCAGAGTACCCGCGTGGAAATGAGTAATTGGAGAAAATAACGTGCTCATCGGTCCCAGAGCCCGCGTGCGGGTACTCTGGGGTTAAAGATACTTGGATAATGATCCTGAATGTTTCTGTACGCTGCGAATGACTGAGACGTATGGGGACGAATGAATGCGAAGGTATACATATATAGGTGCGTGTAATGAGAAACGAAAAGAGTTGAAAATTCGGGAAAGTATATTTTATACGCAGCGATTACATAACGAGCGGGATAATCGAAAATGAAACTGGACAAAATCACTTGCGATTGAAGATAATCGAGTCAGTTCAATCGAGTCGATTTTGGTAGAGATCGATAAATCGTCCGTACACGAAGATTTACACACGAGCGAACGAAGAGCGAATGTATACGTAACGGACAATGAATTTTTCTTTGATTCAAACACATACGTCACTTTCAATTATTTTCATGGATCTGAAATATCTGTCGGCTCCGTCTTCATACAATATAGATCATGCTCACACCGAACAGCACGTTATTGCTATTTATTGCCTTTATAATTTTTTTCATTTTTTTGGCTTTGCATCATACAGCATATATCCCATCTGAACATGCTCTAACTAATGTAACGTATGTCCAACATCCCTTAGCCCAATCCGCTGCGCTAAACGGCTTGAAGCCTGAATCCGTGCCTGAAACCATAAAGAAAGGTGTTTGCGTATGTTTAATAATTTTATCAATTAAATCAAATTCAAATAGTCAATATCTTGATTCTCAGAAGGCACTTTCAATTATCAAAATCGATCGACGCATTGACGCTGTACGTGTCGTGTAACACGATTGCGTCGCCAGTTTCTAGCAAGTCGTAGAGTCACTGTTAGTGAAAAGGCACTCGTAGCCCGGGTACGTAAATTCGTGTATGCAAACGCGTATTTACAAAGCAGGTACGCGACCTCGTAGACTCGAAGCCTCACGGTTTCGGCAGGGCCCCTTTTCTCTCTGTGTGGCAGACACCTTAATAATACGTACGTGACCGCATATTTCAGGCTGGCACTTCAAACCACCCACCCCATCCTCCCTCCTCCCACCCGTCACCCACCCCCCGGCCATCACGCTATATATCATGCCTCGCTCGTCAAGCACAATGTTGCACTTTGTTAGAGGACGCTTACACGCGCCACTTCTTCAGACCGTGAATTCACGCTTGTAGATTTCTTGCATCTAGAATTTTTAACGTTTCTTACTTATTTATCGTCGCGCGAAGATGAGGCGGAGAACGCTCGTTGCGAGTTTCGACCACGTGGTACGTTTCTTCATTGCCATGTATACAGTCCGTATGCGCTGTAGGTGATTTTACGAGACTTGGCATCTAATACGGGAGCGTCGTGTTGTTGATGCTAGTTACTGGGCTTCAGAGTATCTCGATGACGAATTGTTCTCCGCTGTTATACTTTTCGCCGGCGTGCCTGCTGCTTCGAGTTTTCTAACGTTTTATATACGTGGGCCAACTTTTAATGTTTTATACTTCATGCACTGTAGTCACGTGGTTTTGTAATACGTTAGTATACTTACACCGATCACTAATCGACTCGGACTGATTTTATTATTATTTTATATATATATATATATATTTTTTAAGCTTCTATACCACAGCGTAGATCCTCTTTGTGATAGACGCGAGAATCGATCTACAAAAATTGTGTTCCTTGATTAGAAAGTTGAATTAGTAATTTTTTTATTAAACTTAGTGGTGAATTTTTTGACTGATTACGATCGTGACATGTGTCTGGGCTTGGTGAACGGGAAAGAATACGAGTATAGGCTGGTATACGAATGTGGTATCGTGGGACGCGAAGATTCGTTTGCAGCGTGCGGTTACTTTTTTATGGGCTCTTCGCTGGGAATGTATTGCGGCGAAACTCGATAAAGGTCGCGGTAGTTGTTATTTATGTTATGCAATTCCGTGAGGATGCAAGTGGCATACACGAGGTAGCATGTATAAACTGTAGATTGTGGAAATCTTGTTGAGATCCAATGTTACGTTGAATTTGTTAAAACTCAGGTCAGTCGCCGAACTTGGAGCGTGATTAATTAACTCGTGAAATTGACGAATAATCGGTGGATAATTTTACGTGATTAATTGGCAATTGAATAAAACAAATTTCAAGTTAAATTTTCAAGATTTGAGTTATCGACAAATTATTTAATTCGTTAGCCATATTCCACGTGGCTGTGTATTATTATTTGAATAATTCAATTTTTTTTATACACACGGACTTCTACGGACGTGTTGGCTGATGAATCTTGGTAATTTCATCGATCGTCAGTAATAACGATGCGAAAAATTCACATATATGAAACTGTCCTTCCATGTCCTAAAGGGACATTTGAACGTGTAAAAAAAAGAATATGCAATAACTCACTCTCGTATCTTTCGTATCACAAAGTCAGAGAGCATATATCGATCACAATCAATAATCAATATTCCCTTAGAACCAGGTAGGTTTCCTTGGCTAGATACGACGACCGAGAATTTTCCTACGACAAGGAATAATTAGAAAATGGCGGTCATGTAGCATCTGACGTTTCTAAATATATTTTTTTTCTATCTCATAGTTTTTGTATTTACTCCTCGCTCCAAGCCACGCTGTAAAATTGCAATCAGAGGCAAACAGCTTATTAGAAAAAGTAGTGGCATAGTCTTCTCCAGTTATGATTTCTATTTGCAGGCAATGTTTGCTAGTAGCATACCAGAAATAATAGAGCTCGCAGGCAGTAGGTCCAAGTACAACGGCGAATACAAGCGGGAACATGGAAAGAGGTATTATTATATCCATCAATCATCTTTCTGTCTATTTATATATACTGCCAATATTATAGTATATATATCTATATCTATATATCTGTTGTCAATAATACACGGCGTATATCCTACGGGACGAAACGCACGTTATAACGCTAAGCATTTACATTTCATTGACGTCGAACGCCCTTTTCTATCTTTTCAACACACGTCGGGAGCGAATTCATCGTGGAGTCGGAAATTTCGTATTTTACCTCATAGACGCGTGTAACGTTTAAAAGTTTTGGCCAAACTTTACTGATATCGTGGAACCTCGAAACCGGCATACATCGAACGGTGAAAGGTCCAAGTGAAATCCAAAGAGACGTAAAAAAAAAATTGTATAACTTTTCAAGCAATTTGAATTTTGCAAAATTTTTATGCAATTTTTGTCAATTCTCGCTTAGATATATTTACGTATTGCTTATTGAATCCGTTTATTTTTATACATCGATATTTTTTTTTACTGAGGTTCAACGAACCCTAAAATCGAGGACCTATACATCATATTATTATTATTTTAGCACAAAATACGAACGTATGGCGTCAAGCCGATATACATACGTCAGGTTGAATTTATCGTATGAACTTTGACGTATGATAATCTATTATCTGTTCGAGATATATTGATACGATAGTCTATCAATTATCGGCAAGTCAATATTTTCATTGTTAAATTATCACGGTAATAATATTTCAAATTTTTACCGGGAACAAATTTTTTTCCAAAATATTTCGATTAGCTTCAAATTTTTTGCGTGATATCAAATGGACCTTTTACTACCCGATCAGGGGTGTCCGCCCGGCGAAATAATTTTTTGAGTTAAAGGGAATCGCGACGAAAGATTCACATGTCCAAAACTAACAAATCAGCCGAGCTTTGTAAGTTTTAGTCCTTGCATGACGTTCCCTTCGGTTGTCCGTTAAGAATGCCATACAAGTTTGTTAAAGCACGAAACTTTGGCACGTTGAGCGCATCCTTGTATATATAGAGAAAAAAAAATATATATATATACACACAGCTGACAATGATAGGCCAAGATTGTTCACATATAATTTTCGCCATGACACCATTTTTTATACGGCACCATATACATACCATTTTCCCCACCCTCGTTACTATTATTATTATTTTTGTCTTAACGCCGATCTAACGACAACTTCCCAAAAAAAAAAGCAGTGCACAATTTACCACTTTAGTCTGCTACCAAAAGTGTGTGATGATGTTTACACGATACACGGCTTTTATACACGCCTATTGTTACGTCTTATAATAACCAACTGCTCGACGGCTAATGTACGAGTTACAAGGAAACACGGAAAAAAAGTAAAAATTCACAGTCTCTCTTATTCCTCTAATTAAGTTTCTATTTAACTTCATCATTTAGCAGGGTGACAGCTCTCTTTTGTGCATTGATAATCATTGGTGTACCTACTGATGAAATGGCTAATCATGCTGGTCCAGTATAAATGACGCAAGGCATAACAGAGCTGATGATTAATATTCTTACGTTCGTAATAATAATAATAATGCTATAGGTTACGCACGTGCTGTAACGTTACTAAAGTCACATTGACTACGGAGAAATGTTTATGACAATAGGGTTTAAATCGTTTCTCACAATTGTCCCATTTCCTGGCACGATCGTCGACTTCGATCACGTGCCTCTTGTGTACCTACGTATTGCGATAGCACGTTGTAACGCACAGACTTTTCCACCCCATTGTTACAGACAGTCCTCGTGAACGTTTCTCCGCGGTGACGACCCTTAATAACGTACATACATGCTATAACATATATAAATCGTGCGCGAGAAGAAGCGTGCCAGTGCGAGTGTGATCTGTGTGCGTAAAGGTGCATGTCGATTTTAAATAGTAACGTAGGCGCGGGAAAACATCGAAGATTCAAATTGGAGATATTTTGTGCTTCGTTCGAAAAAAGAAAAGATCGTCGCGATCCAAGCGAATGGGATTCGATGGACATTATGGTTATATAATGTATAATTGTCCGATTAGTTTGATTGATATTTGATAATTGAATGGGGGATGGGTTATTGTGAGAATTTCAATTTTTGTTTTTGTTACTTTAACAATTACAGTTAAGGTTGATTTTTTTATTTGTTGATTCTCCAATGAAAATTGATATACATATATGTTGATCTTATAGATCATATCGATCTATAATACACGTTGCTATATCTGCAAAGTACATAGAATTGTTTTTGTCAAATCCATCTTACCCACTACCTACCACATCATGACGGCTATTACTATGCGTGTAGTGTTAAGAGAGTTTTTAAAGTGATGAAGTGGTAAAAGGCTATATTGAGGTTAGGGTCATGTTCTGACGGCAACGGATGATTGTGGGTGTGTAGGCGGTGTTTGCCAGCTGGATCCCAGAGATCACGGAGCTCGCCGCGAACCGCTGCAAGTACGGTGGCCAGTACAAGCGCGAGCGTGGACGCAGGTACCCCACAAAATCCACCTACGTGGAAAACCTCTAACCCATATAACTAGCCCTAACTAATCCCTTGGTAGTCGCTTAGAGAGATGATCAAAGTCTGTCTGGATAGCGAAGTAGTCCTGATGTTGCATAGCGAAGCTCCTTCGCTTTACCCAATTTGGAAGACGTTCAAAATTTAGCCATCGCGTCAAATAGCATTAGGACGCAATTGATCTTGGGACCATTTTGAATCGTATGCTGATCCAGGGCATAATGATCAATCTTCACGATACAGGGATCAATAGTGCTATTGGATTTCAGCACGGCAGAGGATATTGATGAATTCGATTTAGGGGTTCGTGTACAGGGGCGGGGAAAAAGTTGATGCAATTTTCTTTTTTGAGCGTGTATATAAGGCATACGATTTTGTTTCGTTTGATGATTACGAAAGTCAATTAATTGTTGGATTTTTTTTTATTGTTTATTCGATCACTTTGAACATATGGCAGTCTTCCTTTTATCGTCAGGGATCGATTATGCAAGATTTCTATAATGGGGATAAATACGTGATCACTTTTTATCCATTTTTTATCCATTTTTTATTTTTCCTTTTATCGGCATGGATAGATTATACGATATTTTGATAATGGGTAAAATACGTGATCATTTTTTCAGACCGTGTGTATAATGTTATAGGGCTGTTTTATCGATGGGTTATTATTTAACGTTTCATAGTCTTTTTGGTACCACGTGCATAGGGACATTCGATTTTACACATTTTTTTTTATATGGATCATATTTGGAAATTGTTCTGATATTTTTGGGGTCGAAGAGAAATTCGGGGACTGATTTAACGTGTATTAACGTTATCAACTTCGTAACCTAGTTTTTTTGAGAATGCTTATTTTTTTATACATAAGCACACATAAATATATATATCATTGCTCAAAATCGATTAATCTGCATTATTTCTGGGAAGAAGTAGACGAGATACGTTTCGCGGACGATTCGCGTCAATATCCTCTGGAATCGAATCGTCCTGGTTGCCATGCGAATTGGATAATCGGTATGAAAAAAAAATAATTTGTATACAAACGCCACAAAATGATATCAATAAAAAAATATATGGAAGCTCAGACTTACAGCTGCTATCCGTATAATTGACTGTTAGCGTAAATCCTAACCCTTGAAAGATCCGTATCTATAGAGCGATCGAATCCCTTCAGTCTAACCCCATTACCACCCTTAGGACTTGCGCTGATTCACCGCTTATTTATTACTACTTTTATAACCAGTTAGCAAATTTTTGTAACACGTGCTGGTATGCTTGAAATTTTTCTCCGGAACACGAGTAGTTCATAATAATGTTGCATCCGTTTATGGTCTCACACATCGTCGCTCTTCTTTTCATTTGTCATTTTTTTTCCATTAAATTTTTTTTTACTTTTTTTTTTTTTTTTTGAAAATATTTTACGAAATTCGTTTTGGTACCCACGGACTGATCTCGCGTTCACGTATTTCGTTTTTAATTGAAATTCTTTAAAATTCGAACTCGCGGCTCATTCGCAATCCAATTATCATTGTGCTATATTACGAGAGTGTTTCTTTTTGGGGAGTCTGCTCAGGATTTTATTATCTGTAAATTCGATTTGAATTTTTATTATCTTGCGTGAATCATGCGCATCGCAAATTATATTTTGCACAGGACGGCGTCGTTTAGTTAATTTCTTCATTACGTATGTCGCATGGTCGAGTCGTACAAATACAATTAGTGGTTAAGGTGTATTCAATGCCAGACATTAGCCAGCTGGAATGAGCGATTCCGATGCCACAATTAAATAAGCTGTCGTAATCGCGATTCCAATTGCTAATCCATCACTTTCGTATGCACAGCTGGTATGCGTTTAGATATACTTAAAGTTAGTTATGTTTTTCATAGAGTATGGGACATCCGGTGAAGACTTTCTAGATTAGAGGAGAAATTCAAACGATTTTTTTTTAACACTGGAAGTTAGCTGGAAAAAAATAATTTTTAAAAGTGTAATCATCGTAGCACTTTGTATTTTCATATGGAAAATAAAAAATTTTAATTTTGACAAACTTGCATTCCCTACGTATATGACGATTGAAATGTACAACTGGTTGACGATAAATTTTGACTTTTGCCAATTACCATATTCTATCCAATATTATTACTAGTTTTCATTGGATAACGTAAAAGGAACGATATTCCTATATGACACTACTATCTGTTACACAATACGTATCTTATCCTTATTTCTCTTGCAATTCCTGAAAATAATACGTTCCTTGTAAGAGGTCGTAAGTAGAGATATTGATGAAAAATCTACTTTCGCACGGTTTTTCAAGTATCCCCTATGTCTGGTAAAATATTGCCAAACGTTATATTTGCATTTTGTATCCGATGAATATTTAATAGATATACTTTGTCGCGCAGCGAATGCTCCCGTGTAAGCCCACTTTTATTGACTACCGACTTAGCTTACACCAGGATACGCTTGCACCAGGATATGGTAGAAACTTGACAATTAGTCACTGTATAAAATACAATAGATGCCGTACAAACCGTGCCGCAGTAGATAATGTATTTCGCAGTTACAATGGTCTGATGAAAAAAATTACTAAAAATTATCTATAAAATTATTAAAAAACAAACGGGTTACACACTATTATCTTTAGAATATATATCATTGTCAATAATCATACGTAGTCCATTCAACGCATTCTTTAAGGTCCTGTAGTCAAAAGGACTTGTCTTCGGGTTGCGTCCACGTTTATTTGTTCGCCTCTACTGTATCGAAAAAAAATTTCCAAATTAATTTTGCCATGTTCGATTGTACCTGGTGACCCGAGAAAAGAAGTCAAATAAATAATTTCAAACTATACCGAAGCAAAAACGAACACGAAAATTGATCTCGAGCTAATTGTCGCTACGACACAACGACACGAATCGTTCCATCCAGCTGGATCGCCATAAAAAAGCAAAGCTTTGACTGGTTGAATATTAAGTTTCTTGGCGGCATGCGTTAGTGTTCTGGCTAGTCGTAGACTCTGCCTTAGGCGACAATAAAATACGAGACTCGTGATGCGTACAACGTAATGAGACAAGGAAGCCAAAGTGTATCGTCGTCACGACGATATACCCCAAAATGCAAATTTTTTTTTGGAAATGCGTATAGTCCAACAGTAGAGGGGTGCAGGCATAGGCACAGCAGCTGATTCTAGGGTAGCACTGCACGTCTGAACGCAAAACACCGCTACGAGTAACGAGGGTGAAGTTTACGAAGATAAAATGGCGATTTTTGAAAAATAAAAAAATTTGAAATTTCTACGACAAAAGATTGCACGTTGACGATAAAAAAAAATTACGTGTTTTTTTCTCCAAAGCCATCCCCATACCAGTGACGCGATCTACCCTCGCTCTCAACGTGAGCCACGCATAGTTCTATCGCCATTTTGTTTTTCGCAACAACCCACTCGATCACCCCACTCTTCGCTGAGGCACTCCAGTAGTCTAGCTATAGTCACGTTGATTTAATTTTTTTTTCCCTTTCTCACAAAATCACCGAACTTCGATACACCAAAGCGACACTTTTATAAACGCCAGAACACATCACAGCCATGACATAATAATGCTGACACGCAACACGTCCACATTGAGCTAAGAACACAAGTAGACCCGACACTAGCTCATGTCCCAAGAAACACCATTGATGTGAAGTAATTAATTACGCTCACAGATTTCGTTGCCGCAGACGCACCGCTTCTCGATAACAATACGTGTTTTATAGACAAGCGTGGTCGGCCTACTCTGCGTAATCGTGACGTACGGACACCGCGAAATAATTTATTGAACTTTGAACAGTCCGAAAGAAAATAATATTAACTAGCTAAAATCGCAGAGTGTCCGTACACGTTTCATCGTAGATTTCCAGACGTCTAAAATCTCACTATTGGGACTCAAGGAAGTTCCGCACAGCAGATAGGACATTGACTGTGCTGAACTTGCAGAATCTTTAAAAAGCTATAACGTCTTACACCGCGAACGAAGCTTCATACGAGTCGACCGTCCCGTCCAATTCGCTATAGACGTTACTCTTGAATACAAAAGCACTTGCTACTGTTTATTCTACACTGTTATTATTATATTGTTAATTGTTCACCACTAACGTCTGTGTGCTGCAGCGTAGTCTAGCTGGGCTCCGTTATGTTAAATGTTACTATGTTGCCGATATACATATATACAAATACATATTTCATTATTATATGTCTTTATGTATATATGTATATATATATATATATACACCATTCTGATCGTCATATACATATTGTGTCGTCAGAACTGTAAAATACAAGAGTGATTCCAAATGGCCTATGTTATATATATATATATATATATATATACTATATTAACCCTGTATATAGCGATAGGATCAAAGTATATAAGGATCTGTGCCGAGCGCTAGTGTGAACGAGTGATTAATATTAATAATCAGACACTAACATTGCTCACTAATTGAAAGGGAGAGTGCTCATCGTGATCGGACTTGACGCATCTCGATATTGACACTTTGTAATAGATCAGCCTAACAACGCGGCAATCCAGTGGGCGGAGAAAAGGTCTGCATGAAATTTTTGAGCGATGTGATAATATCGTATAGAGGCAGGTGTAGTAAAAAAGAAAAAAAAAGAAAGAAAAAAATAATGAAATTTGAAAAGCGTTACGAGAATAGAGAAAGGGTGGTGGACGAATAATTGATTAATTTTTGTGATGGAAATAGCGTTTCGAGGCGTGTCGCGTCGATTGTGCGACAATATATATGTATATATACACGTATTATGTGTATAGGTATATATTGAATCTCAAGGCCGATACGGTTCTTATACAGAGGAGAGAGTCACAGAGAGATACGATCGATAGAAATGTTTATATCTATGTATGTATATATATAGAGGCAAGACAAGGCGAAGATTCAATCTCTCGAGAAACTCAAGTTGATAAGGTCGAATATTGGGACGAAGGAAGAACGCGAATCGCGTGCCGGGTAGGGTGATTCGAAATTTACGTCCACGACTTGACTCGCCGTAAGAAGTAGGTGGCAGTGGTGTCTGAGCAGGAATGAATAAAGTGAAGAAAATGAAATGAAGATACTTGGGAAAGCTTGAATTCGTCCAAGGATATATTATATATATACATATACGTATATGCCTAAATATAAATATAATAATTATAAATACGTAAACAATATTGTACACGTATATGTGTATATATATATATATAAACACTATATCAAATGAAATCTGCCTATGGAATAGGTAGACGTGTCGGCACGCGTAGTATGTTAGGATTAGGTGTAGGTGTGTAGGATTTAGGTGTAGGTAGCCTACCTACCCCGCCCTTTGACATTTTCAAAAAAAAAAAAAAAAAAACAGAAAATATATTCGTTATAATTGGGCCGTGGCGCGCATAGCGGTACAGCACTGTTAATCGTGTCTCTATTCGTAGCCGCGCTGCCCGGTAGCTAAGCCAAACTTTTTTCCGTTCATATTACAAACCTCCACACCCCCCACCAGAAACCCACCAAAAAAAAAAGCCAATTGACCAAAAAACCAACCAACCAAAGAACCGATCAACCAAAACAATCAAACAACCAACCAACCAACCCTGTCAAGTGTATTGATGCGAGTGTTGTGTTCTGTTCTATCACGTGGTGTAGGCCATATTCGCCAGTTGTATCCCCGAGATAATTGACCTGATCGGGACGCGAAACAAGTATGGCGGCACTTTGAAGAACGAGCGAGGTCGCAGGTGAGACACAAACCACTTAGCTTCCCAAGTTCAC
>NW_014332826.1:484006-693362 GCF_000341935.2 Cephus cinctus
AACCCACCACCCAACCCCACGCTCACGTACGATGATGATAGCGTCTTCCCCTTATCCCGCACCAATTTTCTCATTGTCAGTCACTTTTGTATCCCATTAGAAGAAAATCTTAGCGTCGCAGATTTACAGTCGCAACCGACTCGTACTGAGTTCGCTATAGTTTGGGTTGGCCTTAGGGCGCCGACCAAAAATCCAACAACCCTCCTGCCGACCCCACGTTTTATCCACCCTTGTTCGACCCCCCCGCCTACCCACCACCGACCTCTCTTGAAACACCTACCACACCCAGCAACTGGTGTTTAGCTTGTTTGTTCACATTGACCGCACTTGGGACAAATACGGCTTTAATGGCAATTATCTGCAATAACGATTAATCATTGGGAACGGCGATTTTAACCAGTGTTCCTATGCCTAACTACAAGGATTTTTGTGGCTTTTGTATTTCTTTTTTACTAAGATATTTTTACGTAACGCTGCTTCTCACGTGTATTACAGAAGGGCAAAATTTGTAAGATCGATACAAAAGATCCACGACGTGGACCGAAATATTATTGATTTTTGTCTGCTGTCGTCTTTTGAATACTGATAATTGACGTGATAACTTTTTTTTTTTCATATATGGTGATTGATTTTTCATGTTTCTCTTTGGTCTTTATCATTAACGTTATCACGCTATTCGAGGAGGATTTCTTAAGAGCCGTATTTCTCTTAAAGTGCAACGAGTCATTTCCTCGCATGTTTTCCCTGCATTTCCGACACTGAATGCAAATAACCTACTGTTGTACCACTTCAGTGTAATAACCTTGATGTTTTAGTCAGCATAATAATCGTTTACGTGTCCGTACCTTGAACCTCCAACGTAGGTCATATACGGTATTATGCATAGATTCAGGTTCTGGTTTAATATCATCAGTGAGCCGAAGTGAATTATTAGTTAGGGAAGGGAGCTCATTTTTGAATCAGCTGTCATTAGTGGATATGTGGCTGTGATATTACGTTAAATACTGCAGTTACACAGGTGCGCATCGAACTTTAATTCAAGAACTCGTGATCGACACTCATTGAAACACATTCAGACATCGGTTCAACACGGCAATTAATAATTCCACACAATTACCCGCTACACGATCCCATCGGCTACATTTTCAATCCCTGCATAATACAAATCTATACAGTGCTATTTCATTCAGCGTGCACCAGATATACAACAGGATTTTCTGTACACGATGTTATCATTATTATCAAAAACAAAAATCAGTAACACGCAATAGCTAATTCGTATATTATACAGTATCAGACGTATCCAAATTCATATAAGTTTTTTTTTATAAGTTAACTATCATATCATATTTGAAAAAAAAATCCACTCGCGCAATTACGCTAAAATATCGAAATTTTCAAATCTTTCCGTCAATATTTTTTACAAAGCTGAATCATTTTTTCATTTTCATTTTTTTCTCTTTCTTTCCGCGTATAAGTTGCACGTGTCGCGCTTGTATCTTACGTCGTTGATCTCGTCTCGATCAAATAATCGTTCCCGTGTATATAAACGATCGTGTGGAGTAAGATTAAATGAATAGAACAAAAATTATTTTTCTTTATACCATGGTCGAAAGTACATGATCGATGCATCGATTTCAGTGCAGAAAGCCTTGGATTTTTGCTGTGCTGCGATAGGGGTCTACACAGCAAAGATTCAAGGCTTTCTGCACTGAAATCGATGCATCGATCATGTACTTTCGAGCACGGTATAAAGAAAAATAGTATACACCACACGGGCAGCAAACTGAGCACCCGGAACTGCACGATAGAATTCGAGCATTCTATCGAGCGGTGCCGAAAGCTCAGTTTTCTGCCCTTATAGTGTAATATACTATTTCTTTTTCCCCATTAATACGATTTTTGGAATAAAAGGGCGTATTACGATTTCTTTTCTTTTTCTTGCTTTTTTTTTTTCTTTCTTTCTGTCGCCAACACGTTTTGTAGAGTCTTCTGTCGATCTAGCACTCCATCTCCTGGGCAAACAAACATATCTAGTACTCTTCTCCCAACATCCACACGATACAACCGCCCTGTGTAGTACACTGAAAATTCGATAGTAGGGATTATATTGATCAGCGTCTCTCGTCGTGAATTCAGTAGCTCGTTGGCTAAACATTGAGTCTTGTGAAACAAGGATTTCTATCGCTAGCCTTGTCCATGAATGTTGATAGAGAATTAGAAGAAAGAAAAAAAGTAACAAGGACCAAAGGGCTGTATAAAATTATAATTGAAATCTACTGAATTCTCAACGAGATCGCATGAGTAGTAGGAGACAGCATGAACTGACTATAGTCACGATATATATATTTATATATATCTTTTTTTCTGTATATATTCTCTACTATAGTTTTTTCACTTAGGCACTATATTGTTTTTATATATCTATTAATTCACTAGATAATATTACCTTATATCTACAGACGTAGCTATAGGCACATAGATAAAATTTTTGCTTGACATTTTGCAAAAATCTTCATACGAACGAGCCTGCACTCACGTATATATCTATATTACTTGATTTATTATATTATATAGTTATATCTTGTACATAGAGATACATAATATACAACGTATAGTTGATCTTTAGTCGGTTACTTAGACTTTATTGTATCCCTATATGATTTCTGGTAAGTTTAGACGTTCACTTTGATTCCCGTGTTATATTTTATTGAAACAATTATATTTGTATACATATATATGTATATGCCGTTATCAGTCGGTAGCTCGTTCTTGCAAGGAATTTCAATGGTATCTCAACTCAAAGATAACAATCACGTATGGTCAACGGGTACGTGTTAATTTTCGAGGGACATTTGTCCGCTTGTGTCATGATAATAATTTTAAAAAAATTTACCTTTACCACGGATCTTTGAGTTGGGCGACTTTTGAGCGACTTAAGTCAGACAAATCGTAGGAGAGACAATAAAGAGCGTCTCCAGGACGTGTTCAGTAACTTTTAATTTTTATTTTGTGGCAGCAGACTAAACTGGTACTAAAAATGTATTGATGTCCCGAGATAATTGTGTATGTTTCTGTCTACTCTTTTTTTTTTTTTTCGTTTCTTTCCCCTGTACTTATTCACTGAATAACGAAATAAAAACAGAACAATAATTTTGTCTGGTAACGAAAAGCGGCTAATAGAGTTGTTAGCTGATTGAGATCGATGTAGTACACGTGGTAGTTTGATTGTTTTTCTTTTTCTTTTAATTATTATTATTTTGTCTCTTAGCCAACAAAAATTCTAATCATCACTCTGTGATTATGTCTAACATGTGCGTTGTGTTGGCAGACACATTGTTGTGTGCGGCCACATCACCTACGAGTCTGTCTCGCACTTCCTCAAGGATTTCTTGCACGAGGATCGCGAGGATGTCGACGTAGAGGTTGTCTTCTTACATAGGTATGAAATTAATTATGACTTTGTGCGGACGAAACAATTTCTTGCTGATTAAAAAATTTTTGTTCAACAAAAATTTTTGTGAAAAAAAATTATTTCATAAAAATAACTTCATGAAGCGTTATTTGAAAATGTTTCGTCAGACCCTGTTGTTTTATAGTTGAACGTCGTCGTCGCGATGACAGTCGCTTACCCGATAAGAAAAATTTAAGTGAAAAAAAAATAATTACTCTCCTTTTTGACGACTCGTTTAATCGATATCTCCACACGTCGAATGAAGTCATTTATTCAGTCAATGAAGAATTTACGCCTAGTACCATTCTGACGATTCCTTTCAGGAGCGTACGAAGTAACTTGACCCTTGTTCCTCTAATGTACATTTTCCATACAGTGGCAAACGGGTAAGTATGGCGTTTCAAGATGCACAGGACCAACAAGTATACCCAACTGCACAATTTCGAAAAAAATGAGATATCTTCAAAGCAGACGTCCGATCTATGGATCCGTACGATTTTCAGCAGTACGCAATTTCCCATTGACCAAAAAAAAAGATCCCCCCGTTATTGGCATTCATTGAAGTACACGTATCTTCTCAGAATGTCCCGACAGAAAATCGGGACCTACGGTCACCCTATTCATAAGGAGCGGCCTGTGTTTCCAGAAAAGAACCGGATCTCGAATTGGAGGGTCTCCTGAAGAGGCATTACACGACCGTGGAGTTTTTTCAGGGAACCATGATGAATGCTGTGGACTTGGAACGCGTCAAGGTACCCCCCCCCCTTCTCCCAACCCCCTAACAGCATACGAATCCACTCAATTTTGCCATATACCCTGTTCATCATCCCTCCCTCCCTCTCCCCTAGCCATTATCTTCCTCAACACCATGCGCTTCTTCACTCAACAGTTTTAGGTTCCTTACAGTTTACACCTGGGTCCAACGACTTGATTGATCGATCGACTCGTGCATTGCTCTGTTTTATCGTTATACAATTACATCTTACGATTACTAGAGAGCATATTAGTAATATAATTTTGATATTTTTTAAATATTATGCTCATTATCAATAGATCACATGCAAAGTGACTTTGCCTGTTGCTGCGTCCCTTACGCGTCCTGTGAATATACTTTTAGCCATTTCAATCACGACTTCCTTCGCGCTATTATCGAAGCGACCCGGTGTCCCATTGTGGAAACGTATATTTCCTCTATTCTATTTTGTCCCATTGGTAACGTGCACCCAGGACCAGTATGTCATTCTTCACGCATTGAGACCCTGTATCGAAAGGGCCGTAGGCTCGTTTGGACATGATTAAAGTGCCACTTTGATATCCTTGCGAATACGAAGTGACGTGGCAAGAGGCAAGCAAGCATCGTAGAAGCAACTGCCTGCGACTGCATGGTATGCTGTATTGAGCTATTGCGGCCGGATTCAGCGTGCAGTAGATAATTCATTTTTTAGATTACTATACTTTGTACTGTACTGTTTACGCGAGATTGGAAAAGCGTCGGACGCTTTACTTCTGGCGCTAGGTATATTCCTATGATAAATCATTTGTCTATTTCGTTATGTACGTTTATATATATATACACGTGTTATTATGATTATATAAATTTTAAAAGAAGAAGGACAATCGGTACCATTAGACGTGAATGTTACTATAAAACGTATGGTTTGTCGTATTGGCCGAATAGGAAGCCACCGGATCTTGAGCTGGAAGGACTATTCAAGCGGCACTTCACGACCGTGGAGTTCTTTCAGGGGACCATCATGAACCCCATTGACCTTCAGCGGGTCAAGGTGAGTTCCCCATTAGATTGACACTCTCAGAAAGCACACTAACATTTTGAATACTATGACGACTGTTTGTGTTATCCTATATAACTTCTGAAACCCTTCCCTCTATTATATTATACACGTCGAGATGTGTCGTAATATACTCTCTTCAGACCCTCGCAGCAACTTCCATTACGTGCATCCGTGATACATCCTGGATATAATAGATCTCTTTGTTTCTTCTTAAACTTATCTTCAACTCGATCACGCGTACTTCTATTTGGTACTTGGATCGGGTATACAAGTCGGGCATTGTCCTTTCTTCAAGCTTCACTATTTTATACTTCACAGTATACCTGTATATGGCTTTTCGAAATTGACGTTCATCGAAGATTTGGAAATTTTGTGATAACATTTTTTTCTTTTCTTTTTTTTTTTTTTTTGAAATGACGATGCCATCCTATTTGCACACGAGCAAGATATACTATTATGTCATGGCTGCTGCTCACGATGATGCGTTGAGACTCGGAAGTCACGTTGCATCGATGACAATGCTGTTGTTTCCAGGACATGGTTGTTGCCTGTTTGTACCCTCTATAAAAGTCCTCCCGCTAATCCTCCTTAGGCTGCGTTTCGTCGTGTTGACTTTAACTGCCGTATACTAGGGGCACATCTGACCCTGCTGTTTGCTTTGAACACTGTTCTCTCTTCCGTTGTCGTCGTCAACTCCCGCCACGTTGTCCACGATCGTTATTAATTCTCGCGGGACAGGAACGATCGGCAACGATGATCGAGACGACCGTCGAGATTGGCCATTGTGATCATTAAACATATCCATGTGTGTATCGACCTGGTATTATCGATTTGTAGTCTTATGAGTCGACTTTATATCCGTTCGTTAATATATTGTTACGCAGCATCTGTCAACAATTTTTATAATCTCGTTACACTGAACATACATATACGTCACACGAAAAAAAAAAAAAAAAAAAAAAAAAAAAAAAAAAAAAAAAAAAAAAAAAAAAAAAAAAAAAAAAAAAGAATAAAAAATAAAAGAAAGAAAGAGCGCTACGTGCCGATTGGCTAACGAGTGAAATTGGCCCATGATTAGCCTGAATCTTTCACCAGGAAGAAATGTGTCCGTCGTTGGAAAAGGTAAGTAAAAAAAAAAAAAAAATAAAAAAAAAAAATAAAACCTATTAAGGGCTATGTCACATCCGGATAGACCCATGCCTGCTGATGACCCAGGTGGGTAAGTGTCCGTGTTTTTGAAGCCTAATGTTCACGGCCATTTTAGAGACGTAGCGATTAGTATAGAAAAGCATAATTTTTTTTAATTCCCTGCGATTGAGAGACACAACGATACATGCTCACTTATTGTCTTTTTCAAAATAAAAAAAATCACTCGTTTTTACATTAGCCATTACGTAGACATGGGCATGTGTTGGATGTATTGATAGTATATATATATATTTATTATATAAATGGAACGGGCTGCGCATCATTGACTTTGTATATAGAATTATATTCAATGCTCATATATATATTTATATATAGAATTCTTTAGACGTGTTTTACCTTCCAATTATCCCATTTTGTAATTAGTGTACGTGGATACGATAGATGCTGTCTTTTTTTTTATACCAACTTTATATATTAGGTCCCACAGTTTTATGTATGCTAGTTACGAATGAAATATTCAGCTACTTTCTCGTATTCATTCGAGTCATTAATTTTGTGCACGTTCTTAGCGCCCGCAAGGCGTCTTTTTCTTTACGTTCTATACTTATTATTCTGTTACTTATACTCTATGCGAAAGTTGTAAGATGTGATTAGTATCATTCGACATTCGAAGCATGGAATATATATTTGGTGGTTGGTAATATATTTTGTTGATATGGATAGTGGAACGATATCAGGATTGGATGGGACGTTTGTTCTTGATCAATGAATTGTATCAGAGATAAAATGGAGTATGATGATTCTCATCCTGAAATCATTCCCCGTTATCTGAGTCAATGATGAAATTAGCTTTTTTAGACGGATATCTTCTCTGATAATTCTGCACGTAGTATATAAGTTTCTATCTTATTCATTTGTACGTGAGAAATTCAATGACGTTGGGCCTATTCATTGATTTGACAGTTTATTGACGATATTAAAAAAAAAAAAAAATTAATAAAAAAATCGCGATACTTCGATTCGATATAATTTTTTGGCTCAACCTGGTCAGTAGTAAAATTTTTGAATCGTAGTTTCAATAAAAAGTTCCCGACTTCACGAGTGAGAACAATTTATGGAAAGATCGTCAATATAAAATCGTATAAAATATTTCATTCGAGACTCCACGAATTCTATCACACAAATCCATAATCCAGGATGGACGATCATACACAATAATAATATTTGAAACATGTTTTAGGTACACGAAGCGGACGCGTGCTTGGTCCTGGCTAACAAATACTGCCAGGATCCTGACGCAGAGGACGCGGCCAACATAATGCGTGTCATCTCCATCAAGAATTACTCTGACGACATCCGCGTCATTATCCAATTAATGCAATATCACAATAAGGTACACGAAGAAAATGTAGCGAAAGGCAAATTTCTTGTTTGAGCAAATGGACCAAGCAGTAAAGATTGTTTAATTTATTCCTGACGCCCTGTAATCAATTTCAGGCCTACTTACTAAACATTCCATCTTGGGACTGGAAGCAGGGCGATGACGTCATCTGTCTCGCTGAACTCAAGTTAGGCTTCATCGCTCAGTCCTGCTTAGCCCCAGGATTCAGTACAATGATGGCCAATCTCTTCGCCATGCGATCCTTCAAGACGGTCAGTAAAATCATCCTCCAGCCATATACTATATATGCATGTGTCATCATCGTACCGTCAGGTCTTGTCGAAAAGGTCCACAGTGATGCGCGAAGCAAGATCAGTATTTTGTCATACTTTTATCATATTAGTTGAATACCGCGTAACTTATAATAAGCGTTTTCGTATCGTACTTTTTAAACCTATGAGGTCAGGGATGTATTTTTTTCATTCCCATACCATATGTCGCTTCACTGTGGACGTCAGCTGTACATGCATATGTACGCACGTAATTTAGAAATGGTTGGTTGATTGGAACCAGTCGCCCGATATACAGGCTTGGCAGAATGACTATCTACGTGGAACCGGAATGGAGATGTACACCGAGACACTGAGCCCTACCTTCATTGGAATGCCTTTTGCCAAAGCTACTGAGTAAGTCGGTCCATGACCAATAAAGTCCTCCAGCAAAATCAGTCCTGATTCAAGAGACACGACCAGACGATATCTTATATATAATTGGTATACGTTGATGATGATTTATCGCGAGCTGCTTGTGTATAATAATTACGTCGGTTAAGAAATTTTCTGGGATTCTATGGAAATTTTTTTCTCTAAGGACCACACGACATCCTTCGTCGAGTGGGCGACATTATTTTTCTCTCTTGATACCAGAAGCATTGTAATTATATGCACCTTCTTTTTTGCATCCTTTGTAAATTTCTCAATGCCATATACAGGACGGTGCAGCTTTCTAATGACGAAGGGTTGTACGGCTTTGGATGTACAAATTCACAATTGGACTTTTGAATACGTGTTCGTCTTGCGGTCATTTATATGCGGCTGCAATTAAAACGTCTTGTTCAAAGAATATTTTTCTAAGGGACATTTTGCTAATGGCTTCGTGCCACTGGTGTAAACGCATGATCATTACAATCGGACCAAAAAATATACGATTTTCGTTCATATTTTTGCTTCACCATCACAATTATATCGCACGACGACCCGTGTCTGTAAGAGTCCAGCTAAAAGAATTACTCGAAACAACCCCTAAACACAAGAATCCACGGCATTCTATTAAAACACAATGCTCGAATTGTTCTGGAATAAAAAAATGTTTACAACCCTCCAGCAAAACACGCTGTAATTTTTTTTCGAAAAAAAAAAGAAGTGCGTCTCCATCCACGCAAACCAAAGATATTCATTCATCTCTCAAGGGGTAGGTCAGTCTCTTGAATCGGACATCAAACAAGAAAAAAAAAAGCAAGGGATGAAGCTTCGCCTCGCCTATGTCTCTCACTACGCTCCACTCAGCTATAAACCCTATAAACGTGTCAACATGTATAAACCGTATCTGTGCTACACCTAATCAATGTAAACCACCCCTCATCGCTTGAGTAACGTCGTGTATTCACCTTCGCAATTATTGTCATCGCGCTCATCCGTCGGCGAAGACACGTCAATCGGAAGCACTTTCCGCTCGATGGTACTTTGGGCGGATAAAAGGCGACCTAGGATAGTTTCGTTCGAAGGGACGCGTTCAACCATTCTTTTTAAGGGTTCGGGGCAAGTTTCCCTCAAGGATGAGATCGCTTTAGGGTCTGCTAACTTCCGCTCGGTAACTCAAGGTTCTTGCTTTTCGCTCTAACGCGAACCGCGATCGATAACCAGAAAATGACCAAAATTCGTGGTCGAGACGAGTTTATCAGGAATAGCTTTTATAAGCTAGGGACATTCGAAGCCATGATCGAAGCCGGTCGATCAAGTGTGCTGCCAATCCTGGCTTCTGCTCTTCCAGTCGTGATCATTTACCATAAGCGCATTACTCTCAAGCATACACCTCTACCACGTATATCCCATAGCTCCTATACAGGTATGTCCCATTTGTCCGAATCAATCTATTTCCAGGAATTCGTGACTACACGATTATATATCATCTAATTGCGTAGGCGCGCATGCTTCTATAAAGAACGTGCATTTTTTTTTTTTACTATTTTCATCATGTACCATCTAGAGGTCTAAGGGTTGATCGAAGTGTTCATTTAATCTTGTTGAGATTAATGAAGATCTCGTAATGGTATCGGTAGTCATTTTTACTTGAATTTTATTAGTACTCTACCAGTATATATACTCTTTATTACTTCCATGCGATGTCTCTCCGATGGCATCCGGTTTAGTAATGTTTTTTCTTATTTTTATTTATTTTTTCCTCCAGTCACGAGAAGCTGTTTCGCTCTTTTACTAGGTGTGTGACGAGTCGTTATACTTCTCGTGGCGGAATATTCTTGTCAATGGAAGCCTCTTGAAGGTTTGATGATTTCATGACGTGGAGCTGGTTGGTTGGTGTTTCAGTCGCCGGACACTCAGGCGTGGCAGAATGATTACCTGCAGGGCACGGGCTGCGAGATGTACACGGAAACCCTCTCCCCGTCCTTTACCGGGATGACATTTCCCCAAGCCAGCGAGTAAGTTCTCGCTGCCACGACTGCCACACATGCAAACTTTTCTTGAGATATTTTTTTTCCTGTCTTTTTTGTTTTGTTTTGTTTTTTTATATATATATATACTATATATCACATAGAAATGCATACGTTTCTACTATATATATTTTTAATGATTGTATGTATCATTGTTCGTATGACCCTCGCTCCCTTCACCCCCGGAGAGTATGAATTTTTTTGGCCAAATTTTATTGGACTTTTTTTTTTCTCTCTCTCTCTCTCTCTCTTCTTTTTCGCGTAGACGTTCCCGTTGGGTATCTCTTTGATCACGTTTGAATTTTGTACAATCTATCACAATTTTTGCATCTCTTATGGGCGCGTACGTTTTTTTCTTCTTTTTTACGTCAAAGCGAATGCAGAGTCTTGTTTGAGCACGTTTCATGGATTTATTATTTCTGTTAATGGTACGAACTTCAGCGTGATCAGTAAGTATTTTGACATTCGACTTATTAAACGGGCACGCTACTGTACTTTTACTATAGTCAACACACGTCACGCGATTTCATTGCGGACAAAGTTTCTTTGGGGATTAACTGAACGCTAGTCGCGTGACTTTTGAATTTTGAGCCAATGAGTCATTATACCGGGAATTTCTAATTTTACCGCATTTGCTAAAATATCCGTCGAACTTCATTAATTACCTTGGTTTACAATTTTGATCGAAATTAAGTAAAAAAAAAAGTGATCTAGATTTTACGCGAACTTCAACCAAGTGATATTTAATACAATCTCGCAATTATTTTTCGACATATTCACTATTCTGCATTTTGCATACATTAAATTTAATCGTGCGCGTTTAACGAGATGCAAGAACTGCATGTTGAAAATCCCCTACTTACGTATGGCAAATGTGCATTTGACTTCTTTTTTTTTTTATTTTGCGAACGTTAAGTACTGTAAAACTGCATTTTGAATTTTGTACAATTACGCAGAGTCGTATCATAAATCGTGTCCCGTGTACTCGTCCCATTGTTATGGTGTGGTTACCTCTTAGACGTAGCATTCTAATCTTCTTAACAACGTTGAGACTTTTGTACGCGCATGCCTGTTGCTCATTCGATGTGACGTAATCATTTTAAATGAACGACAAAATTTATAACACGCCACAAGTCGCTATATGGATTAAACAATTACGCAGAGCCATACAATTTCATACATCACATCGTTAGAAGAACATTTATTCTAAAGCACAATTGATCATGCGACGGTAATACATAAGAATTTCAAAAGTTATTACATTTTATGTTTACTGCACGCACAACGATCAATCAGTTAGTTACACATCGAACACACAACCAGCGACGCCCACGAAATTAAATACGTATTTCAGCGCACTCTGTAATTCTTTTTATAAATATATAAACGACACTTCTTAAAGCGAAGTCATTTATTTTTTCTTCACAAAATCCATTTACGGATCATTGCGTTTCGTTTGAAGGTTTGTCTTTCGGATTTTTCTTTGTTTCACTTGTTGGATCAACGCTTCTTTTAGTTTGCGTGTGTGGGAGTACACATATGTAATCTAAGGTGCGCCCCCTTTTAGACCTCAGATTATTTATAAGATTACATTATATATACTATGCAGATACACATTCGAATTTACATTTATATATATGTAGATATTGATATGCATATGGTAATATAGTTGACTGATTATTTGAATCGAAGTAAATATTAAAATGCCATCTGGTAATATTTTAATTAGATCTCTAAATAGAGTGCGGATTAGATTATTATAGATTTATAGAGCGCATTAGAAATTCTCTTTTTCAGCATGATATCGGTTAATTACATTAGAACGAACGTTTATTAGCGTTTGCCTGCTTGATCGCCTATCACCAGGTACTCCCGGTACATGTATTTGGATGCGTACGAATGGTCCGATGTTTCGTTATTATTTTAAAGGTGCAGCACGTCACTGAAAATCATTAATCAATATACTCGATATAATGTACGACTGACAAGGAAGGTGGTTTACTGAAAGAAAAAGAAAATTAGACGTCATTGATTCTCGGTGTCATGCTACACGTTCGATGTTTATATGTTGTACAGCTGTACTGTAACGAATGCAGAGCATAAAAAAAATCATTGAATATTATTTTACGTTTCGTCAACAGTAACTCGTATGTCTAATTAAATGTGATTATGAATGTATAATTAAATTTCACTGTTATATCGTTCAAAGTGTGCTCTGTGTTTGCGATTAATCCTCGTCCCTGCGAGCTTCTGCAATTTTGATAGTGAAATTTCGAAAAAATCATATTAATTAACGGACGCATAATTGGCACAGTGGTTGATTAATTATAATGAAATTTCACTATCTATAGTGTGTATTGGAAATTATTAAAAAAAGAAAAGCGCGAAATTAGATGTCATTTTCGTTAATCCTAACCGTAACAGCTTTTGGTTTACATAAAAAACAAAAAACTAATGGAAGATAGTCAAAAGCATTCCCTAAATTCACATAAAACGCCATAAATCAATCGAGTCTCATATACACACTTGTATTTTGTATAGCCACATATCTTTGACTATTCTCCATCGATTCAATATGTTGACAATGCAACCGGATGTTATACACATTCTCGTCGTAGGTTATGCTTCACGAAACTGAAGCTTCTGCTGCTGGCAATCGAGATCAAAGGCGAGGGAGGTGGCGACAGCAAGATCTCGATCAATCCGCGAGGCGCCAAAATCGCTGCGAACACTCAGGGATTCTTCATTGCTCAATCAGCCGACGAGGTGAAGCGGTACGTGATGATTAATGCGATCGATAGCCAAGAAAAATAATTTTTTAGTCAAAAAATTTTTTTAACCTTCGTAAACGTAATTCACAAAAAAAAATAATAATTATACTCTCATAATCTTATTTCAGTGCATGGTTCTACTGCAAAGCATGCCACGAGGACATCAAGGACGAAACGTTAATCAAGAAATGCAAGTGCAAAAACTGTAAGTCATTCCATCCAGAATTTCGTAAAGCTCTCACTGTCTCTCTCTATATCTACCATATACTATATGCTATACTATACGATAACGTATAGCCCGTCTATCATCGAGATCTCTATTAATGAAAAGTCTCTGATCATCCCTTAAGAATAAAGCGTCATCGGCCGCGTATACGCGATGATACACACTTTGTGAGTCACATGACGTATCTCAAATGCGTCCTCGTAAGCAGACAAGAACGTCCGGACTCGTGTCGACGGGACCTTTTGGTGAATATAGCACAGGAGTGTGATTGGAGCTTCGATGGGGTGAATAGAGGACGGGAAGGTATAATTGGATAAGAGGATGGCAGTAATTTTTTTTTCTTTTTTTTTCTTCTTTCTTAGACGTCATACACAGACACTACTCAAGTAAGTCTCATGTGACTCGCAACGAATTTCTTCACCGTGTTTCGGATCGACCAACGCAAAAAACTCTTGCTGGCTCTTTTATTCTGATCCTTTATTCATTCTGTTTCCTATCCTCGTTACGCCGAGAGCCGTTATCAGTAATAACGCGATGACAAAGTATTACATGGTTGTGACCAATGCTATTGTGATATATGATCTAGTGGGGCAACAGCAGCGTTCCTGGGGCCGGGACTTAGGTAACGTCTCTATAAACGCTCGTTCGCTTACTCTCAAAAACTTTACTATATCTCGTCTTTGAATTTTACTTTGATTACTATGTCTTTCTTCACCCTTAACTTGCGGCTTGGTTTTTACTATATATACATTCACTATATACATACATATACGATAATAATCACCGGCTGCTGTACTATAACCTTTGTTTATTGAAATGTCTTTGTATACTGGATTTTACTTTTGGGTTTTTTCTATCTCTTTCTATTGCTGCCTTTCTACATATATACATATATATCTTACTATCTCTCTGGTACTCTCTTCGATTCTCTCACGGTCTTTGTTTATCCCTTTACTTGCCTCTGAGAATTTTTTTTCTTAAACTTTCTATGCATTCGCGATGGTGAAAATTGCATTTTTAACCAACCCGCCCGTTCACCCCGAACCACCCTTGTATCATGTAAACACTTTATGACGTTTGCAATGTTGGATTGGGTAATGTTACATTTTTCACGAAAAAAAAAGGGTACCGCGTGTAATACTTGTTGAATCATATGGCATAGCGTGTGTTCACTGTGAGGATTAAAATATATATATTTTTCTTTTTATCGATATAAGAAACTATGATAAATGATGTTAGATGTGCATCTTAGGAATTGTCCCTTTATCGTAACGCAATATTGTTATGATATTTTGTACAATATAGATATATCGTTTCCCTCTTGGCGTGGTTGTCACTGTAGAATCTCCAAGGACCGAGATACCTAATGGTCACACGTGAAAAATGAAATATTACAAGAAACACATGTGACATGTTCCCTGATAGTTGAATCAGCTGGCGCATGATCACCTGACCGAATATACGAAATTAGCCTGCACTTATAGTATGTGCCCCCCCTTTCCACCCTCGTTCGCCCTGCATATAACTAGCTCCGGGTTCGGTCGTTCCCCCGTATTCAGTCATTGCACACTTTTATTTTGTCGATCGTACAATTTTCAGCGTGCCAGCTGTCATTGATGAGAATTACGATTGATCGCAAGGTACCTTGACGATTCAGTTTTTGATAAGTGCTCTAGATTCTAGAGGACTCCATGTGCAGCGATATACATCGCATATGGCAAAGTAATAGATACGTTATAATCTTCGATCCCGTCTATGTGGAGAGAAAAAGATTTTTTTATTTAAAAAAAATTCATCTCATAGCGAGCAAATGGGAGAAGAAATATAATCGTTCGGATATATAGTAATAGGTTATAAGTATTTAATGGGCAAATAATAATTCTTGACTCACACGGTGACTTAAACATAACACAAGACAATTTCATACGACAGTCTTTCTTTCCCCCTCTTTCCTATCAGAACGATTATTCCTACGTAATAGTCATGCTTTAAACCCTGGGCAATCAAAGACTTCGTTACTCTGTATTGGGGGTGATCGATTCGGTTTATAATTTTTTAAATAAATCATTGAATTCATCGCTAAATTTTTTGAGAATCTATTACCGCAATGGCGTAATCGAACTCTCGAATGACGTAGATATATATATATATCTGCGGCGATGTTTCAGAAAGCGTGTCAAGCCAGCGTCAAGGTGATTCTATTAAAATAGTGAAATAGATCTGACCACGACCTTCTCTAGCGATATTTAAAATACGTGACGCGGCTGTCGAGAAATCTTCGGCATACGAAGAAACGAGGGAAGCGTTTAATTATAGTTTTTAATTAACATCGAATTTATCCTATTTCTGTATTAAATCTCGTATAGCGATACAGGATATACATCACGTATGACGATGTCGATAGTCACGTAGAGTTGTAGTGCGATAATAATAGTAATAGTAGAAATGAAAATTGTCGAATTTGTACGTACCTCAGTATGTCATAAATTTACTCATATTTCAGCGCTAACAACTTAATATCGATATATTAAATTGATTCGTACGAATACATTGTCGGTCGAGGTACGCTAATGCGAATATTGTGTGTGTCTCTTGTAATTCCCTTGAATGTTAGTAGATAGGTGTTATGTACTTAAAATACTTAAACCCGTGTCTGGTTGACCACTGGCTTTTTGCAGATGTGGGGATGATGATGATGCAGACTGGCATGGTGAAGGGAAATTCTGCCTACCACAGTTACCTTGACGGTATGCCTTGTTCCACGTTCCACGTTCCGCTTTTCCAACTCCTATACGTATTCCGGACCATTAACGTTTTCCACGAGAACCTGTCGGAATAGAATGGTTGACGCTTCGAGAAGGAAACAATGAAAATTCGCTGAGCTTGTTATTATACCTGGGATCGATGTCGGGAGCTTTACAATCCTACGGGAGTCGATGCCTATTTTATTCTGACAGGATATATTGTCGGAGTCAGTAGTTTTTTTTTTATTTCTCTATCTCTCTCTCTCTCTCTCTTTGCCGCACGTACGAAGGATTACCAATTGAAAATGGAACGGCATTCCCGCCGAAATAATGCCGAGTATTGGATTTCTTTCGACGTTTTTATATTATGTACACGGATACAGATACGGACAATTTTTTTTTTCAATTTTGAATAATTCGAACTCGTGTGTCATTGTGGAATATGTGCTATTTTCCGCAGGATATCCTACGGTAATATTATGTATTTTTTGGATTTTCTTTTTTTCTTAGTCTATACTCTATGAACTACTTACTCGGACAGGAGCTGTGGCCTTGTTCAACTTTTTTCAATCTTCCCACGAGACATCATTGTTTTACCTGTACGAGCTTTAAGATTCGAGGCTTTATGTCACTGAGCTTTAGTTAGAGCTGAAATTTGTTTAGTATGTTATATCTCGTTATTACACATAGATTATGTTTAGCAATCTCATAGCGTTTGCTTTACGCGATTGCATATAGAACAAGACCAAGCGACGTGTGGAAACTGTTAATACGTACTAGTAACTGTAAGCCCTAAACACTGTATCAAGGCACCACTAATTGTCCTTATATTCTAAACTGGCTCGCAACCACAGAAAGGAAGCAAAATACTTCGTTCCTTCTATCGTCGAGAGACAAGCATCTGAAAAATTGGCACAAAGAAGCACGTTGTCTGATCGTATTCTATGTGTTGTGGCTGTTAAGATATAACCTAAAGTATATTAAGGTTGCCAATTTTAAAATGGCACAGGCTTACATTAACCAAGTTGACGTCGTTGTCGTTTCAGTGTTGCTTACATCACGTTTTTTCATTGACCAGTTGACTTAACCATAAACAACGCTAAAACTCACGCAAGAGGAAGGCGTATAACGCTGCTGCAAAGTTTTCAAGATATTACACGGCTGGGCCTACGTTACTTAGAGCATTGACATAGCTGGTACATGCTGTACGAAGCTGGTCCAGTCAAGATCAACATGTCACTTCCAAATGAACTCGATAAACTTGCATCACTCTAAGATATGAAAATATCAAATGTTTCTTGATGCTGCATTTCTCCCGAGTTACAAAATTCACAGTGATCAGTTTATCTTGACTGATTTTATTTTTTTCTCAAGCTACGGTACAAGGGAATCAGTCTTACCGTACCTTTGCGTGGAAGTGGATAATGTGGCGATTTGGTTTCCCTACCTGCTAACCAGGAACATGAAGGATTCTCGAGAAGCCGAAATTTCGCGACAGCGATGAAATCGTTGCAATCAATGATTTTTCAATGAAGAAGGCCAACTTTAACCGGAAGTGTCGTGAAACGTTGTCGATACACAACCTTGAGTGCTGTAGACGTGATATAGTGGGAGCATTAATGACCCGTTTATTCGTTGTATACAGCTCTTCATTTTTTGGCTGTTCCAATTCGTTATCCCGCCTGTCGGTTGTCAAATGACGCCTGCTTGGTGCAGAGTGTTTATAGCTAGTAAAATATTGAAAGATAAACTTTCGATGCCCAGGGTTTATCCTGTTTTCTAATAGAGAATACACGTGTATCGTTATTTTTCATTTACTTTCGTCCCTCTTGTACCTCATGTATACACTGTTACACGCCATTCTTGATATTCACCTATACGTATACACTATCGCAATATCACCCCGTATCTTCATAATATCTTCTGCGCTCTACTTCAGCATCATCAGGTTTCGAATCGCATAACGGCGGAATAATAAGCGAAGAATGTCTTTATTGTTACGTCATTTGTTGGTGACCCTGGAAAAATTGATTGTGACCTGTATTATGTTGGTAATGTCAATGTCCCCGCTTACTAGGTTTCTCGATCAATCCTCATGGTGTAATTGACCACATTTCTTGATACTCCTTTTAAATCAGGAATCAGTTTTTTTTTATTCACGAAATAATTCAACTAATCACACGATCTTTATTTTACATCCTTATCACTACTCTCACAAAGTTGAAATAACTTAAAGCAAATCTAACAATTATTAACGGTACGTATTCACTTAATATCTAATTTTTAAAATATACAAGAAAATTTTTTTAATTATTTGTGTTGTCTCACGTCTTACGTGCGCACCTGGTTTATTTTTTTATATCCGTAGAAAATGTATATATACAGTTTATTATATTTATTATATTACCCAAGATGCATTGATCGAGATTACAGACCTAGACCTACCCCATGTTGAATCCCCCCCCCCCTTACACCCCGCATTTAGGTTGACATTATTTTGATGTGAAGACTAACAGCTCTTCTCTCCCTTCGGGCAGTGGCCACATTCCGGAAAGGCGTGCGAGCCGTTCAGATGGTTGGAAGAGCAAGTACGTATTTCCCGAGAGTAGAATTGTGTCACGTGTTTTTCCCAATGTATTTTTATTTTTCATGAGTAATTCTGTTTATTCGGGCCCCTCATTCCTCACACGGAATACCTCGTATTGAATTGGCCTTGCTTTAGGCGCATTGAGTCAGAGGTATACGTAATTCGTGACTGTGAATGCATTAGAAATTCACTGTCACGAAGGACGTGTCATGACTGTCATGCGTTTCGAATTAAAAGTGTCAATTCATTGGAGGAAATTGAATTTCCTTTCATTCGTATAACGCATCAACCCATTTTCACACAAACATATCGGCTTTTATTTCGTAACATTGACTAACGTGAATTTATGGTCACTTTGAATTACTCACTTTAACTAATTAAAAAAAAAAATTAGTTCCTGTTAATATTAGATTTTAAGAGTTACGAAGGGATTGCTGTGAAATTGAAAATATCGCTGGTGAAACAAAATTTTTTTTTTTTTCGATATTACATAAGTGGTGCAGTATGGTTGGTCGATGTAAAATATTTGGACTCTTATGTGTAAAGGTATTATCTATCGATGTGACTAGATAATTTTTTGGCTATTGTATTAAACTGATCATTTTTTTGAAAATGAATTTTCTTTCATCTTTTTTCAATTCTAGTCACAAGAGTACTCTTATAGGAATGATTAGCACAACGATTATTATTTAACCTAAAAGTCAGTCGTATGCCATGCTGGTATACGTGATTTTTCAAAATTTTAATTGACCATTTGAAAAAAATATATATGTTGTGCTAAACAACCAAAATTTGTCTAGGCTATACAATTGGCTCCAACGTAGATAAACATTAGTGTTTGCGCTCTGTCGATGTGGTGTTGTTAATTTATCATGCAACTTCGATTTTTCATTATTGTCGTATGGAATGTAGCTCATGAAGGTTTGTAAGTGTTCTCAATGGTTTAATTGTTGTGGGTGCGAATTGGAATTATTAGGAAGGACCGAGATGATTGTTTTGAGTATTAAAATTGCTAACTAATCTTGTATCGATGTTTAACATAATCGTTCCATCTAACAGTAACACCTTAGATACTATATTTAGTACATTAATCACGCTGTTCGACGTGCGAAGAAAGATATAATCGAGAGTACAGTAATCGACAAAGAATTGGCAAACGCAGCTGCGAGAACCATACCAAATGAAACGACCTGTACTTTTTTGAAAACTCGAAAAATCAAAATCACGTTAATTAACAAGAATATCGCGTATCTCGTGCTTTTACGTAAAAAGAAGGCAGTGCAACAAAAAAATAGCTAAATTCCTAACGAACAATATGCCGTAGATATTTTGAAAAAAAAAAATTGCGCCCTCATTACATCTCATTTAGCCCACACGTCACGCTCATACTCACCTTCTTTGCCACTCGCCACATCTATGTATACCTGATGTAATCTCCATGACACGTATACGCACATAACATATATACATATATACATATATATATATATAACACAGAATACGCACAGATGACGATACGTGAAATCTTTTTGAACTAACCGTCTGTGTGTCTATTTGCCTGAACTCTCGTCTACGAAAACTACGTAGGTGAAGACTTCACGTACTCAAGTAAGTCCGAGGAGGGAAGCTTGTACCCTTACCTTTTGATTATAAATATGTACTACCGATATTCCGTAGGAAATATTCGCGGGTGCAAATTGCCAATCGCGACACGTTGTATAATCTTATAGAGTAGGAACTTGCGCCATCATCAATTACAGAGCAACGCTGTATATACATTATAACACCGTATCGCCCGTCACAAAACAGAACTTTTTGTACATTTATCATTAAACTAGGATATATCCTGCCTATATATATGTATATACGGTAACTACTATTGTTCTTCATTCGAATTCCGGTTCACCTTTGCTTAATGACGGTAAAAAATGTATGCGCTCTTTTCTTCGTATACGTTACAATCCCGTTTACACTTCTGTGAAAAATCAAAAAATTACTTTTGTACGTTCTTATGCTACGCCATATCAAAGTTTTATTTTCGGAAATTTATTGCGTTCACATTGACTGACGTGAATAATAGTCTTGCAATGACTGCACTTGAAGGGTCTTTACGACGTGTCTTGCATATCCGGTAAAAGCCCAATAAAGCTTTAATATATCATCTTGATACATTAATCGTTCGGAAATTGTAATTTTTGATAAGTGTACAAATTGGAATTGACAAGGTATATTATGTAATATCACGGCACATATTACAGTTGATTATATTGTGCGATATCGCGTCTGACATATATTCTCGGGTATAACGATTATTATTTTTGTTGTCATTGTTATTATTATTATTGTTATTATTATCAGTGTTACGTCAAGCTGATTATATTACTGTTTCTTTTTATCTCTTGTTGTTCTTCCTTTCTTTTTCGCTCAAACGGTAGTCTTTTAGACCATTTTCGATGCACTTTTTGCACTCTACCAAAAATTCCTCAGCTTTTGCACAAGTTTCTCGTATGTTTTTCTTCGAACGCAATATATATACATATATATACTGTACACGGTAATTAATTACCCGAGTGTTGATTATAGTAATACGTATATTAGTACGGTTGATTAGCCTTGCATGATTGGCGCTCACTATATCCGTATCAGATAGAAAAATGGAAAATAGGTAATATCGATTATGACTGAAACACAATTTTGATACTTGTCGATGCAATGGGTACAAAGATAATTTTGCAACCGAGTGAATATCAGCTGTACCTGATCCAACTGAATTCGTTATTTCGAGACATTATTATTTTCCATTTCTACGGATTTACGGTCAAGCGTAGTTGTAGCTCGTGCACGAGGCATGTCGTAGAACTATTAAAATAGTTGAAATAACATTGAAATTAGTTCTCGGTATACTGTTTATGGATCGTGGACGTTGAAATAATAATAAAATTGGTACAGGCTCTTGGGAATTTTCACGATAAAATTTTAACTTTAATAAGCGTATATATAACTCTGACGTCCACGATGTCAGAAACAATTTTGCTCGTCGCGGCTAGAGATAAAAATGAAAATTTAAAAATGGGTACCTGATCAATGTCTAGTCTCTTTAAAATATTCAGAAGACCGTTCTATGGGGTTATCAGGAAAGAATTTTTTAATGACGTAAAATTAGTACCTTCAGGATCAAACCGAAGCGTCCGTCTTTTCCAAATAGCCGCAGCACATCTATCCCACCCCTTTCCACCCCCTACTAACCACCAGCAATTTTAATAAAAATTCTTATTCAGAATGTTTGCAGCTCATGGCAGGGGTACGTATTGCGAGAAAGTTCGACGCTTCTGATTGGTCCGTTTTTTTTTCTTTTTTTAATGATTTACTTGCTAATCAAATTTTAAGTCTGGCTAATCTACGTTAGTCGGGTTGTGTCAGAACGGTCTATTGCATTGGACAACGTAAAAGACTGATTATCAATCAGTGATAATAACGCAGTAGTAATTAGGCCTTAGGTACTTAGGTAGGGTAGCTAACATGTGTAGTGGTTTGTTACAGACGACCACCATCCTCCCCCCACATTCACTCCGCCAGAACTGCCCAAGATGGTTCACGTGAGAGGTACAGTTACACCTCAGTCAAACCCATGCTACAGTCTCGCAAGCTGCTCTCCTATTATTAATATCAATAATCGATAACGCGATATTGATTGAACTGCAAAGTCATTGCATATTGAATTTATGATTATGATTGAAGGTTGCCCGATCCGTTGTGATATCCTTCGAGTTGGACGAAACTAGAGGAAATTATTGGGATTTTATGAGAAAAAAATTCAATTCATTTTGTACAGATTAGGAATTTGTTGAAAATTTCCGATCGAGGGGTATCACTGATTCGTGAATCTTTTTTCTTTTGTTTGGTATTCATACGATTGTCTATTTTTTTGCTATTGTTTTTTTAGTGATTGTAGAATTGTATGGGCATTGAATTTTTGTATTGTTCTAATCTCACAGATATTTTATTTTAGTTTCTCGTCGAATCTTTGGGATTTTCATTAACGCTTGATATTTAGTTCGAATTTAATAGCTTTTACGTGTCTATACTTATTGATAAGAGAATTAGTTTAGTTTGTACGAGTGCATTGATCTGCGATATTAGATTTAGATTTATCAGATTATACGAAACGGAATTGATCCTTTCAAATGATGATTTGTCGAGGTGGTATTTGTAGTGATATCATCAATAGTATCATTTGCATGATAAAACAGTAGTATTATTGATATTATTAAATATTGATTCGACATTGCATGTTTTATTTATGTGCTCTGAATAGCGAGAGGATATATAAGTTTTCGAAGCGTCAGTTAATTAAACCAAACTTTGTTTCCATACAATTTTTGCATCAAATTCCATCATGTATGATAAACACGAAGGAATTCATATAGTTACTTTTAGTTAATCTCTGGAATGTAGTAATGAAATTTTTTCGCGTACCCTTAAAGTAGAATTTGTGTATGAGCAATAAAAAACTGGAAGGTTCCAATAACTTTTTTAATCTTGATAGAAGTATTTGCACGTTCCCACAGGACAAGTAAAAAGTATTGTCCCGTTCCGGAGTAAAGCTCTGAATGCATGTTTCACGTTTCGATTGACCATAAGTTATCATCCACAATAGTGGCACGTATATAGAAAAGGATGTGGCATATTTTAATGATTTTTTCCGATATGCTTATATCGTGTCAACTTAGAAACGAACTGAAAATTACAACTTTTGCGTTTTTGAGCTTGAAGTATTTTCATAAATATTGTCAGGGTATGAAATAATTGTAATTTTCAAAATCTGCCATTAAATTCGATAGAGTCAAATCATTTGATTCCATATATCTGTATCATTAATATTTATTATTTTCTTAGCACATATAAAGATGTCTAGGATGAGATATGCGCGCCTGTAAGCATGGGGCTGTAGGTTCATACACGAAGCATTGCGCAGTACCGGGGGGAGTTAGGTCACAATCCTTGTGACAACAATGACTGACTATTCTGCTTAATCAATTAGCCGTGGACAAACAACGTTTAATTACTTGTAAACTAATTTTGCTGTATGCATTTTAGGTGAGATCAGTCGCGAACGAGACGATCCAAACGGTAAGCTGTAATGAGTTATCATGGGAGGAGTATAAATAAGATGATCCTAATAATCGCAATACAATATCACACAAAAATACTAATAATCGTCTCAAAGAATAATGACTGAACATTAGATGAAACACCATGCAACTAAATAATAAAAAACGCCTTTTTTCAATTCATTTTTTTCCAATCCACGAGTTTCATTAAAATAAAATCAAAACGGCAGTCTTAGATATTACTTGCATTACAATAACGTTTTTAAAAATTTTCCAAATTTATTCAATTTATATTATTCCAGTTTTATCAAATCAATGCAGCTGCACTCGTATGAACTAAGTCAAATAAATTCTCAAAGACGTTCAATTGCGCTCGTCGTACTCTAACTGCACCTTCAAATTTCTCATTAAACGTAGTTGCTAAATTTCCCAATGTCTCCTGTGCTTTTGCGATCTCACCCGATTAGCCATACCGTTGATTATCATTTTTAAATCAACTTTGTTACAGCCATGAGGAATCATCGGAACTCCGTGGGGATGACGATGATGAATTCCACGAAGCAGGTCAACAAAGTGAAACCGAACGTAAACAGAGCGCCCAATGATAGCTTATCAAGCCCGAATCAACCGTACAATCAGAGGTACAGTATGCAGTACTTACGTAGTACACAATAGAATATATTACATATATATAAAATAATATACATATATATACGTATAATCGTCAAATCACAATCACGTATTCATAATCATTGTCACTCATCACGTGGGTATCGTCTGGCTGTCACTTTCAATAAGTGTCATTTTTTTCTCACTTGGGATCCATATTGCACCGGACAACAACAAAAACAGAAATATTAAACATTAGTTAAATTACTTGTGCTGTTATCACGTTGTGTTCTCACAATTCGTCGTTGATATATTATGAGTTATCACGGACAATGCCAATGCGTATCACTTTCGCGCCAAATCAAAGTGGCAATCATATAGTAACACTCGACGAAAAAAGAAGGCGAAAATGTATTCGTAATTCTTACTACAAATTGTATACAAGTTTAACAAAATAATACATGATATTTTGTCTATCAAGCGTTTATACCATATCGTACCTTATTGTATTATATTTTATCAGCGATATATTGCCTGTTCTCTTTTTTTTAGTGCACGTTTATAGGTTCATATATATATATCGAAAGATAAATGAATATTAATGATTCAAGGAATGGCTACGATTATAATTACTATATATGCTGACTCCTCTACAAACTGATACACTATACAACATTGAACTTTTTGCGGCTATCATTCGCTACTTAGATAATTCTCTGTCTATCTGTTATCTACGCTCTTACTGTATCCTATAAATTTTCTTATTACCTCGAAAGCTCTTATGCCGCATAAGTCCCCTTAGTACTCGGACAATCATCTATTTTTCGCCGAGTGCACTACTATGATGATTTGCACAAGATTACAATACAAATGATTCACTCTTGCATCCACTATGTGAAAAGCATGAACTCTCCAAGTCACATGGTTATATACCGTACACGCCTTAGGTTTATCTTTCTTTCTTTGTTTCGAGATCACTAATGCTCGAGCAGCTTTCGTGCGATCCAGAATCATCGAGAGTCTAATGCGCAATTATAAAAGTTATAAAATATTAATTATCATTAACGTTCAGCGTGATGAATTTCTAATACCAAACGGCTTACCTGATCAGTCTCACTTAACGTCGTACAGAACGTTTTTAAATAATGGAGAGTCTTAACGATCGAAAAATTAATTATGAATCATGCATGATAAACATCGAGAGGTTTCGGGACACCCAAACTGATAGTTCGTTATTCGCTGTGTATGATAGCCATGAAATTGTATTGACAAATTTTCGAACTCGAACAAATCGATACCCATCTGTTAGTTATAGCGAAACAGGAGACGCATGATTTAAAAAAAAAAAATAAAGAATACGAGGGACCTAAAATTCAATGATTTTGCATATATATCTAATATCTCCCAGGCTCATTAAGATCTCATCCTCTAACGATCAGTAACAAAAAAAAAAAGCGGTACGAATCTCAAGCGGAAGAACAAAATGTAAAGTTCTGGTGATTTAGGTTGGACCAACGTACGCTCACCTTCTGATTCCAGATCGCAAGAGGAGTCCGCATACGCTGGCTACCATCTCGCCTACGAAGTCAAAAAACTCATGTATGCTTCTGCCGTTAACACTGTCTTACTGTGTATATCGTATTACGATGTGTTTATAATATTGCTCCATCTTACCCGAAGCTGCAAACTTACGACGTTGAGCTAGGCATGGCTTTTTTGCATGACAGCGCTTTTGACAGCTTTCGATGCCTTTTTAATATGACCAGCTCGTTATCCTTTAACGCGATAATTAACTTTATACGTACACATGGGATACCACGTTATGCTACTAACAGATCCAATGATAGATACGTTACCCGTAGAGCTAATTGCGTCTACACCCTTTTAAGCTGATCAAAGTGCAATTTATCGTAATTGTTATCCCGTAGGTAAATACTGAGTCGATTTTTATATTGATATAGATTCTTATTAATGACCCTCCCGTGAAGCATGTAATAAACTACAAGGAAACGAAGAGACGATATAGAAATGTTGAAAAACAACTTTATATACAATACATGTATACATACTGTGCTATGGTAAAAAAGAAAACAAAAGTATAGTCTTCTATTTAACTATACTAACAATAAGTATAAGACATGTTTTATCCCTAGACGTTATCACTCGTATGAAATTTCAAGACGAAATTGATTTCGTTAGAATTTATAGTAGCGTGGATTACGCATCGTGTTTAAAAGATGGACGGACAATTTGTGCAAGTATATTATTATTTTTTAAATTAAAGTAAGACGTTCTCAATTATTAAAAATTTTCTTATCATGGCCCTCGTAAAGGGGTTATCTTAGATTTGAAAGCTTTAGAGAATTTCTTTTAACAAAGTTATCTCCATGTTCGTCTGCTACGATCCCTTTTGAAAATTCCCGCCAATTATAGTCCCGTCCGACTAGAATGATCTTGGTACCCATGTTTATAATGTATTGATGGAAGTTACGGTGGTCTGATGCTGCGCAATAGTTAACGATAATTCGTGACGATTATATTATTATATCCTATGATGAAAATTCATTACAGGCCCACGAGCAGAGGCTCGGGTGGTACCAACGTCAACAATAACGGCGGACTGCAAGTGGGAATCGCCGACGATCAGGCAAAGGACTTCGACTTTGAAAAAACCGAAATGAAATACGACTCTACGGGCATGTTCCACTGGAGCCCAGCCCGTAACCTCGAAGACTGCATACTGGATCGGAATCAGGCGGCCATGACAGTTCTGAATGGCCATGTTGTTGTGTGCCTGTTTGCTGATCCCGACTCACCCCTCATCGGACTGAGAAACCTTGTCATGCCATTACGAGCTTCCAATTTCCATTACCATGAGCTTAAACATGTAGTGATAGTTGGGTCTGTGGACTACATTCGTCGCGAGTGGAAGATGCTGCAGAATCTGCCGAAAATCTCAGTGTTAAATGTAAGCCGAATCATCCTTTTTCTAGCTAGGGTCGTCCTTGACTCATTTTTCTTGAAACATCTGTCCTTGGGATATTAGTAAAATAATATTTCATTTGATCTCTTTCACTTTTTCAAAATTCTAATCTTCGTAATGCTGCTACTGTTTAAGGTAACCATGATCGATTTTTTAATTCAATACGGAGCCACGGAGTAATGTTTAAATTGATAATTTGTATCGGTAGTGACGCCTCGGAGCAAGGGATGAATAGTTTTGATATTGAATTATTTTTAATCATTTTTTTTTAGGGTTCGCCGCTGAGCAGAGCCGACCTGCGCGCTGTTAACGTGAACTTGTGCGACATGTGTTGCATCTTGTCGGCTAAAGTGCCTAGCAACGATGACCCCACCCTTGCCGACAAGGAGGCCATCCTCGCATCCCTTAATATCAAGGCAATGACATTCGACGACACGATCGGAGTCCTCAGTCAAGGTAAATGCGTGAAGGAGTGTTGCTGCGTCATAATTGTTGATGTTCTTTTCTCAAATTGTAAGTAAACATTGCAGTAGATAATGAGCAAGGTAATTTGACTGCAGTTGGCAGTCCCATCGTCCTGCAGCGTAGAGGATCCGTTTACGGGGCTAACGTGCCCATGATCACGGGTAAGTTTTCATATTGTAGAGAAGAAACGTAAAATTCTAAAAAGAAGCTAAATCCAAATAAACCAATCCTATCGTTTCAACGTAACACTGTTAACAGAACTCGTGAACGACAGCAACGTGCAGTTTCTCGACCAGGATGACGATGATGACCCGGACACGGAGCTCTACCTCACACAGCCGTTTGCCTGTGGTACTGCCTTTGCTGTCAGCGTGCTGGACTCTCTAATGTCGACAGTCAGTAGTCTTATGATATTTTGCATTGATAAATTTAAATGATAAATATTCCAATTATTCGTTGTTTCTTACAGACCTACTTCAACCAAAATGCACTGACTCTGATCCGCTCGCTGATAACAGGAGGCGCGACCCCCGAGTTGGAATTGATTCTGGCAGAAGGTGCTGGCTTAAGGGGTGGCTACAGGTATGCCATTTTTTAAGGTCAATTTAAGTATAATTTTTATTCAAAATTTTATACATTTGTCGCTTATTTTTTAGTACGGCGGACAGTCTGGCCAACAGGGATCGTTGTCGAGTTGGTCAGATCTCGTTATACGATGGGCCTCTGGCTCAGTATGGCGAGGGAGGCAAGTACGGTGACCTCTTTGTCGCAGCATTAAAGTCGTATGGAATGCTGTGCATTGGTCTGTACAGGTACAGGTACCGGACTTTCTTTCCCTCGATGGTATTTATTGGATTACCCTACGTACTCTCTCTCTCACTCTCTCTCTCACTCTCTACTCTACTCTACTCTACTCTACTCTACTCTTTCATACATGATTTACACTTACCATTACAAACGTTACTACTGTGACTTTTGATTTTTTTTCCGCACACCTTTTGCATTTTGCGTTTTTGCATCACGACACGAAAAATGACGATCGTAAGTTACATCATCCAAAAAATATCATTTTTGAACGTTACATATCACTGATTTATTTAGTGTTTAGTTGCTCGCTACGTTTAGTTTAGTTATGGGTATATTTAGTTTAGCTTTTGTGTTTTGATCGCATTAGAATTAACAGTTGATACTCCAATTAATCATTTAGGTTTCGTGACACAAGCTCATCCTGCGACGCATCGTCCAAGAGATACGTCATCACCAATCCACCCGACGACTTCACTCTATTACCTACAGACCAGGTAAGTTTTGTTCCCTATGATTAATATCATTAATTCATGAAATTAATACCTTACTCTTTTTTCTTATCTCTTCAGGTTTTCGTACTAATGCAGTTCGACCCTGGCCTCGAGTACAGACCGAGCAGAGGAGCTCGTGGTAAGGATGACGCCTCCTGACTGTTGCTGTGTAGCGCCCTCACCGATGGACCCTACTCCTACATTTAATTGGGAAGGAAGACCGTCATGCCACCTAAGATCCCCAACCGAGATTTATTCTCGCATCCCCAATCTGACTGCACGATCATCCGATCGCGTCTAGTACAACCTGACTCACAGCCCCGTCCACGTTAAAAATCATCAGAACGCCAGTGAGAACGTCCGCAGGAGTCATCACTTCGGAAGCCAGTGTTATTTTCTTTCTTTTTCGTTTTTCTCGACAATTGCACATTTTTACTTTTATTTCTCCTGTCTGTCTCACTCGCTCTCTTCACTCAATTTTTTTTTCCTTACTCTCCTGACACAAGAATGAATTTTTTTTTTCGTTTACTTGTTTGGTTTTTTAATTCCGTTTACACCTTGAATTTTCTTCATGTCCCACCCTCCCTCCTGTTTCGTCATCGACCCGCGAAGTGAAATCGTCATGACAACGTACTGACAGAAGGATGCTGGGATGTGGCATGATTAGACCCTGGTCCGAGGGCTGCTACACATTCGTTACTAAAATCATCAGGATCTCTCCACGATGAAGACGTCGATGAACAAACCGGATTAATCCGACTGAGTGAACAAGTTCAACTAAAGTGTTATAAATAAATAAAATTTAATAGAAACTACCCAGAGCGGTGATAAAGACTATTATGGAATTGGTCATCGCGAAGAGTGTCCAGGATCGTGGCAAATTATGAGAGATGGAGTTAAGTGGATGATCATAGTCACTCCGATGGAACGCACCTCTCAGCATGAGGTTCGGTTCTGAAGAATCAGCAATATACATGGGAATTCGCGATACTCGTCCCAATTTTCTTTCTGATTTTGCCCAATATTATATTTGCAGTGTTTTACTTTACTTCTGACATGGTAACACATAGTGTCACTATAATTTATACCTCTACGGGAAAAATACGCAATACGAGTTCGTATGTAATTTCTTTTTTTAACGCGTGACGATACTCGAAAATACCCTAAAACAATGCTGATAGTCTCGTCTGTCTCTCCGAGCCACTTTCCATACACGTATAAAAGTCAAATGGAGCAACTTCGATGCTCCCAATGGCGTGAACGCCTTGCATGCGACAAGCGAGGAATCGAGAGTGTAATAAGATAAAAATGTGTGCGGGACTACATGTAATCTTACCTCGTGTGTCTTGTTTACGACTAACGAAACTCTCAATCAAGCACTTTGTACAGGATATATACAGGATATATATAATAATAATTATGATAAACACCCTTTTCCACACGATTTTGAGTAAATCGGTTATATATCGGTATATATACATTGTAGGTACATATGCACGTATATGTATATGTGCATATATATACATATATATGCATAGAAATTCTCTCTTTTATATATTTTTGTGAAACTCAAGAATGTGTCTACACACAGGTACACAAACGTACACGACTTATGCTTACACCGATGACACGGCACACGGCGTACTTTTGCGCTTATGCAAATACAAAATAAAAAGAAAGAGAGAGAAAGGATCACATAGTCATGCGCTTAGCGCGTACGGAAATGACGAAGTGAACAAGAAAAATCTGCATACGAGTAAAGAGACGTTTATATGGTCTTAAGTGAAAATTATTACGAGCATGTGTCATCAGACCCGGCATCTGATTGATTGGTTATCCGTTGCTGTATAAAATATTCAATTAAATGATGAGAAAAGAAAAAAAAAGGTAATTGATTAAAGAGAACTAGCTGTGGTAGACGCTGCCGTGTTCATATATGCATACCGTGTATAACTGCTGCTGCTGCTGCTGCTGTTGCGATATCCACGTGCACTGTTCACTGCCACCGCAGTTCGTGTTATCATCGTATAACCTTAACATGACTCGATTAAGACGAGAAGATTCGTGAGGCGGTGCGCTATCGCGTATCCGACTATAGAAATTCAGTAATGCCGAATGGCCCTGTAATGATGCCGTGACGAACTTTCCAATCTGGTCGCGCGAAAGACGTCTTGGAAATCGCTCACGGATAAGACCGTGTCGTGTTATCGTCATTGGTAGCGAATCAAAAGAAAAACATTTACGTATGTTAGATTAATGAGTTTTGAGTCGAATGAAACGGAATTGTACACCTTCGATTTTTATTGATTTTCAGAGATTCATAAAGCGTTCTGTATTAACGATCGATCTTGTGCTACCAGTGACGTTAACAGTGATTATTTTACTTTCCTTTTTCTTCCTGGACTTTTCTCGTCTTAAGAGAATTATGCAAATTCGTACATTTAGAATTGTGCAAGTCGTTCATTCACTCGTCAAAGCCTTGTGTAGAATTTTATGGTAATTGTCATTATTGTCTGTCACAATAAGCCAAAGTCAGTTATATATATGCCGTATCGTAATAACTTTGAGGTAACGAGAGTCGATGAGTTATCGCGACGGTTTGATAATTGATAATCGTTGACGCATGTTATCATGCATATGCGGAAAAGAAGTAACGTTTCTTTTGTTATACGAGTTACACGATTTTGATTTTCGGAAACGTTTGGAATTGGTGGAGCGTCTCCTGATGATCTTTCTCATCGTTTTGAGGTACGATGTCGCGTAAAAGTCGATGATCTCTTCTGAACCGGAAATCATTGGACCTGACGAAGAACTGTACTGGCTCATTGTGATATACAAAAATTTAAATTCGCGCACTCTCTTAATAATTAATTCAAGCACCGATTCAATCGATTCATCATCCTTATCATATTCTCTCGTGCCACGGCTACGTGGCGCATTTGCGTGTGTGTATGACGTATGTATCTAAAGGAACAACCAAAAGGAAAATGAAAAAAAAATAAGATGAAGCGATTCGAACTCTATGGGGATTATAAGATGTATAAAGAAAAATTGGCGCGCAGAGCGTTCGCCACCTTCAATGCCTCATTGACCTCATCTAATGCTTTTTTATCTGTACATTTACAATTTGTGTACCAATGAGGAACGTTGTTTAATCATGTTGTTGATGTTATTGTTAAAGAATGAGATTCAATATTGTACATAACTATATATTCATTATAATTGATGATATAAATAATTATATACATAAAAAGAAAAGGAAGTCATCTCAAATCCGTTTGTCCCGTTGTTTCAGCAAGTGCCCCGTACAATTTTTATATAAGCTGTGCCAATTGATTCCCAATCGATAGTGTCTCGCGTGATTGATATCGTATTACGGAATATAACGTACATTTTTCATTATGAACAATTTTCATTAAAGATCTGTGTCCGCTCGCGACTTTCATTAGCGATTTTATTTAGAGAATTTCGTTTGACAGCAGCAGGGATGTCCAGAGGTGACAATGACTCGAGTGCGTAATGGAATACGAATAATTTGAAATGCGCAGGCAGAAATGTACATAAAATAAAAGGGTTTAGAGATTTTCTTTGTGATAATTGCGTTGAATGAACGAATGATGATATGCGTTTGTGTGTATGAAGAAAATTAAAGTTCGAATAAAAAATTTCAAAAATTTTAGATTGCATCATTACGTATTTATTGATAAGATATTTCATAATGTATTTTCAATTATTCTATTATTTTAAACTAAAAAAATGCGCGGGAGCTCCATTTTACAAAATTATGGAATCAATGGCCTCTCAACTGTCTCGAGTAATTTATAAAAATCCTATTAATTCAATTTCTAAGATAAATAATACATCAATCTAATAATCTATCATACAATTCGTACATGGCATCCGATAATCTATCTCTGTATCGTGGTACATCTTCGAATTGTTTCTTAACTAACGGTGTCCTATCGCAATAAAGTATGGACTCTAACAAGTGCGGTTCTTCTGCAAAATACTTACTAGCCACACCGGATTCCAGCAACATAATCGGTATGTTCAAAGTTCCATGAGTCATAGACATTGTTCTGAGGTCTTCGACGGAATCAATAAAATCATTCCACGGTAAAACATTGTCAATATTAAAATCAGCCTTTTTCAGTACCAAAGCCATAGTATCAAAGTAAATCTTGAGAAGATCCTTCAGATGCTTCTCCCTTAAATCACGTGTTGTCGTAAATTGCAAAAAGCACAAGATATCATGTGCAGGCGGATTGTACCTATAAATATAAAATACAAATAATAATAAAACCAAAAGATAATACCGTTATCGTCCAAAGTGAACTGCATAGAATTTTACCTGGCAAGCTGAAAATCTACAAGACAGCACTCGACGGGTCTTTTATCTTTATCATATTTAAAGAGAATATTATTCGCCCATAAATCACCATGACAAAGGACATTTTTAAATTTCTTCGATGGTAGTAAACTTTCCGCATGAACCGCACTCAGTTCCATGAACTTCTCTTTGAATTTCTTTCGAGATTCGTTATCCAATTTTTCTAGTAGATCAAACAATGACAGATTGCCTTTGACCGCAGCATCCAGTAAACCCTTAGATCTGTCGCCTTTAACAGGCCATAAAGTTTCTTGCATACAGTGCCCAAATGTATCATTGAGATTTTTTTTGTAACGTTCCTCAAAAGTTAAGGACTTGGAGTGAAATCGCGCTAGTGTCTTCATCACGGCCTGACAATGATCAAAATCAAAGGGCACTGTCTTGTCTGTCATTTTGAAGCCACTGTGAACCATATCCTCTAAAACTATCACATCATTCTCCAAGCCCAAAAAACATTCTGGGATGCATCTTGTATCCATGTCTGATAAGAATTCCGGAAATACCATAGTATACAATGCAACTTCCTTTCTGAATGTTCCTTGCTCCTGCATGAAGTCGTACTGGGGACTGGTCATTGGAGGTGGTATTTTCGTAAAGAAGTTGATGATCTTCTCAGTAGACGGTGATTTGGGATACCCCACAGTAGCTTTCAAAGTGTAATACTGTCCCATGTATCCAAGCACTTCATCAAATGGTACCACTTCATATTTGATTAATGAAAAATCATCCATCGAGTCCTTCTTCAACTTCTTTTGCACAATCTCAAAGCACTGCTCGTCCTCGAGAATCTTTTTATCTTTTGAATATCTCATTTTTCTATTCTTCTCCAAATTTAACGCGTGACTAAGTTTTTAATTACAGTTTTATCAATTTATTCAACCTCTTCGTTGGTTCTCCATCAGTTGTTAAAACTTGACTGGCTGCTGTTCGCAATTGGTCCCTTTTTATAAGATAACCAATCTGCCTCTTATTTTTCATAAAAATCGCTATTTCATCTTGTAATTTGCAATCGTGTACGTTTGTCACGAAATTAACATTGAGTTCAACTAAGCGCTATTGAAATATTGCAGTACAATAAAACGTGATAGCCGTTGTGATTTACGATTTTTTACTTGATCGTTCTTGCAGCGTTTCGTTACATGCAAACTAAGATGCGCTCAGCATCCGCTTTCCTTTATACAGGCATGAAGGCGAATCATGTGAGCGATACAATTATCGGTACTAATGTCGTTGCGTTACTTCAGCCTTCATTGATTCTGATTGAGGCTAATATTAGACGCGAGACATTTACATCCTATTTGATTGTTTGATAGCTTCTCGTTAAGGTGGTGTATATACAATATATGTATAACATAGGAAAGAGCATTCATGATGATGTTACGTCCATCTAAGAAATCAGATCCACAATTTGCAGCACCTATTTGCTATATGCAATTGTTACGTAAGGACCTGATTCACGTTACATACAGACGCCCCCAGTGAGATGCTGCCACCTCACACATGATTTCCCAGGTTATCTGTGAGACGAATTTTCAAAAGCTATTAATAAAAGCCTACTTGGGCAATTTCTACCTTTCTTCACAAATCAAGGTAACAAAATCTTATAGATATTTTATTCAGTGGCGATACTTATTTTACATTATCAGAATCAGAATCCTTTTCCCGCAAGTGTGTATTAGTGTTTTCTTAAAGATTAGCATAGTCCAATTTTAAATAAATTGCTGTAACATTCACTCACTCATAGCAGGGCACATCACGTTCGCTGTGAAGGCACCAGAAAAGGTAAAATTAGGCATCCATTGCGGTTCGTGCATAACAACCAAAAGATTGGCCAATTTGTTATAAGCTTCAGGTAGACAGGTACAGTTTCAATTACTTCTATGTGATTTTGGTAAATATAATAACACATTCCATTTTTACATGCACAGTCATGTGATGAGAATGGGAAATGTGCAAAAAGAGACGATAGATCTCTCTAGTCGTAATTTAATAGAGATCATTATTGCCATCTATTGTGCGCGTTTTTGCGACATCTTCTGCATATAGTGCAAAAGGGTTAATTATTTGATAGAGTGATTGATGTGTGAGAATTTAATGATGGCTCTACTTATAGACTTGGAAATTATCATTAATATCAATAAAAATTTTGTTTTTAATATATTTCTTTTTACGAAAGTATGATATTTACGAAAGTTCATTAATATTTACATAAATACTTATTCTAATTTCGTTCTTCGTTCTTCGGTTTATACATTCGTTTTATGCATTATGCACTTCTAAGTAACCTATTATTGTTAATGCTATACAAGCGACTTTCTTCGTTGATTTGTTGTTCTATTATGAAATAATAAAATATCATAATTCCGTCGTATACACGATTTTATTATTATGAAAATCGCTCTTCTCCTCGATGGTCTTTCCCATTGTAACAGGTTTTTGAAGTCCGTCAACTGACGCCATCACGGGATTAAAACTCTCCTACGAACAATAATAATTATATAATAAGAAATCTAGCATTTGATAAATATATTAAATATATTACCCTTCTCTCGCTTTCCCACGGATCATCCGGAACGTAACCACCATTACCATATGAAAAATGAGGATTATTCTCAACACCAATCATATCAGAATCGCCACTTCCATGACTGAAACAAATTCAATTATATTTTAATCACAAATCATTCTTGTATTCTCTAATATAAATTTCATAATTATTATCTTATTATTAAAACAAATTTCAGCCTACCTCACGTTGTCTCCTGGCACTTCGGCTTTATTATTCCACATAGGATTCGATCCTTCAAGTGCAAATTTATTGGTCGTCGGCACAACGCCGATACGGTTAAGTCCGGAATCTTGCGAGCCAAACTTAATGACAGCTAATTTATCGAGTCTCTCGATTAATCTGTAATTATATTCAACCAATTAATAACGAATTCAATAATGAAGCTAAAGGATTTAAACATCGAAGAAATATACTTCACCTCCTTGTCCTCACAATATATGCTACAAGCAAAGCGATACTACATACGAAAAAGAATATAGTCAAGCATATCAGGACCCATTGAATCACTTGCTGAGTATTTGTTGACGAAGTATTAGAACCGGTTGGAACGTCAATAAGGTATAATGATCTGCTTAAGAGAATTACTTTAAGATCCGTTATAGTCTGTACATCACTCGATGCTCTGTAAGATAAGAATAAATATGTATGTTTGATAAGAGATTCATTTGAATCTTATTTTCAGTGTTAAAAATAATTGCTTACACTATGATAAGGTCTGATAGAACTGGCAAGTTATCTTCTTCATTTATAAAATGCGTCGTAACCGTTGTAATGTTATCCACTGTCAAGCCGTTGCTATCAACGTAGCTGTCAATGTAATCGATATTACATATAAATCCAAAAGTGTCAGTGAATGAACTGATGATCTGTAAAATTTTTAATATACGAAATAATTATTATGGAAGAGGAAGGAAGTACTCTTCTTTTTTTTTTTCTAGTTACTTACGAATGCTTTTTCCTCTGATACATGCGTTATATTATTTCCGAATGTGAAAACAACACGAACGCTTTCTGATACTATGTACACTTTGACATTTGTTGTATCTTCGTGATAAACTAGAATGATAAGTAAATTAGTGAAAGTATCACGATATTAGTTTTTCTTCGCTATGATATTTACCTTCGTCTTGTACTAATATGTTGAAATCAAAATATCCTGTCATCGATGATAGTGGTCTGAATTGCAATAGTAAATCCCCTGATGAGGCATCAATTGAGAATGGATTTGATACGCTGGATAATGACGAATCGGAATGAGACAAGCTACTACTCACTATACTGTATGTTAAAGTATCATTGAGATCCGCATCAGTTGCCTAATAATGAAAATAAATATTGAAATTAATAAAGGATCTTTTTAACTTATCAGTAAAGATACTTACGGAAACTGTCAAAATAATTTTTCCAATTACATCCTCAGTCGTTACTCCACCATGGTAATGGCTACTATCAAATACTGGTGGATTATCATTGACATCAACAACCTAGAAAAAGAGGCAGTATTATTATAATTAATCGTTTTGTTAATATTACATAAGACAATAGTAAGGGTACAGACTATGATAGTTATATTTAAAATAGCTTCGTTGCGTGGATCTTCAGGTGGTCCTTCGCTATCAATAGTGGGAACGACATAAAGTGATAAAGTTTCTTGTTCTTCGCGATTCAACACTTTTTTCAACGTCAAGTTTCTTGTATCTTTATCCAAGTTGAAATACGACATGTCACCATCTGCAAGAAACACTTCATGTATGAATGGATGATGACTTAAGGTATTGCGAGCGCAATTGTACATTTTTTGTGGGTTTCTAAGTGGAAGGTTTCTAATATTCTCAATTATTCAAAGCTGTAACGAATCATCCTTCGATAATATTTTCTCGTGAAAAACTTCGGTGACTCAACTTTTCTGAGCGTAATAGTTAATCTATGAAATTCACTTAGTCCATTATATATTCTGTACTAATAATTTCATTTTTTTAAATAACAGTTATTCATTATAATGTCCATAACCGAGTCTGAAATTTTTTAACACGATGCTACATCATGAAATTGTAATATAGCCTTACGCTCGGAATACCTTCAAAATATTTTTTGGATTAACAAACCTTCACTGGTGAAGAAATAATAAATGTTAACAAAATCTTCTTCATCGGCGCCTTCATTCAGCATATAATGAGCTTCTGGTATGATTGCCCAGTCATCAAGTCCTGTATTATTTTCACGGAACCAGGCAGTCCAAGTTGCATTTGTGAATTCTGGTCCATTCGCAGAGATGAAAAGTATTCGTTGAGTTTGCGAGACGCTTCTTGGTGGACTTCCACCATCAGTAGCAGTTATGACTATCTGTTATGATAACAATATTTTTGATTATTATTATGCAATACAATCATAAATATTTTTAATTAATAATATATTATTAATGAAATTAATACAGTCATGATATACCTCATAGATATACTGAACGCTAAAGTCGGGCAATGCATTAAGCTGAAGCTGGGCTGTATTCTCGCTGACCGAAACAATAGTAAAATATTCCAGAGCATCTGCTGGTATATAATATTAATTAATTAGTAGGAGTAAATTTTTACCGAATAATTAACACTGTAAAACAAAATAACTTACAATTTCCGGAAATAGAGAAGGTAACGACACCACTGTCACCATTGTCTTCATCCGTAGCTGTGAAATCACTGAGTAACTGGTGATTGTACAAATACAATTGAGAGTTGAGTGTTTGAGTCTAGAAACAATAATTTCAATTAGTGTTCTGAACAATATTAATACAATAATATAATACTTTTTAATATATACTTGACTGAGTCGAATACTCTTGCTAGCACTTGGGAAGACAATGACAGGATCATTGTAATTATAATCTGTGATTTGTATATTGTAAGTTTTAGTATCATTAAGTGGTCCAGGATCATCTCCAAGATCTTGTACCTGCACAAATTCATATTATAATTAAGTGTTAAATAATTAAATAAAGCAACGATTTTGTTATACTACTTTCTTATTCAAACAATTTTGTGTAACAAATAATTTGTAAAAAGATTACAATTTTTTGCAACAACTTACATACAGCTCCAACGACCAAGTGCCATAATATCCTTTTAGATCACAATTAGCGTAAACCAATGCATCTGTCTGATTATAAGTTTCCACTCTGAAAAGTTCATTGCAATCATCTCCAATTTCGATCCCGGTATCATTAACAGCAGTGACACTAAGTATCTCGTAAAATACTCTAGTATTATTTGTATCCGGTTTATCAGCATCCGTAGCCACCACAGTCAGGATATGTGTACCCTAATCATAATATATTGATGTAATAAAATTATGAATACTTGATTTTTTATAAGGAAATCAATAGAGAACATTTTCATACGTTTGCAGTATTTTCACTGACGCTAGCGGCAGGGTCATTCAGTTCAGGCAGTGTTGGTACTTGATCATTAATATCTTCAAGAATTACCGTGACGATTGTAGTATTACTATTGGTATTCCCTGATGAAGATAAAGTATTGATTATTTTACCTTCTAATGGCTAATTCAATTCGAATATAAATTACATACAAGTAATACCGTCCACTAGGTAATTATCACGAATTATCAAATGCACAGTATATGACTCATCACCAAAATCTCTATCGAGTATATATCCTTCAGACAAACTGACCTGAAGTAAACCAGTGTATTTTTGCATACTGAAATATTGCAGTAAAGCAGGATAATTGGTATTTATCAGATAAGATACATTGTTGTAAGGCGCTGAAAATAAAAATAATCATTCAATTACGCCTAGTTCCATATTTTAGGATCATTTAGATCTCAAATTAGGAAATATCATGAATTGATATACTTACACGTTCTGTCGTCATCAAAAGCACGAACAGTGACAATATCAGTACCTGTTTCAGATTTTTCTCTGATATATAATGTGGATTCAAACAAATGTGAAAGTAGATATGGTTCTTCGTCGTTTTGATCAATGACGTATATCTCAATCTGTTATTAAATGCAGATTTGAATATTAAAATCAATGTTTTGGTTGTAGAGTCAAAATTTCATGATTTTCTTATTGCTACTCTATACTTACCATTTCAGTTGTATTCCAAACACCATCACTTGCTATTACATTATAGTACAGATATTCGTAGACTTCAGCATCAATTGCACGATCTTCATCAACCCTGATGACTCCCGTATTAGTGTTGATGTACACCAAATTACTCTGGGTACCATTAGTTGGTCTAATGATTAGAATGAATCATTATATGTCGAAACTTAACAACACTTTATTCCGTAACTTACTCTATATAATAGACAACTTCATTGTTTCCTGGACCATCAGCATCAGTAGCAGTGATACTTCCTATCAGAATGTCAGATATTTGATTTTCGCTAACCATCATCTCATCATAAGCTTGGAATACAGGAGCATTGTCATTTATATCAGAAATATACAAGGTCAGTCTTGCTGAAAAAAAATTGGAAACAATAAAATTAATTACTTATAAAATATCATACGTTTATAAATAATCATAAAAATACTGATAATCACATGACGTAGAATTGGCGTTGTGAACAGTTGTCAAATCTGTAACAACTATAGTGATATACATAAGATCGAATGCCTCGTAATCGATCCTTCCACTGACTACCAAAGTAGCTTCGGCATAAAGAGTATGATTTTCGGGATAAGAAGTTTCGATCTCAAGGTGCCTGTAAATTAAACATTATAAAGTTAACGAATTAGGCAAAATTAATCATATATTATCAACGGCCATTGACTTACCCACGATAATAAGATTCATCAACAATAATATTAGATTTATAAGCACTGGAACTATCCCAATCGATACTGAAAACAAGATAGGCTTCGGTGTCAGGATCTGTCGCGTAAATAAAAGTGTCCACGACTGTACCATTGTCCACCTCTTCTTCAAGAGTTGGGAATGAACTTGGCTGTAAATAATAATTATTGCTATAATTCATAAATACCTTTTAATTGGACAGATAAAAGAAAAATTCTCACCATGTATAAAGACGGTGGAACGTCATTAACGTCTATCACGTGTATAGTCAATGTCGCATAAGTCTTATGTGATGCCAAATCAGTAGCAACAACTTGCGCAACGACAATTGGCATCGTCTCGTAATCCAAAGCGTCATCTTGCGTAGTAGTTACGTCTCCAGTAACCGGATCGATCGTTAACGTACGCTGATACGTTAAAGAATGCCTAAAAAATACTGTCAGTCGAGTCGTTGATCAATTAAACTGAGAGGTGAGATTATGATACTAACGTGACATTGTCATCTACGTCACGATCTGTTGCCAGCATTGTCTCTATGAGGTATCCCATTTCAACATCTTCCGGTACTTCAACTTCCACTGTATCATTTTTAAAAATTGGCACCTCGTCATTCCAATTAATTAATTGGACATTTATATCGCGTATACCAACGTGTGACGTATTTGCCAGTTCGGTAGCTACTATCTGTATAATAATTTCTTTGAATTAATAAAACAACATTTTTCGCGAATAAAATGTTTATTTACCCGAAACGTTATATTTCTCCAATCTTCATTTTCGTAATCCAACCGAGAAGCATTAATCACTGAAATCGTGAAAGTTCCACGCTGATAACCGCTTGTAGGAATTACCAAAAATGCTGAGCTCCAATCATGCTCAGAATCATCAGTCAAGTCTACCGTGTATTGAGCATGCTCTGCCTAAAAAAATGCATTATATAGATTGCAAAAATTATTTGTGTATTTTTCTCTGTTTAGGTCATTAGAATCAAGACGTACAAGGTCTGGATCTGTAATCACTATAGAATCATCAAATTCAAGTTTCATGAAAGTTTCTTCCAATATTTCTATGGCCAGTTCAGTGGGTGATACTTCTGGACTGTGGTCGTTGATATCTTCGACGATTATAATGACGGTTGAGTTAATAGCAGATTCTTCGTCTTCGGCTTCGTACGCGACTATTAAGAATCGAAAAATTTCTTGTGCCAGAGCATCTCGATCTATCGGATTGATTGTGATGACCCCTGATGTTTTATTAACTACGAAGTATTGCTCATCGCCTAAAATGATTTATATAATTACAAATGCTTATATATTATGTTTGTGTTCACTGATAATTTGCATAACGAAGCCTTCAAGAGTTTAGATGATGTCAAAGTGCTTACAGCTTTACTTACGCACTTCCGTAGTTATAATTCTGTAATTAATTTCTGCATTGATTCCAATATCACCGTCGATAGCCGAGACGCTGAATGTCTAGAGAAAAAAATATTTACAATACCCGTGACATTATTTATAAGATAAATGAAAAATAAAAAATCATTTACATTTGTCGATTTTTCTAAAATATTTTCCGCAGATATGATACTCGTCCACATTGGTGGTTCATCAGGCATATCAATAACCTCAATGACAATTGTGAGAGAACCTTCGTTACCTCCACCGTCCTATTAATTAAATGATATCAAAAATCATTAATTATCATACAAACACAATATACAGGTATAAGGTGACAATTTTCTAATCGATACAGAAATAATAATAATCAGATGCAACGAAAATATGTGTCACAGAACATGATAAAGCAATGATTGATTTTGGAATAAAATGATACGATATGTTAATGCGCAGTGAACAAGGGATGAGTCGTATCTAAAAATATTTCTTTAACTCATTACTCCCTGCGATGACTTACCGTGGCTTTTATTACCAGCATATACATAGCGATTGTTTCGTAATCCAAACTATTAGTAACGTTCAGATAACCATTCATTTGATATTCAGTGCCATCGATGTAATCAGGAATTACTTCAAAATGGTCACTACCGCTTGTTGGCTAAAAAAAAATAAGATACAATCAGTATAATTATATGTGAAAAATTTAATTTAAAAAATTCAAACGTACCGTTGAAGTGATACCAAATGTAACTTGAGTAATCCAACCGTCAGCATCGCTAATGGTAAACGTGCAATTCATAGGGCCTTCATAATTTTCCTATAAAATACGTATAATCAATGTAAATCATAATCCTGGTGTGTAATAACTGCAAATGAAGTAAATTAAAATATATATTGATACTTGCCTCTACCGAACAACTACGTTCATTAGCCTGAATAACTGGCGCGTTATCGTCTATGTTGACAATATTAAGTGCAATTTTATTTTGCTCTGATCCAATCACTATGTGAAATCTATAGGTCTGCATTATAGCGGTTTCGTAATCCTGTCTATTTGTGATAATCACCTCCCATAATCCAGTATCAGCGTTTTGCTCGAAAACGGCACCGAGGATCAAATTACTTTTGTTGTCTTCAAAAGTGCCAATTGTGGGAGTCATTGAACCTAATTTAATGATAATTATTAATTTCATTTCTGTTATTTTTAGATGTTGTGATTAATTTTTATAATTGGTACGAAGTCATAATTCATATGTATATTTCAATTATTACACGTGTATGATGGTATTTTGGTTGATTATGATTTTTGGGATTTTTAGTAGTTATTTTTTTGGTAATCATTACTTGCCTGAGTAATTGATCACGGCAATGCTGACATTGTAATCAAGTTCTTCTTCGAGTAGTATGTTCGTTTGTGAAGCAGCCTCATTGAAGCCAAAAAATTCTACTGCTTCATCCAATGGATCAGGTGCGAGGAAGGGTGGTGAACTCCATTCTTGTGATTATGAGAATGATAATAAAATTTAGTATTTACGTATAGAATTTTATGGCGTTTATTATGTTAGTACATTGATTCCTCACCTGCACCAGTGTCACTGATTGAATATATCAAATATATTAGCAAGCCGATATAAACTTTGGCCGCCATTTTGAAGCACTTTTAGCACCACTGATGATTCTTCCGTCAATTTAGACCTTGAACATAAACTTTTTTAGAGTGTACTTAAATTTCACTGGTTCAATTGTTTAGGTACCTATGCAGAGTAATTGTGGTTCATTTTGTGTGCAATTCAGAGAATTTTTGAAAAATTTTGTTTAATCAAGTGATTCGTCACGATTAGAATTTATGACATCATGTAAAAATAATTTTTTTTATTTGTTCCCAAACTGATCCTTATTATTTTAATATAGTCTCATAAGCCATCGGTATTGAATTTTGATAATTTTCTTCTATTGATTTTTGATAATAAATTATTTCCAAAGACCTTATCATACACTCCTAATGCTACTATCGCCTCTCATTTTGAAACATTATTTACCGAAAATTATCATATATCGATGACAGTTTTGAAAATAAATTTTACTTAACAATATTTTGGCAGGATAGCAACAAATAAGTCTCTGATATACTGAAAAACACTCATTTCCCGATAATCACAAGACGCAATTGTATTTTTGCATTATATTTGGACGCTTTCGAAATCATTCACTCAATTATAGAAGTGTTCCAACATATTTCTTACATGGGAGCATAAAACCTATTACGAAGATTGCACAAGAATGAAATCACGTAATTACCGGTATGCTTACCTTTCCCAAAAACGTGTTTCTTTTACCATTACCAAACTTACACTAAGTCGGTAGTATCTCTAATAATCGTACTGCCTGATAAGAATATATCACTATAGGAAACAACGCATCGATAATATTTTCAGGGGCTATTGATATCGATGATATATTTTCAGAACGATATTTTAAAAAATGCTTCCGCGCCATTGGACACCTAATGTGCGTTCATCAATTGGTGATCGATCGATTTTCCGATAACAGATAACGTCCCTGACTGTATTACAAATAAAATCATATGTAGAATTGATAACCGTGTGTCAGACCGCACCGAGGTAAACCGGAACTAAATTTTTGGTGTAACCAGAAAAGAATCTTATCAAATCAGGTAATTATCATAATCTCATATGCACACGGTTATCATGAGACACGCTTCAAGTCATAATATTTATATTTTATATTATTTTATTGCAGTTAACAAATATTTGTCATAAGTCATAACAATGACCAGATTAGGTTTAATATCAGAAGATAACATATTTCTCGCCGATACAAAACTTCTATAAATAATATATATTCACATAAAGTTTCAGAACCGAACTTTGCACACTATTAAATTGTCTGGCTGTGATAACTTCCACTACTTATAATTATTTTCAATTAAGTATTACTGAGAAAAACGTTAAATGAGCTATTTTATTGTTAGAGAGTATTTGGTAATTTTTCAATAAATAAAGACTACATTTATACATAAGAAAAGATAATACTTGAACTCTGGACATCGAATCTCTTATTTTTGGAAAAAAACAAAGTTACAAAATTTCATACTTTTTCCTAATACCACCGACGATCTCTATATGAAAATTAACTGAAAATTCTAGAGATTAAGGTTTAACCAAATTTCCAAAAATTATCAAATACAAGCATCCATTATAACAAATATTCAGGAAGCTTGCGCATATTTTAAATGCAAAAAGTAACTTTCTTCAATTAATAAGCAAAACCTAATGATTACATGCGCAAAGCCGTTAACCACGACAGAATCGAACGCTGGAAATAACTTAAGCGCCACTGCGTTTTCTGTTCACCTAATCAACGTGTCATAGGTCAAGTCGATAAGATACCGTTCGCAATCCCCGACGTGCAGTAGAGCCCGTGTTCTCCAGCGAAACACTGAAATCTGTCCACACGAAATAGTTTCTTGCATAATTCAAACGTAAAGTCGCATTTGGCAGTTTACGCTTTTTTCAGGTAAATATCCCAGATTACGTAATATAATAAATAATCATAATTATCAAGTTTCAATAACAATAACTTTTTCCATATGAAAATAATACACGCGATTGCACATATAACACGAAGAACGCAAGTGAAGAAGACAGAAACAGCCTTCACATATTTTTATTTTTCGCGTATTTTCGACAATTTCCATATATGATCTTGTATTTGGAGTCAAGTTGAAAGTCATCAAATAAGAAGCAAACAGATATTGTCATATCCCGAGTTGAAAATCTATTACCACTTTAAGCCTATACAACCTCCATTGCTTTGTTCTTCGTGTTTACCGTTCGAAGTCTAAAATCACTTTCAGCATACGCGATCTTACGGGCGAAACTATAATTCCAATACCGGATTTAACAAGAGTGCTCAAACACAGATTAACACCAGACCAGCCTAGAACAAATGTTGACCTGGAAATCCTATTGAAATCACTAATTAGTCATCAGATCAAAAATGTGTCTAATATTTCTTAAAAATAGTGCCTTGAGGTTAATAATGAGAATTTTCTTAACACCAACAATTTGTTAACATCATATTCAATCTTCAATCCTCATTATTGGACATTAAATAATTTAATGCTCGAACTGGTATTAATTCGCTATATCTCATAACCTTAATACAACCCTCAATGTTCTCATGTAGAATAAACAGGTTCAAGTCTCTGCTAAATTTTAGACTGGGGTTATTACCATGTAACTCGTACATTTTATCTCATTATTTTTGTCAGGTGATTCTACAGATACGTATTTAAAATAATCCTTTCTCATTATTTAATCTCGTGCTCGCGATAAAAATGACGTTTCTATCCTCTATCTGGTCCAAATTTTTTCCTATCAGGATTCTGTGTAGCTAATTGCATTAAACGTTGTAATTGCGACATACTACTTGACTGCTTGACTGATTACCAATTATTTTATTACTTGCAAGTATCCAACGAATAAATATATATGTCATCCTTATCATTTATAGATATCAAAATTATGTTTTCCATGGCGCTTTCCTAATTCTATTTTTATATTTATTTCATACAGCTATCGATCGATCAATCATTTGCTCCTGTAAGCTTGTGTACTCCTATCTTTTCTCACACGTAAGTATATCTCTTCCGTGGATATACAAAACAAAAGTCACTTGTTCATACTGAAGGGAGAAGAGTATGCAGAGTATCTCAATCATTTTGTAATGACCATTCGCATATTTCTTCATCGATTCCCTAGTTACAGACCGTCTGCTACGAAGATCCAGTAGCCTCGACATTAACCCCTCTTATCGAATTCCTAACAGTTATTTTCAGTGGCATGGGCTAACATACACATACAGAGACGATCCACGTGTTTTAAGGGTGACTGAATTATGAGTTATCATTAATTTTTATGAAAAAACAGCAAAATGACTTTTGGTCATTAGTTTTGTCGGTGTTCTATTCGTCAACGAGATTAAATGTAATATCAAATATATATATTCGATATAGTGAATAATTTATAAAGAAATGTTGTATATAGAGATATATCCTTATAGACGCGTTAAGGAATAATTATTTATTATCATATTAAGAAGTGACTCGTTGTCATTAAAAGCTGTGTTCTACATAAATTCGTTTGTCTGATTACATTTCGTCAGCTTCTACTAATCCGTTACTTCTTTATCTGATTGGTCAAATGAAAATGTTTTGGTAATTCTTGTATGTCTTGCTAATTAACTTTTTGATCAAATAAAATCATAAAGACTCTTACGTATCTATCATATGATTATATTGAGGTCGTTATCATTTAAAAAATTCTTTAAAACATTGACTAAGGTACGATAACTAGAGTATCTATATCGTATCTTGAGCAATGGATTTTAACTATCAAGATTATAGTCACGAAAATATACAAGACGTTGATGTGCAATCAATAACTTTACAAATTGGCGGTACAGTTTGTAATCAGTAATTTCCACTATGTATAATATATGGTTTATATGTTAATTGCATATATTTGTGATAGTAATTAAAGAATATCGTATCGATTGCGCAATAATTTCAGAAAATGGCACCTTCCAACATAAAAAGACGATATTCGGATTTACCGCAATTCGAATCAGTCGCCAGGATTTCAAGTCTTCCTATAGTAGAAAGCGGAATACACATTGCCAGTAATATGTACGGCAAGATCAAGGTAAAATTATTGAAATCCAAGTAAAAAAAAGATTTTATATTTAATTATGTTCATTATGCAACGATAACGTACCATTGGCCAGAAAACTTTGACTCATTACCACAATAATTAGACCTCGTGTAAAATTATTGAATTGGAAAATAGTATCAATTAATAGTAATTAACATGATTATCTTTTCTAAGTACAGCGCTCAAACTCTATAATGAGCTGGAGTCTCGATACAGCCGAGCAATCATTAGCAATGGCTACAGCATCAGCTAAACCTGCCATATTTGCATTAAACGGTCCAATAACTACTATCGATCAATTACTCTGCAAGGGTATTGATATGGTCGAGCAACGAGTACCAGCTGTACATCTTCCGCCGCAGTTAGTAAGTATTAATCGTCCGATGACCTTACACAGTGATAATGAGCATTTCCTAATTATCAAATCCAATGCTCAATGAGGCTTTGCATTATTAACATAGACTATATCAAAACGGTATAAATAATTTATATTGTTATAAGATCTATTGGAGCACACGAGATTATGTGAACAACAATTTCGTAAGGCCTGTCCTGATGCGAGCCGGAAGCGTCAAGCTGATAGGAAGTCACGCAGCGAATGTTGCTGTTGATAGATTGGATGGTGCTCTTACTGTAGCTGACCAATATGTTGATCGTTATTTACCGGCAGATCCTGCAGACAAGATTGTTGAAGGTATGAAATTTATTAAAATAATCATTATTAATTATGACTTAATGAATTATTTAATTTATATATCTAAAGAAATAAATCCCACGGAAGGAGTTAGTAACACGACGCGCACAATCAAACACGGAGCACGATTTTCAAGGAAATTGCAAACAAGACTTACTCGCCGTACATTGGCTGAAGCTAAAGCACTTAAAGAACAAGGAACGGAATGCATTCATGTTCTGCTATACGTGGTTGAGTTGGTAAGTGTTAAATTTTATGTTGTTATTATTTATTCCAGTATAAGAAAATTGTATAATTGTCTCCTTGTGCAGCTTGCAACAGATCCAAAACTTGCTGTGCAAAAGGCTAAAGAATTGTGGGCTACGTTGAGTTTACCTGAGCCGGAGAATCAGGCACCTCCTGAAAATTTGGAGCAATTTCTGGTTCTTCTCACTCGGGAGTCTGCTCGTCGTATCGTACATTTTGTCAATGGAACTGCTGCTTTGGCTGCTAGAACACCACGTCGTCTTAGTAGACTTTTGATTTCTGTTTCACATCAAATGTTGGGCATTGCGGATGCAGCTCTTCAGGTGAATATCTGTTGACTTCTTACGTTTGTGTGATTGCGACGAGCTAATATGATTTTATGAGGTTGCTATATAAAAGCTTCCCTATGTTTTTCTATAGATGGCAGCAGCCACTGGCAAACGTGTTACTTCTAAAACGCAACTTCCCGTTGTACGTGCTGCCATCCATAGGCTGAATTCTACAACGAATCTTCTACTGGTATGTTCAATATGAATATTAATATCGTATAAATAGTTAGAAAATGAGTAAAATCATCCGTGTTCGGTCATTATTTCTACTGTAGCTTAAAATAAATTTGAAAATCAAGCGAATCTTCGCAGGAGCAAATCGCGGCATTTCTAGCAGGGCGTCCAAAGACTGAGAAATCATCGCAAGTGCAGAATCGTCAACAGAATCACAACAATCACATGACTATCTCCACCAACGTTCCCCTCAATGGAATTAAGTAATACCAAGCGATTTTTAAAGTCTCCAATCGTACTTTGATGATCACGGTTCCATGGGAATTGACGGCAGAGGAACTGCATGTTTTGCAAAATAAATACTTTACTCGATAAATACATAAGCTTTAGTATAACAATTAATCTAGAGTTTCGTATTCATAATTCTTTCAAACATTATAATATCACGTAGAACAGTATATTGGTGTAATCTTTATTGTTGACAGCATAAAAATGGCTGCTCTTACGACTTAGCTGTAAGTTCTTAAATAAAAGAGGTTTTAGTTTCTATTAAATATACAAAATGTGTAAGCATCATTATAATCATAAATGATATCTCGTTCGGGTAATCGGCGTACACTGGACTTTGGTCGAAAATTGAAGATTAGAAAGTAACTCAGTATCTATAATAATAGTCGATACGTGATCTAAGGATGTACATACATACATATCAAAAGGGTCATGATCTTGATCGAAGAATATTTCCTTAATTTTTCTCGCTACAAAATTAATAAGCAATGTATTAAAAAACTATTACATGAAATCCGTAATATACACACATCAGATATAAAATTATACTTATATGTACACATTTCATTTATATCTAAGCATCTTTGGGAATACAGTAATCGATATTCTGTATCAATTCTAATTCCAGATTAACGATAAAATTTTTAATCGTTTTTAGCATCAAGTTACATTCCAATATCTGGGTATCAACGTCTCAGGTTAATTACCTGAGAATTCTATTTCTATCAGAAAAACATTCGTCTATTGGACTTCGTCCAGTTCCTATCAGTCATGGAATTTTATTCAAGATATGTAGAAGCGCCGAGTCCTGCCCTTTGGATCGAAGGGCAGCCAAGGAATGCTAAGAATTTATATCGGCTCCCTAATTTGAAAATCTCAAAGACCAAGAGCCTCAAAGTTCTAATTACTGAGTTAAGGAAATTTTTACGTATTACACAAAAATAAGTTGACTCTCGTGAATCATGATTATTTTGTTACAATATGCACACATATTGCAAACATGTATTCGAAGTATCAGAGTCTAGACCAAGCATAGAGGCAATATAAAATACAGTAATCATCCAGCCAAGGTCATCGCACTAGATATACATTTTTATCACAATTAAGAACGAACATCTTCTAATTATATACTATAACCACACAAAACTATTTAAAACTTACATATGAATTTATCAAAAGAAGAAAGTGGTGATGGTCCAAAAATATTAAAAAATTCTGATTCTTCTTTATCAGTATCATCTTTTCTGAAAACATGGTGTCGTTCATAGAAGAAACGTAACGCTTGAAAAGTACATAGTTCACGATGCCACGCAATTTTTATTGTAAAGGAAGAGTTTTTAATGCGAATTACGTGTTTGAATCCTTTTCCACGTGAATAGATTTATACATATACAGTTAAATGTTATCGTATCTCAGGAGGACTTTGCACCGCTGCCATACATGTTGGATGCTGCTTGCAGTCTACAGTTTCCCGTGTACGCTGTTGTCATTGGTCTATTTGAGTCCATATCAATGCGCATGCGCATTATTCGCTATAAGTGTTGGAAATACCTGATAATTTCGTATTCCTTTCGACGACGCGAGAGAGTTTGCGTGTCAGTTGTATCACTCAGTAACCTGTACATACAAATCCGTAAGTCATAATTTCATTACTTCCTGTATATGTTTAATATAAATTATCATCTGTCGTTAATACATCTCTTTTAATTCATAATGACAGCTTCAAACTGCCAATTTCCCGTTGTATTTTGCATATTTCTTTTTCTTTATGTACTGTGAATAAATATCGAAGGAACCGCAAAATGATCCTTCAGCCTTCTTCAAGGAGAACCAACAATAATTGTTGTACACGTAATCAAAGAAAATAGAGGCTTACAAGACTATTGCAAAATATTTATTGTAACTTATTCTAGGTTATTGGACTTTACTTTTATAAAATTTTAACGTAACTGTAATAATTCTCTAGGAATTATAGATCACATGTTATCGATCCAATCGTGATATAGGGTTACACGGTGAAACGCGATACTTAACATGCACGTACATTAGTTCATTGACCGAATTGACCCGTATACGACACATGTATTTTCCAAATTGTATATTTCATTTTATATCCAAATATAGAATGCTCCGAGAGCATTTAAGTATATATAAATTTTATAATTTTAAAATTTGTCAAATTCTGTTTCTTTTTATTTCCTAATGTATGAAAAACCAATAATGATTGGAAACTCATCAAGCTTTATACAGAAACTGTTTATTGTCAGAGAAACATTTTTTTTGTACCTTGTAACTAATTGAAATCTCGTGTTTATTATTAGGATTAGCAATGGCCGCCGAAACAGTTGAACTACCTCAAATGGCAGTTTTGAATCGCGTCCTTGGTTTGCCAATGATCGAATTGGCATTGTCAAAGTCAGCATCGACTTATACACGCGTTAAGGATTCTCATCAACTGTTGTACTGGGCCCTTTCTACGGCTGAGACGTCCCTGACCAACGCAACGAAGCAGGCTGTGCCGCTTGCAATTCCTATAGCCAAGAAATTCGAGGCTCCCATACATTTCGTCGACCACACTCTTTGCATGGGATTGGATAAAATCGAAGAGAAAGTTCCTATAGTTCATCAAAGCCCAGAAAAGGTTGATATTATAAATGAAAAATTTCTCTGTGATTAGATTACACGATAGAGGAATCTTAACCAAATATTGTCATTTCCCCTTGCCAGATTCTAGAAAATGCCTACGTTTTGGCTCTACAGACTGTACAGCCAGCGGTATCTACCATCTATTATGCGAACGAACTGATCACTACTCAAGCCACTTCTTTAAAAGATCTCAGCTGGAATAAAATGAACCAATTGCTCAGCTCTCACTATGGTACAGTGGCTGTGAATAGTCTTGACAGTACTGCAGCTATAGTGGATAAACTGATTGATCAGTACTTTCCAGCAGCTGGTGATGAGAAAGACATAGGTTAGTAATATTTTGTAAAAATATTTAAAATGTGTACCAAAACTGCTTTGTTAGATATAATTAAATTTTTATTAAGGACGTGTATTTTAATCTTCAATTATGTTATTTCTAGCTCTAGTTTCTGCAGAGGAGGACAAGCTTCTTCACACGTTACAAACAGTCGGTCGATTATCGAACAAAGCTGCACGACGAGTATACTCTAGCGTGATTCGTCACTTGAAAACTATAAAAACAGACGATCTGAAAGAATACATCAGCTCGCTTGTTCAATTTCTTCAGCTCACCCACTATATTCAAGTGATCAACGAAAAAGTGCAAACATTTACTGCACCGCCTAAGGAAACTCATAATCAGACGAAACACTAGTACTTATCCATGATCATTAATCGTTAGAACTCGTCACATCTGATAACCGTACTATTTATATTTATTAGTAATCATAAGTTTTTTATACAAACAAATATTTGTCACACGTATTCTAGTATCCACTGCATGTTAATAGGTATTCCCGCACGAAAGGAATCGAATTTATTTTTTCGATACTGTTATATTGTGCGGTAATAAATTAAAGTACCCTAATGGATAAGAGTACTCTCGAGCATAATGATATTCATTATAATTTAACGCGTACAGTATATACTTTATATTTACTACATATTTTACAAATTGTTTTATAGCAATACCATTCTATATCTATATATAAATAAAGAACAGTTATTGAATTTTTAAAGTGCAAGTCTAACAGATTTTTCGTCATCATATCCATCGCACTGTACATTCATTCGAGTTGCATAGAATCATCCTGAGGATGACACAAATAAATGTCCACTATTTTAGTGTAGGAATCGTTATCATTTCATGTATAACGAGATTGAACGAAATGACCTCCACGTCATCAACGACGCCCCAATGATTGCGCAGTATCACGAATCTGACTCACTGAGGTAACAAGACTGCTTTAGAACCCAGAGATTAATAGAGAATTTCATGTTAAGAATAAGATTAATAAAAATTATTTAATAACATCTCGTATTATCATAAATTTGTCGCTTGCAATAATCTCTTATACATTGATTTATTTGGTTAATCCAAAGGATACTTCCTTCTACTGTGTATACTATTTTCTAGAAGGATCTCGTAAATTCTTTGACCTGGACGGCCCTGAGTAGTCTGGCCCCTCTACCGTTGTACTACGCTGTTCGTAACAGAGCCCCATTGGCTAACTCTACAAGTTTAAACGGATTCTCACACAGTTATAAGCCGCAGTGTTGCTCGAGTCGCCGTGTGAGGAGTTTCGTATTTTTATACTCTTTCAACTGTTGCCTGATTCTTAACCCCAGATTCTAAGGTAAGAATTTCTCTGTGAGGTTTTTTTTTGATATACATACATACATAGCATTTTGGAGATTGAGATATTTTATTAAACAGAGAATAGATCCAGCTATAACGTTGCTAAGATAAGTGCACTACTATTTGAATAACAATTGGACCGAGAAACTGATAAATTTTCAATGAAAAGAGAAATTATCGGTATTGTATAGAATTAGTTTCTTATATATTTTATGCTGAAGATAAATTATGGGTAAATAGTGTTTGCACTACTAGAATTATTGAACTTTGGTATCCCCTCGTCTTGCGTGATGTCGGCTTGTTCCGGCTAAAGATGTCAACAGGTTTTCTGAGAGAATACCTATTTGGACTTTGACTTCTTGTTTCTTTCGTGACTAGAAAATAAAATATTTTTACTACTAATGATCCATCTTGTACCTTTACTGTAACACGATCTTATTGAGTGAGGATCGAAGTTCAGTTTTACAAAAAATTCAAAGGTTGAAATTAGATCTTACGAGAGACTTACGAGTCTCATCGCACGTAGTAGTGAGCAATGACATGTAAAAAACAGAAAAAAATGGCACAATAATATGATGCTATCTTACTTCACGCAAAGCATGAAGTACAATCATGTAAACTTAAATTTATATTTCCTCAACGACTGCTCTTTCTTGATTTTAAGAAATTACAAATGACCACATTCGCATATATTCCTAGAATCGAAGTCATTATGTCGGTATTTTTCACGGATTTTGCATGTCTCTTCAAAGTCTCTAAGTTTAGATTTGACAATAGTTTTCGTGAAAAATACTCTCAGGCACATACATATGTGCGTAGTTTCGTTCCTTTCCTTATACTTTCTTCCATAAAATATAATAAGTATGTATAAATAGAACCGCAATCAATTTCAAGGTGACATTCAAAGACAGATGACTCTTGCACAGAATCGAAGATATCGTAAAGAAAATTAACCAGTCTCCAGTGATTCTCTTGATGAGTCACTGTACTGCAATAATCTGTCTAACTCTTATCGCAATTAAACATTCAATATGCTATTATCTAACCGATAACGTGCATGTAATAATTAGTAATGTAATATTAATAGCAAATAATATATGTACAATACGAATTATTATAAATTAATTTGATCGACCTTTGAGGCGATAAGCGCACCTGCGATAAAATCAATACAATACCTACGATAATTTAGTATCAAAATTAACTAAAATCATTATTCCAAGTAAAATTTACATTCTGATTTGAGAATTAAGATTTTCGATCAATGTCTATTTGCTTATTATAATCGGTCTATTTGATAGGACGTTCTTGAATTTTTTTTTCAGTTACAATGTCGACGCCAGTGGGGACATCTATTACTGCAAGCAGCGAGGAAACTCCTCATTTCGAAGTTCTAGATCGTGTATGTAATATCCCAGTGATACATTCAGCTATTGAAAAAACTGGATCTACCTACTCGTACATAAAGGAATCTCATCACTTGATAAACTGGGCTCTCAGTCATGCCGAAGCTGGTGTCCATTTTGCGGCATCGGCTGCAACTCCCATAGCAGCTCCGTTGGCAAAGAAATTGGAAGGTCCAATCAATGCAGTTGATCAGAAACTATGCGAAGGTTTGGATATCGTCGAACAAAAAGTACCGATTGTCAAGAAACCACCTCAAGAGGTAAGATGCCACTTGCTCTATTATTGTTTTGTAACAGAACATAGTTTGAGAATACATTTTATTGATGTGCAGATTTACGAGGCGGCCAAAAATGTGATGAGCAGTTCGTTACAGCCAACAGTTGAGAAACTTATTGCTGCCAAAGAATCAGCCACTCAGCAAGCGTCTACTTTAAAGGATATCAGTATATCAAAGGCTAATGAAATTCTCAGTACGAAATATGGCACAAAGGCGGTTGAGGGAGTGGATAACACAAGTGTTCTAATAAACCGTTTATTGGAACACTATTTTCCACCTGTAGAGCCAGAAGAATCTGTGCCAGGTAATACAATTAAAATGGAATCATATATGAAAATCTGACCATTATTTTTGTTTTTACATGAAGTATGTAACTTTTTTAACGTGATTACAGCTCCAATCTCAGCGGATGAGAACAAAGTTTTACACGCCGTACAAACTATTGGGCAGTTGTCAACGAAAACAGCCAATCGTGTCTATCATTCGGTAGCTGCGCAATTAAAAACAATTAAAAAAGAAGATGTCTCTAACTATATGAATAGTGTCGTGTCCATTTTACATCTAACAAATTTCCTTAACATCGATCAGAAAAAGATTTCAGAACAAGACGTTGGCACTTCGAAAACGCAAAGTGAAGGAAGCGCACAGTTGGAAGTTAAGAAGGATAACATTGAGAAATAAATCGTAATTGTTTCATGTAATTTGTCTTGCATGGCCTTTGGTGTTTAAAAGCTCTTGCGATATATTTATATAAGCAGAACTTCTTTATATATGTTTCAACGTATTTTAGGTTGAAGTTGCATTATTTGGAAGCGCCTCAATATTTTGGCGTTACCACTGTTCCAAAAAGTTCCAAAAGATTCGTGTAATTTTTATTTTGCACAAAGTCAAAAATTTTGAAGAGAAATTGTACACTTTTATACGTTGATTTTAGTAATTATATTTTTCATCGTATAAGATATGTCTGTTACTTTATATAAATAAATATTTAACTAAATGATGAAATGATTTCCTATATTTTGTCATCTAATACTGAAATTTATTTTTTAAGAAAGAGTATCAACTTGGCACAGTTTTTAGATCGTATTAAAATAAATTGTGCACAGTTTATCGTGCAAAGTTCTTTGCATAAAATATCTTGTGGATAATTATTCCAATATCAGTGTTGTTCAAATGTCATTATTAATTGGTGCACAGTTATGGTTCACCTATATTTTTCGATGTATTAGTGTCGATAACGTCAAATATAATCTGCTTTTCTTGATAAGTAGAGTTTGCGCTTCTGAGAGAAGAAGAAGATGACAGTAGCGCACTCTACGTTCTCAGTAAGTAATCTTAAGTATTGCGACGAAAAATGACGGAAGGTGAATGATGTGTTGAGAAAATCTTGCAAAATGGACATAAATAAATTCTAGAGCAGTCACAGTGATCGAAGTAAACAAGATTCATGTGGAAATGCGTCAGAGATCAAGGTACGATCGAGTTCGTTAGTAGCAACGACGACACGACTGTGACGTTTTCACGTGGGGAAATATTTTACGGATTGGGTGAGTTAGTTGCCAAACATGATCTTCTTTTTTTGAATACATTGCGTGGGTGTGGGTGAATGTTTTACTATAGTAACATTAACTTTAAGATATGATTGTTTCCTTTTGTTTGCATTCAGCACAGAGTAACTTTTCAGGCTACCGAGTAAGCTATTAGGTTCGCTTAATTTTTATTACACCATAAGCAGATTTTTAATATGAATTGAAATGAGAAGTATCTCTTTTCATTCTTGGAGTTGGAAATAAAGATGCATGATGTTATTGTTAAAATTAATTTGCTTCGATAGTATTTTTAAGCTTCTGCAACTCATATTTTTTGTTTTCAAGGCAATAGTTTAAGTCCAGCAAGAAGTGGACTTAATGTGATATAACTTACCGATGACATAAAAGAATACTCTAAAATAAATATGGAGACAGAATTATCAGATCACCATATTCAAGCTCTTGAAAGAGCTTTACAAATACCAAGTGTAAATTATTTATGGGATAAGTCAACTGAAGTTTATGGCCGAGTAAAAGGTACACATATGTTGGTTAGTTGGGCATTCGGCACTGTTGAAACTGTTATTACTGCAGTTCTTGAAAAATCATTGGTAGTTGCTCATTTAATGAAGAAGCCTATATATACATTGGACAAAACATTATGCCAAGGACTTGATTTTGTTGAAGTGAAATTACCTATTATTAAAGAAGAACCAAAGGAGGTAATATAAATGAAGCTTAAGATCTATATTTATTCATGTGATATATTAGTAATTTACATTAAATATTTTCCAGATTTTAGACCGAACAAAATCTATTGTTTCAAAGCATTTCCAACCAGCAGTGCAAACATTTATTGATTTAAAACATGAAACTAAACAAAGAGTGAGAATTATGAAACTCCGTACTTATTACAAAGCTCATTATTTACGAGTATATAGCTGGCGACAGGTGGATAAAGTCATGTCTACTGAAACAGGGATTAGTATCTTGAAGACTGTCGATAATACTACCAACTTAGCAGAGCTTATGTTGGATAAGTATTTGCCTGCCCCTTGTGAAAAGCATTACTACAATATGGGTAAAATTAAATTTTAATCATACTTTATTGTTTTCAAATCACTGACTCTTCAATGTTTACAGAATCGCAATGCAGTGAACATGCAAAGTTGCATCATACAGTGGTAAGACTAAGTGAATTCAGTAGCAGAGCATCGCGTCGAATTTATGTCGCATTAATGGAAAGATTACAGCATATATACAAGCTAGAAATACTTATACTGATATTGCATGCACTTATCGCAATACAGACAATCAAAGTTCTAGAATCCGTACTGACTTTCATTACAAAACAATTTAACGATCTTTGATTTCCCAAAGCCATGCGACTTACCTTTTAACCTGTGATATACGTTCGGTGTCATAATTTTATTAATAAATTATGTTTAATATTCGCAACATACAAATTTGCTCTCCAATACAGTCCCGCTCAAATTTCCTATTATTCACGAGAAGAAACCATTATTTAATACAAAGATTAGTATTCTTTGCATTGTAGTACATAATCAATCGCGTCCACTCATGAGGCGTTTATAAATATATACCTCTAATTTAGCAAAACACTGTATTCGTAAAAATGTGTTATTGCTCGAGGAAAAACGTAGCAACAAGCCAATTATAATTGCCCCATTTGCTTTTCAAAACATAACGGTACAACGTGCTTATACAAATGTGGATTTGCCTGTACGTTCGCCAAGTTGTTACAGTGAAACAGTGGAAGGAAATGCAATGTAAAAATCCGTAGTTTTTCTACCTTTTTTTTTTTGTAAAGTGGAGCTATTTCTCAGAAAGAGTAGCTCAAGGTGAGAGATAAGGAGCTGCTGCGACTGGCGCAGTGGAAGCGAGTATATTTTTCTGATGTCAGTGTCGACGCATTTATCACCCTCCTAGAGGAAATGGGGATGAAGGTGTGATGGAATCGCATACATAGAAAGTACGTCCGACAGTCCTGGTCTAACTGTCTCCTGGTTCTGCGATAACTTATCCGTCTTGTCTATGAAATGCTATATTTATCTTCGCCGCGTGTATATTTTGTATCTGCGCGAGAAACTTTACAAGATTTTTGTAGTCTCCCTTGTGGCCGTCATTTGAATCCAGTCAACTAATGAAAGCGAGACGGACATTAAGCTAACGAGACTTTTTATACTCGTACTTAATGCGACTAGACAGAGCTCTTAACTAAACGTTCTTCAAGCTGAAATTTTCACTAAGTGCTCTTTACAGCTGGTAAACATATATGAATGTACTTGTAGACTTTACAGTTGGTAGTAAAATGAAACAAAAGCATGTCACCTAGCAACGTGGTCATTTTTCGAATTACTTTGGACTGTAATAGGAGTGCTCTGCATCGACAGGAATTATTCATATTCACATTCATAATTATTCATGTACATTGTACATAGGGACATGAAAAAGGTACGTCGAGACAGTCAATCGCACGGAAAGAAATGCAAAAAAGTAAAAATTATCAAATCATAACTAGAACTGGTTCTTCCCTATGGTATGCTTTTTATATACTTTTCACTGACTTGTACGTGCTACTATGTAGCTGTCGATATGTCCATTTATATTTCATACTATCTTGATTTCCTTAGATGGGTGAGCTTTTAATAAAATCGATTGCTTATCTATGAGCAGTTTATAAAATTCATTACGTTCGTGTTTCATGGGAATTGTTGAAAGCTTCAAGTGAAATCCAACGTGCGCACTAATGTCGAAAGGTATTGATAAAAGTTATATTTATTCCATCGACGTCTAAGGTAATATAAAGGTAAAACCCGTATGGCTGTGGGGAATGACAACTTTAGTGATCCGTTAAAAAAATAAAGAAAAGAGGGAGATAGAGAAACTTGAAGTTTTCTATATAAATCAAGATACGTACACAAGGGAATAAAAGACACAGTATCAGGTGGCGAGCGTATATCAGAAATTTTACTTCGGCTTAGTTGGCACGGAAGTCGTAAAACCTTTATGCTCAGGAGGACAATTCATGGTGGTTTACAGGAATGTGTTAAGCATGTGTGCGAGGTTTTATCCCGGGGGTTAAAATCCACCCATGCAATATCTATACGTATAATCATACCTATAGTATACATAATACCACAGAATGTCGAAAAATTTCGTCATGCTCGATACAGTTCAGGATAAAAATTAATTCAAGACACTCAAGACTGTACCAGTCGTGCTTTCCCGCTCTCTAGATGGAAGTCTGGCGAAGATATTCATACAAAGTTCTCGATTTTCTTAGAGAACGGGTTCGTCAGGATCAGCGATGTTTTCGTTAGCTGAAGCGAATGCATTTTCATTAAGCGATCTACAGATAATCCTGAAAGCAAATGACTGGTACCATACACCTTAGGAATGCGGTTGGATGGGTATAAGACGTCGGAAAAATCTATTTAACGTTTTGCCGCTCGCATGAGAATCAGCCAGAGATAGACTTCAGGCTGATGGCGTAGAACGTTTGTAAATCATACTTCTTAAGCGATTCCACGAGTATGCAGTATCTCGCTCGTAAACAGCTTCTTGCGGGCACGGGTGTTGGCGTTTTAGAAACTATAATGGATTATAAAGGAGTCTGCTCCGGTATAATACAGGCTTCTGTGTGCCGAAAGATCTATGGGAGGGTGGAGATAAGCTATGCCTCATAAGCAGAGATGTTATCTTCATAAAAGCTGGGTCGGAGCTTCCGCCATTGCTATGCTAGCTCAATGCGTGCAAGAACTTTCGCAGTTTCACCGTATAATACGACCTCTTCCTCTTGTATTATCCGTATAACGACGTTATTTTCTTATTTCCTTTTTTTTTTTTTTTTGAACAATCGGAAACCGCACAAAAAAAGGAAGCAAGTCGTTTCTCAGCCAACTCCTAGTAACTGTACGTACACCGTAAGCGTGAATATCAGACGCGGCACTTTTGGATCTTATCCAAAACGTTCGAAAGCTCGACAATTTTTTACCGAACGTATATACGAACGTACCCAGTTTAGTTTTCACGTTTATTACACCTTTATATCGATTTTGTTTTGATATTATTTTTCATTTTATCATCCAGTATCCCCATTATTTCTGGCACGATAATACCTATACTTTCGGCATAGCTTAGGGATTTACCAGGAGTTTCCGTATGTATTAACGATGTATGGATACTGAGTAAATATATTTCTGACGATCGATATATTATATGCTGTGTGGCAAGCGGAGAGGCCAGTGCATATACCGCTAGCGGACCAGGCCTTATAGGAACGTGTTTCCAATATAATGTGAATTAGCTGCCGACGCCGCGGAATGTTCCTTGCAAGTTCCATAGAGGTCGCTATAATTTGTAGACCATAATGCACGGGTTCTGTACGATGCGGTAAACTTCAGTTTCGAGTGATAAATGTATTCCTAACCGCGTTCCTGGAACGGGTGACGCCTGTAATTTACGGTAAATGCGAAATGCAAAATGGTCAGGAGGATAACTGAAAACCTGCAATTTCGAAGAGTCTTCGGAGGTTCGTGCCGTAAGGCAAGGGAAACCTGTTCTACGCGGAGATAGCAAAGGTATCTGTGCGCTATGCTATTGCGTCATCGTACTGGAACCAAGTGCAACGGCGACGAAGTTCATGCGAAGGTTAACTCATCGATATTCGTCACTCCTAACGGTACGTCATCCCGAATGGCATTGATCGGTGCCGCAGTCGAATCTGTGATACGAATTTGTAAAAATGAGTAGAAGCTCGATTGGAATGTGACTGGTTGATGTTTGTAGGATGTTCTCGAGTGAAAATATGTTTAATAAGAATAAAATTAAAAAAATAGTACTTCAGACTGTTAGATATATAGTATATGACTTTTTTGCAGTGACTGTCACAAACTGGGTAGCAGTTCATAATGCTGTAGTTGATTTTAACTATCAAATCATAAAATCATAATGCTTGTGAAATCGTTCGCGAGTCTTTTTCGAAGCGTGGCGAATATGTAATTAAAATTTGCCTGGACTTGCGGTTATTATGCGGCGAAGCCGCTGACACGTAAAATCATGCAAAATGTTGAACGTAAAAGCACACAGTCAGCCCGTCTCTGAACAGTGCACGGTTAATGCACTGGAAGTGAAACAGCAGCTGTCGCATTCGAATTCGTGCGGTGCGCATCGTCGCTAGAAAATAATCCGTTAAAACCGTGGAAAACCTATGGATGGTCTGATGAGAGGGTGGGTGCGATAGGGGCTCGGGGGGGGGGCATTGCTAATGTTTTGATTAAAAACCTGTACAGCCGAAACAACCGGATGGTCCTAGGGGGATTTCGGAGAGACAGGAAAATTTCCATATCGAGGCATATACGATCCCGTTCCCTGTGTAGAAAAATAATTTATACCGGAAGTGGTGAAAAATAAAGTAGTACAAATTTCGAATAAACGTTCGTTCGAGCAACGAGATATAATTTTTGTGCTTGTATTATTTATATGTTGTGTGGGATAACGGGATGATATATATATATATATATATATATATATATATATATGTGTCTGTCTGTGAAATTAATAACGATCCATCGATTACTTTAATATTTATTTATTCAAATGGATCCATATATATTTTTCGAAGCGTATGGCGATTTCTGCTTTGATATTCGTATGTACTAAGAATATTTTTATTTCGTTTGCAAAAAGCCGTGGAGTGATATATATATATACACATACATATAGGTATGCTATATCTTTCAGGTATTTGACGACACTCGACAAGCCAAGAAAAAAAAGATTTGGTTAGTCGTGAGAATAAATTTTCGCAAGATATCCGCGAGATGATCAAAGCCCTCGTACCTCTGAATCCTAAGGAAATGTCGCGTCAGCAAATCCTGATAGAATATATTTCTCCTCTTGGCGAATCCTTCGTTCTCTCGTGCCAGTGGATTTTCCTTCAAAGAGTCAGATGAAACTGACCGAGCGAGATTTACGTAATTGAAATGGTCCTTTCCTCAAAAGATGATCATAGGATAGGCTTTCAAAGCCAACCAAGTAAACCGTAATAAAGCGTCAATCGAGATCCCTTTCTTGTTGTTCTTTTTCTTTTTTTCTCCTCTCTTGGTCCTCTTGGCTCTCTTTGATTTTTATTTCTCTTAACGGTCGAAAAATGAGCCGAGCCGTCTTCCTCGCGAAATCGAATATCACGACGTCGTCTGTTTCGATAATGATGACATATTTCTCTACGTCGTTCATCCCTCGTAGTTTGCTCTACTCCATTTTATTTCTTCTTTTTTGGGGTCATTCTCTTTTTCCTTTTATTTGTTCGATCTCTTCCACTCATCCCGAACAAGCGACGCGGTTAATTCTTATCCGTCTCAGAGATCTGGCGCTTGTATTAATTTGTTCATTGCCTTGGAAAAAAACTTGGCGAGAGGGTGGCCGACGGTTTTATTTTTTTTTTATTTTTTTTTTTGTAAGCAATTTATTTGCTCGGTTATGGGGATCCAACTTTTTCCCTGGCCCATGTGAAAAATGACACCGTTGAAAGCACCCTAGTGGAACGTATAGAACGAATTAGTCCCCACACCGGATACCAGATTTCACAGTATACCTATATCTTATTCTACCTTAATTTCCGATTGGTAAAATTATATCAAACGATAATATTGTATTAACAATCGATTTTAATTATACATATATTGATAATAGATAAACGATCATTGAACTACCCTTGAGGCTGGGTCGGATTATGGCATTTTATTGGAATCAATCAGTTTGAGCTATTGAATTTATTCATATGTATTCTAAAGGAAACCGACATTTTTTTAATCATATTACAACATCAATGGCAAGTTACCGATTGATTATACGAAAATTTCATGATCTGATACAGATTTGAATATAGAACTGATAAACGTTAAAAAAACTCCAGTATATACTTTTTCCACGACTACGAGGGTTGCCTTGGCAAGGGGATTGTATTTCTCCGGGATAAATGATATCCCGAAAACAATGAGCACGATCTAGATAAGCCACCCTCGTAACCAAGAGTGCACTAACTTTTCTATGCACACTTTTTGCCGAGGACTTCGACAAATTAAGATAATAAATTTAGATAACGAATTGCTTGTTAACCTCTTATCCGGAAACTTTGTAATAAGCAGCCGAGAGAATGTAAAAATCACAGAGGTGCGTTGCAGTGACTAGAAAAAGTTTTTAGACCCCCAAGAATGGATGAATGTATTATTTAAGGGGTAGCACAGATAATTGCAAGGGCGCGGAGCGAGGGTACAAAAAAAAGGGTTGGCCAGAAGTCTTTCTTACTTCCCCATTACCTACTTTATGCATGGGACAGTATAGTAAAAAAATTTTTGTTCTTATCACTGTGGTGCTGCTCATCATTATAAATATTCATCTTTTGATAGGACTTTGCGGAATTGCGCAATTGCGTAATACTTTTTTTATTTATTTACAACCTCAAACGACAATCAAGAAAAATGTGGCAGCAGCCGTCTCGTTCGTTATAATCTGACATTCCATGAAGTTTTTATTTGTCTCGTCTACCGGTTGCATTATGAGATTAAGTCTCAAGATCTGCTAGCAGCGCTATTCGCAGAACTTTCTCTTCCTTTTTTTTCACGGCAGGTATTTAATTATAAATAATAATTCTCCGCAGGATTTTACACCAGCCTGACTATCTACATCTCCGTAGTACCTCATCAGCAATTTTTCGAATAAACGGAATGCACTAATTGCTTTTCTCACGGAGAATTGAGAATTATAAGATCGAATGGCAATCTATTGAGTGCGAAATTTCGCGAAATAGTTTCACCAAAACTATCTGTGAAAGCATCGAGCATAATTAAATTCAATAATTCCGAAATGACCTAACTCAAGGTGATCTTATGATTAAGATGATCACGTGTATAAGAAGTGTTGAGAAAATAAAACAAAATAAATTTTTTTTTTCGAATTTTCTCTAAATCCACGTTTATGCCATTTAATCTCAATTTTTTAATTTACGCGCGAAGAATCCGTCGGCTTTTCGTATTTATGATGAACTTTTTTGACTCCGCGTTATATGCCGTTTAAATATCGTACTGGCAGAAGTCTTATAAGCAAAATTAATAAGAACGCATCTAAAAGAAATATACAATTCGTATAAATCATCTTGGCAATGTCAATGCAGCATTGCGTATTCCCTTTAAGCTATGCGGTACCATACGCGGCCACTCATAAGCGCGAAAAGTTCCTTCGCGTAAGGTTACGCTTCGCGTTGTGCGAACGTGATTTAAGCTTTTGAAAATCCTGCTTAGAACTCGAGGCTCTTCCAATTAACCCGCCACGTTGTACGAGATATTAGTTGGATGTTGACAGTGGACCAGATAAGATCTGGACAGGTAGTAGCACGGTCGCTCATTATTCATTACACTCGAAACTCGAGCGGATAGGAAAAGTGAGAGAGAACTATAGAGGGGTATACTATAGATAACCAAAAGATAGAGAGCGAGGGAGAGAGAGATAGAATAAATTGAAGCGGGAATATTTAAACTAGGCATCGCAGCTAGCGAAACCGTAAGAGAAATATTCGTTGAATTAGGCAAACGAGAATATCGTCCCGATAAAAAAAGATATAGGATAAAATTCACTAGAATTTTTTAATTAACTCCTATACGGATCGTGCAAAATTAACTCCCTCGATATACTCCCCGTATAATCTATATCAGAAAGAAATGGTACCTTTACCTTTAAAGGTACCATCTTCTATTATCATATTCCGAGTCTCGCTGCTCAAGTGTCACGCACGTTCTACACCCACACAACCAATAGAGATTAAGACTTCCTTTCACAGCACGTGTAGCGTCAACAACCGAAAAAACTATGGACCCATCTCGAATTAATCTCTGCTGATGGCTGTACTAAAGTCGCACCGGCAGATCTCGTAAAGCGAAGTCTGGCTCATAAAGTTGGCTGAATCGTGAGTGATGAAGCTTAGCACCCTCCTCTCTCTTCAGCCCAGCCTGACCCGATGACACAACAATGCTTCTGCAGCTTCCACGTCAGATAGTAATAAATAAGAAGATATATCACTCGGCTGGTAATGATGATCTCTACATGACGTCTCTGACAGGAGCATTGTCATCCCGACTAAAAATACCGTGATCTGAAATCAAACGTCAGAACTTGAAGACCCGAGCTTCCACGATGGCAGTTGTCGTCGTGAAGATCTGGTAGCAACGTCATACATTCAACGTCAACCAGCACGGTAGTCTGACAGTGAATTTTGACTGGTACACTCACGACGTGACTGTTAGGTTGGTACGGGTCGGCAATTCGTTTTGAAAAAACATTTGAATAATATCGCAGGGTAGACCACTTGTCACACGCTAGACATGCATATTATATTTCATCCGGGAACGACTAGCAGGGAGATGGACGCTCGTATGTACCCTTGGTAACTTGTGGCATAGTATTTTTGATCGAGTGGAGTGCATTTGATGGGGTAGAGCGAAGCGACAGGGACAATAGCAGCAGGATTGCCAACGAATGAACGCCAGTCGAGTACGAGACTTTTCGTGTTGACCGACACAAGTGCACGAAACGCGTATTATCTTTGTTTCCCTTTTTCGCTTCCACCTACGCCATCCTCTTCCACCTGCCCACCCGTGTGCATGTGTGGTTCTGTTTTTCGTGTCCCTCCGCTTCACCTTCTCGACTCTTTTTTTTTTTTACGTCGGTTGAAATTTTAATCCCACCGAACGGGGCACACAATACTCACAATACCAGAAAGAATAAGCCAATCTCACTTTGGTCCATCGGTCCATCGTTGCGTCAGGCACATCCGTATCGCACATGGTTCTCTCGACGTGTCCTATTATTTCTTGTTCGCGAATGACAGCTCGTTGGATTAGTGTACCTCGTGTGACGTGTGACACGCTCGATAACTTTGCGTAATCTATGATCGATTTCCACCAGCAGATACCGTTTCGCTTTTTTCCCTTAGTTTATTATCGATCAACAAGATCTGGAGGTTATCGGTATCTCTTGTGAGAATTATCATTGTTACCGTCCGGCGAGAGTTTTAAGAGGGGCGCTGGGATCGTTTTTTTTTCCGATATGCTTTATCATGCTAAATATACTATATGTGCACAACTTTTTATGGCACTTCGACCTGGGGAGTGTCGCTGACTCTTGTACACTTTCAACTGTTCTTATAGGGAGAACAAGAGAGAAAGAGAGATGGAGTGAATTGAGGGGGTTCTCTCAAAACGATGCGTGACATGCATACGGCACCTCCCATCGTGATGCATCTCTGCGTGTCACCAAGGAACTTCAGTACGTACTCCTACGGATACCAGCACTTGGAACAGAGAACATTATTCGAAGCATGCTCTCCTGCTGGCACAAAGCTGAAGCATCTACACGCGTTATTCTTATATGACTTTACCGTAGATATCTATACGTCATACCGATGCACGGTGGCGTTGAAAGTCTGTCACGTTGAATTTTCGAAGTTCGACGTCATTCACCGCACGAATGAATTTTCAAAAAATTTACTACTACAGGTTCAGCTCGACTTACCTTTAGTTAGTTTCACAGAATTATTCCTCAAGGAAGTTTTTTTTCAGTGATCAAGGTATAGAGCTTGCAAGAGTCTCAACCAGCTGGATCGACTCTCCAAGATCGTTTGGTAGGTCGTAATAAAGTCAGAGGTCGCAATTTGGCTGGCTCATCCCTCTCCTTGGGGCTCTACCCTGTTAATGGAGTAAGGTTCCATAAAGGGAGTAGATTGTGCAGGTACGGCGAACCCTGTTACGCCTCGGTCATTATCGCCGTTGTAAATAGTTCTCATGGGGGTTGCTAATAGTGAGATCATTCGGGCAAGAACTGCCCGTCTTGCATACTCCAAGGGATTCCTTACGCGCCGATTTTAGCCGATGCAGCCATGCTGATCACGATCGTGTAATTCGCGGCGGCGATTTCTGCCGGAACTTTCGAGTCATTTTCGCCTTGGCGCTCTGCTAAGGGAATCCTGGGACCGTAGCTGGGTCTCTATACAGTGTTGGAGGTAGGAGTAGGTCGGATACCTACCAGGTATAGTAGCGCTAAAGAGTTAAGATGGAAACTCATCTCCGTCGGGACACACAGGCCGAATCTAGAGATACGGGGACAAAGGGGGTAGATAATTTTCCGTGCTTGGGTAAACGCGAGAAAGTTCCAAGTTATGTGAGACGTCGTGCCACTCTTTGGCCGCGATAAATCCTGCCGGACGTGTTCCTGATGACGGGAACGCCGTGAGGAATATTTTTATACAAAGGGAGAGCACGGATTACGTTGCTAGCTTATTCCGGGATGTACACCTGGAAAATGAGGAAAAATAAAAGAAACGCGCGATCTAATACCGTGTCGAGTAAATCAAGTACAGGGGTCAAAGGAAGTAGCAGACCGTGACCCCGGCGCCAAGCGGAGCACGTGTGATGAATTCTTAACCTTAACAACTGGTGAAGCACGGACCTGCTGATATATATATGTAGTGTTTATATATACATATATATATATATATATTCTCTGAGCCATAAAAATAATACGCTTATACTTATCATTCGCGGTAAGAAAAAGCCTTACTTCCATTTTCATTCGCGGTACCTCAGGCGCTGTAAAAGCTTTCTAATCTCGAGACTGAAATTAAAGCTCTTCTGCCGTAACGCTATAAAACGTAAATCAGCTTTTTTATACGACATAGCTACCATAGTTCGCATAACCGTAGTGTCATTCATTTGGGAATAGAAACCATTAAAAATATACGTGGTGACTAATAATTTTCCTCGGCTCTAGGATTATTTTCATATAATTTACAAGAAAATAAAAAATAATGAGTCAAAGACAATAATTAAGTGAGCGCCGTTCACGCAACCCTTACAACTTTTGACGTGGTCCAGAGCGAAGGGGCTTGACTTGGCGCCAGTGGGAATTCCAAGGTGAAAGACGAAAAAATTAGAGACGACGGCTTGTGCCGCGCGGTTGCATCTACACGTAGTAATTAAAACATCGAACCTTAGGGGGTGGCGAGTAGTTGGTAGCGGTGCGTCGTAGTTTTTTTAAGGGTGTGAGAATACGAAGAAGAGAGGAACTCTGTACACGTACAAGTGGGAATACACGTCTGTTGCATGGAATGGGAATAGCAGGGAGAGGACCCTGACATTGAACGGATCTGGTCCTGGGGCTGAGAGGGTGGAACTTTAAAAGAGGGGAGTGGTGCTGGCTGGCTGGATGCTTTCACAGGATCAGAACGTGTACAGTAGCATACTAAAGTTAAAGGTTTTTTTTTGCAACCCTCTTATAGGAGACGCGTCACGTCGCACGTTTCTTTTCGTTCTTCTATTTCCCAATATTTTACCAACGATTTTTCTGTTGACACAGCATCGAGGCAAACCGCAGTGGTAGATTCCGTTAATGGAGTCTTTTATCCCTTGCGAGTTCTTTTTGAGAATATTCAATATTTACGATGTACAAAAAATCATTCAATTCGATATTTCATACTTGACACGTGTGCTTATCCCGGTATACTTACTGTGTCCTTGAAATTTTCAACCACCAACCTTCTTTCTTATTCTTCATCCTCTAGGCTTCTTCGGGGTTTGGGATAAGGTTGTGGATGACTGTGACTTCGCGAGACTCGAAATCGCATTGAATTTTCGAAATTACTAAGACAGCAACATCGACTGGCGATGTTCTCATAGAAACTGAGATGACAATACAGTCGGCAGACACACAATGGCTGAAAGGGCTGCTTCTACGCCTGCGGGTAAATACGGGTCCTCATTAACGCACTTACCCCTAATTATAGCATTCCCAGACACCCGCTCGACTATCGCCGAGTTCTTCTGTGCGTTCTTAATTTGGCTTCCTTGCTCCTGGCTAAATATTTGCCACCCGCATTACGCGAAGTGCTTCATATTATGGGACTTGGAAGACATTCGTTAAATTTTCGACGAGCGCGTGGATTTGAATTCTCAGTGCGAGAACATTGCTTAGGGTAAGTTACAAAGATATCTGGGACATAGGGGATGAGTATGGGACATATATTTCGTAATTACGTAATACCAGCGTGATACGATCGTTTTGTTTACCGTATATGCGATTAACGTACGATCGGTAAATGAACGTTGAACAAGCTTTCCTGATTCACTTGGAAAGAGTACTTGGTTCTGATCTCGTACGAAATCATCAGAAACCTGTCGCAAGGTCAGTCTCTTCGCTAAATAATACGACAAACTAATTCGATTTCCGGATCTGCCTCCTATTGACTTGAGCAAATGGGAAATTTCGAGTGTAGGGGTCCATCCTGCCTCAGAAATTGACCCACTTCGAAACATTGCAGCTTCCTAACCCCCTGACGTGGATTGTTTGCCAGCCATCAGCTTTTACGAACGCGAGTCTCCATTTTAACTGCAACTAACTTTTCGATCGGTGTTTACTCGAATACGTGCTCGAACTCTGCATCGTGTAACTTTACAGTAGAAACTTCTTTTGTAATTTAACGTAAAACTCCGTGGCGCATCCTGGAACTTTTCTGGTTGCAAGAGCGAAAAAAAATTCACAACGCTGCGGCTTTCTTATACACAATGTAAGCCTTGAAACATTTATTGTGAAAACGGTAAAGCGACCAACCACGAAATCCACTGCTAGAAGACAATGGCAGAAGTCCCAATTGATGTCTCCTGGTATAACTTTTCGAAGTTACAGCTTGGCAAATACTCACGAAATTCCGCTATTCGAACGTGGATAAAGGTATCCAGTTCCTGTGGATATACTATAGATTATACATATACGACATATACTACAAATCGCGTTACATTATGTTCAATACAGAATGTGAAACCCTTAGAAATACTATCGACAATACGTATATGAACTTTCGGTCAATACCAAAGAATAGCTATTATTGGTCAGAACCTACCTTTACGCAAATTCGAGGACTAAGTCAGCATTTAGAAATTTATTGGTAAATAAAAACGAGAAACGTTTCTAAGGGTAGTTGGATATTAAGTTTGTCATCGAATTTCATTTTCTCATTATTCATGATGGTAATTCGAACGGCGATTTGGCACGAGGCGTAGAAAAATACGACTTACGTTCCAATAGTGATAGTGTCCAATAGTCGCGTAGTGTCATAGGAAAGAAAATCGATTCGTACCGCAAATGCCAAAAAGCACTTTGACCCGCGTGCCAATTAGCGAAAATGGATCAAGTGTCAGTGGAGGCGTAAATAGGCAGCTCAGCGTGCCAATTAACAATTTTATTTAATGTCGCAGCGGATTTTCCTATTTCGGTGGTGGGTATTACGTTGGACAGGGCGGAGGGGTGGTTGCATGCGGCGCGTTAGCCACAGGGAAAATTACATCTGCTACGTTATCCACTGGTATCCTGATATGCTCTTTCAAAAAGGGGGTTGCAAAAAATATCAACTAATTACCCGCGTGATATGCGAATAACAATATTTTTTAATTCACGTAACGCGTTTCCCTCCCTTACTTTTCCATAATCGCAAATAATTAAACTGCCTGAGTATACGTAGCGACGTAGCTACGCTCGAGCGGGCTGAAAGTTGTCTGAGAAATAACGAAATAAATTTGAACTGGTGTAATTCAAAAAAATAATACAAACGCCTGGGATGCTAGGTAATGAACTTTGTTGTTTCTATCGGGCCGGTAAGCCCGGCAATTATATTGCACTTAGCTTAGTCCGGGATCATCGTAATTATACTTATTCATAGTTTGTAATTAACGTATGATTGATGCGAGAGTAAACTTTTCAAGTTTTACCCGGAGGCAAGAAAACGCAGTGACGTAACTGTGCAAAAATTTTCTCCAATTTCGAGATAAATTTTACGTCAAATTTTATTCCGTACATTAATACAAGTATATTCACGAATTATAACACAGATCGTCGACTGTGGATCCTTTGTAGCTACTGTTTCCGCGATACGCAAAATGAAAGCGCAATGCGCTGATACGAACAAACAGGGAGCATCCTCATTAACCGAATCTACCACGCGAATGACAGCAGCAGCCGTACCGAATAATTCTGCTGACATAGTGAACGTACGCTTTTCTGAACATGTATCGTCGTAACGTTAGGTAAGCGCAATATTAATGAACGCGATGGGCTTGAATATCATCTGCGGTATATAGCAGCAACGTTAACGGTACGATAATAAATTTTCCAATCGCCGACACCTAATGAGCTCTAGCCCGAGTGATACAGTTTCAAGAAAGGCGCCAACTATACTTTTTATTTGCTCTCTTATCATTCTTTCTCTTGATTTTTATTCCACGTGTTCGCTATTGAATATCTATTTTTCTAATCACTTACGGAAAAGGAGTGTTACGTAACTAAAGTGTATCGCGACTCGGAATAAATTTCAAATTTTCTAATTTCCAAGTGGTACCCATATACCTATTGAGGAGTCGTTTTAATATTTCTGGAAAATCACGTCATTTACGTAATACAAGGTACACGTGTGTATAACTAGATCATCACTTAAAGAACGTAATATCTCGATAGCCGTCCGCCTTTCAAGAACGCATCCAATGATTGAAGTGTTATACGATCTCGTCCAAAACCTCGCAGCTCTGGTTTTATTTTCGACGAGACTTTTAAAACCTATTTTCCGTAAATATAATAAAATTTTTATTATAAGATCGCAGTTGATCACAGATACGTTCAGCATGATAAAATACACGTTATGGTATTGATAACATTTTTGGAAAATACCTTCTTCCGTCAGTACTACACCGTCATACTGTTTCATGAAAAACACACATTTTTCTCGCTATGTACTGCTCGATCGTCTGCGTTATTCGCAACAGCCAGCTGCCGTTTAATAATGCAATACAAGCCGACAGTTTCATCCGATTAATACGACTTGTCGCGTACTGTGCTAGGAGAGGGCGAGGACTTTTTTTGTAAACTCTCCCACGGTATCGCGGCTCTCTTCCAATTCCGTGCAACAATTGCTCACCCCTTTTATCCAATACGACAGGGATGTCTGGGCGAATCAGTCCCAAGGATTAACTTACGCTATTGAATTTCACGTAGCATCTATCGACGTCATCTCATATATATAATACACACATTCATATATATATCCAACCCCCTTGATCTCTCATTTCTCAGTATCTCTCGCACGTGTAGAAATTGTAGTCTTTAGGAAATGCATTTAACAATTCTCTAGACTATCCTACCCGCTGAAGCTCACCCCTGTAATTTCGAGGTGTCAGAAAGTGGCTGAGAGAAGCTGCAGAAGGATCTATATACAATTATACATATATGTATACATATATTTCACCTGCACCTTCATTCTCAGTGTACAATTCTGGCAGGTTGTGTGCAGCGCACAATATACACACGAGCATATGCATTTGTATGCTTAACGTCGGTATACGTATCAGGGGTGGATGGAAGGATGAGTAGATGGCGTCGGTAAGCATACAAGTGGATGGAAGCGCCGCGACGGAGAGCCCTCCTTGTCTGAGCATCCCCGACGCTTGTGTCAGCGTTGTGCTGCGTCTCGTCTGGTCTGGTTTCGCATCAACTGACTACATCGATCTATTATTTGTCCTAAGCATAAATTGCGACCCCTATTAAGCTTGTTCCAGCTTTAAAGAATAAGGTCGTACCTAGGACAGGTACGGATAGAACTTGAATTAACGAGATGCTTGTATATAGTCTATAGTATAGACAGCTGTACAACATGAGATTCTATTGGACAAATAAGGGTTGTTTACCTATCCTATTGCGACGGTATTATTAGCTGTGTATTATTACATTGACTTTTTTCTGACGTTTTGTGGATTTATTTATTGTGTACATATATACATATACTGGCTAACCTCTTTTAGGGTTGATCCAATAGGACACCCTGTGATGAGAGATCGTCAGGGATGCAACGGTGTCTAGAAGTCGGTTTTACTGAGACGGCTGAGCTGTGTTGTGATTTAAAGCATGGTAGTAATGCATCGATGGTATATTTTTGTAGCTGGGAGAATAAGGGCCATTTCGAACGAGCGAAGTATAAATCGACGTGCGCAAGGGCAATAAAGAGAGGCATAAAGGCGTGATTGAATCTGAGACAGGCTCTAAAACAGCGGGGTCCTGTGCCTATTATTCCATCGGATCCCTGCTTAATGTCTTTTATATACGAAAATTCGATGCCCCGACCGCCAATGACCGTTTCGTATGGTTCTTCACATCAATTTTTCAAGAAAAATATCCTAATGGCATCGCGATATAAATTTGCGACAGCTAAGGTTCTTAACGTCTTTACGATCGTGCTCGCCTTAGGTAAAACGCTCTTCAAAAATTTTATCACAGCCTGGGACAACCTTGTATGCTGATCTGACATCGAATTATGGAAATGAGAAGTTTATGTTTGCAAATTTTTAACACAGGTATATACTGGTCGTTATTTTTTTACCGTTTATCGATTTTCGGATTATTTAGGTAAACGGATTTACGATATCGATATATATATATATATATAGGATAATCAATATATGTCTCTGGATAGAATCTACGAGTAGGGTGCAAATCCGTTTTTCCATTTGGAAAGCTGGTACGATGCAAAAAATAATGTAGAGTACGAGAATTATTGAAGCATCTCGTATGACTTCGAGTACAGTTTCCTCTGATATCGAGCACGTATTACGATTATTAAACGGGAGCAACGAAAATTTGCTAAAAGGTATAAATTCGTGGATTTACGTAGGTTTTTATATATGTATAGTTATAAAGTTTAAGAGCCTAACATCTCAATAGAGCGGAAAAATGATTCCTTCCCATAAAACATCGAAATGGGATATGGTAGATATCCATTACAAAACTCATCCATTATCGTTACGCTAGAAACGCAGACACTGATCGCCATTACGTTTTCAGGGACTTCGTAACGCATCGAAACGTAAATATTTGTCAGAGTTATCGTCACAACACGATTCTCATCTGCAACAAATGTCATTCCGTACATTCGAATTGCCCTGGATTCGAATCCCGAGCGATGATCGTAAAAATTGAAATAATGGGAATATCATAGTTTTCAATCGAATCATTCGACTGATCTAGTGCATCACTTAAATACTGTGTAAGCGTTCAAATTTTATTACAAACACCCTCGTAAATTCACCGTCAATATTTTCGGACATTTAATTATTCCCTGGTAACGAATTCATATTTTTAATTAATTAATTATTTACGATACATCCAATATTGAAGGAACGGAAAATGGCAATTTTGTACTCAATATTATACGATTGGAATAACACAGTGAAATATTTGGTTAACAGTATATTTTTTTAATAAAAATACAAATTTGATTAAAAATATAAATTAATAATTACGTAATTCGGATAACCTCGTGAAATTTACGTGGGACCATTTGTGATGTATTTTACGCTTTATTTTTTAAAACCAATAAGTCCTATCGGATTCGTTTTATTCTTCTTTTCTTTATTCCACGTATCAATCACTTTCGGACTATGTTGTCTGGTGTACCGTGGGTAACTTTGAACTGCATAATACGAATCACCATTTATATAACATTTTGACAGGTATGAATAAATATGTTCAATCCTTCCAGAGCGATTCGATCTAAATATTTTGCGCATAATAGAATCCCTCATAAGACAGGAGTACGTGGGAAAGTAACATGATAATAAATTGGATCGTTGCGTCAGTACATGAACTCTGTATACTGCATGCTATGGTTCTATTTGAATACAACTTACTGCCGCTTCATACTTGCCTGCCTGTCGGTTGCAGAATCTGTCGTCTATTAAGCTATACGTATGCCGCAATGTAAAATCAGCTATAGCCAATCGATTACTGCGTTATGCATACACAGATTTAATATAGAATTATTGAAATTGAACGATTTAAAAAAATTCAGTAATATGAACACGTTCATTTTTGCGTTTGAGTATAATAATGTTTTATTCCGTTGCGTCATTATTCATGTGAAACGTACCACTTGAAGTTAGCCTGTATATTTGATTTCTATAGTATAACCAACTAGGTACGTTTGTTGTTTGTTTTTGTTTGTTGTTGTGAATAATTGTTGTACTGCCATGCATATATGGGTGACCCGTGCATTTTTCAAGGATTTAACCGTAAATACGTTTTTATGTTGCGTAAACTCAGTAGAACTTTTTGGAAAATATAACGTGACAGACATGGTGTTTTATAAAAAGGATGACTTCTCTTTTAATAACATAAATGAAATTCATGATTTTTCATAGGTTTGTCGATATCGGAAAAACTCGTAATAATTTTAATAAACCGTTGAGAGAAAAAAAGAGTATGAATCACGAGCTGAGCGGCATCTTCTAATTTACGGTTTCATTAATCACATTCGTTTCCGCTGCTGTCGCTAATTTCGTTCTCGGGGCGCGGATAATTTTTCACTGGACGTAGAGAGGCTATAGATATAGAAAGGGGTAACTCTTAATTACTATAGGTGCGTCATGTGTTTCAGGGCTCTAGGTAGTCTCGATAAGAAGACTTCTGCACATAGAATAAGGGAACTGAAAGAAATGTAGGTGAACGAAGAAAGTAAATAGAGAAGGAAGGATTCAGGATACTAATGGAAGAAGGTTGAGTCTCGAAAACCGCAGTAAAGGCAAAGAGAACTTTTCGCAAAAGTTTAAATTGAAAATTGACTGGGACGGTGTACGCTTTATAAAGTAAGAGCACATTCTCTTCACACGTCGATTTAATGCAGAAAACATAGCAGATTGCTATAAGCTGTATATATACATACAGTGTTATGTACTGTATACAGTCGGTTCACGAGTTCAGTTATCATTTTTTTTGAGAATTCGCAAGAAATACAATTTCTATCAAATCACGCGTTACTTCTCATAAAATCACGGAATCGCATACTAAAACAGAACAAAAAAGAATTACAGTGCAAAACCATGCACATGCGTATTACGTGACAAAAATTGTATGCAGAGCCACGTGTTTTTGTTCGAATCGTTTTCCAGGTGTCAAAAATCCACATTGAATTTGTCGATCGACTGTACGTGCATGTAGTATATGACACACAGAAGAAGTGTAGCACTCAATTCCATACGAGCAGCGATTAGTCACGATAAATCGTGTAAAAATGGCTCAATAGAGTAAAACGCGCCGAGCACTTATTCTAAATTGAAAATCTATAACGTCTCCGACATAATAGAAAGTATGTACAGCGTAGAAGCCAAAGAGGATTCCTGAGGGATGTAAGAGGAGAATGACGAGGGTTGAAGTCTATCTGGAAGCAAGTACTAGTCCTTAGGAAAAATAGTCGTAGTTGTAGCAAAGTGTCCTGGGTTCTCTTCCTTGCTTCTTTTCGCAAGGTAAGGCTAGGGAGTCGGCGCATTCAGATTCTCCTCGTATTAGCTGAAGGAATCAAAGGCAATTGCTGAGAGATCCTGAGCCCGAGGCTGCCCATGGCTGTCTGAATAGATTCTGCTTTTCTCCGAGTCTCGAAAACGCGGTTACTTTGAAAAGCGACTTTCTTCTACCCCTTCGTCCGTCCCCTCGGACCCCTTCCGCCTCTATCCGCCACCGCTTACCACTCTCCTCCGGGCTTGCTACTTCGTTTCTATGTACTATAACACCAGCAACCCCCTAGTCTAGCGAATCGAGTCAGGGGAACGGGAATGAAACTTTAAGATACGCCACAGAACTTCGCTACTTTTACGTTTACTTCTGGCCGAGGACTTACTTCTAAGAAATAATGAGTCTTCCGTACCCTAATCCTTACATCGACTAAAGATCGAAGAAATTCTCGAATCGTTTGATTTTCAGACGGACGTTCGTTCACTCGGAAATCCGGAAACTTTCCAAAAACGTATCCCTCGTGTATTTCATCGAACGTATCGCGAACGACGAATGTCTGTTGCTGCTGTTGCTGGGCTACGGCGCTGTCAATATGTCTGTAGAATTTCTCTTGGACGTTCCCATTGAATAAAGGAAGATAAAGAATGGGAAAGTTCATATTTTAATTGAGGCTCTGCCGATACTACGTAGATAAAGTCTCTACCTTGGGAATTGTAAGGATACGATAGAAATGTTTATTTTCATTTTTATTGATAAACAAGTGTTTTCGCACCGATGATTTCTGGCTGGTTAATTAACTGGCAACTAGTAATTTCGTAGTTGGCCCCGAAGTTAGGGTTTCCAGGAAGATGAGGCGAGCGGAGGTTATCGCGGTCCCAAGCACTACAGATGAGCGGACTCCTCTTCTCCCTCTTGGTGCTGAACCTATTAACTGCACAACCTCCAGCCAAACTCCGTTAGCTATTTAGACAACCGGGTTACTGGGTTACATTAATTACTTCGTTACCCACGGCTTTAGACTTGCAAACTCTTTTCTTCGAAACTCGTTTCCCAGTGGCAACCCCATTTAGACCTCAGACGGAATTAATGCTGCTGCTGGCCTTTAAACTGGCTTATTGCTATAGAAACTTATACGTTGGGATGCTGCCAGTTGAAGATGCATGTGGATATAAAAGGATCATTTTTCTCGTCATTAAATCTTAGTGCTGAAAAAAGTTTCTTAAGAAATCTTAGTCGCCTGGAATATTACAGGGACGCATTATGATATATTGGATGTATACTGGTAGTATTATATTCAAGCATTCACGTGAATCCTTAACGTGGCCAAAGGATTCGAGGTTCTTTGACTCGGGTTAGAGTCGCGATTAGCTTGACAAATCCGTTGGATTTTATATAATATTTACCGGGAGTCTGTGCAATCTCAAATCCTCTTACAAATAGCTTCGTTTTATCACGAGGATTCAATTGCCGATATTACAGGCACGCTTTGTCACACATAAGCCGAGCAGTTTCCTGAAAGTTCCCTAGTCCACCCGGGACAGGATACGCTACTGCGGCGAGCACTGAACGGCAGCGGCGCCATGATAAAAGAATAATCTTTCCAGATTCACGATATTTGTCAATGTACTCGTAGGAAATAATCTTCTACGATTCGGCGAACGGAGCATCAATTTTTCAGCATTGTCCCGGAGCAATAATTCTCCCAAGATATTCTCATCACCCTAGTATGATCCTCGTGGTCGCGTTTGGTATCATGTGAAAAATATTTGATCGTAACCTTAACTGGTCATACCTTCCCTTGTGATAAATTTAAAGAGAATCTGATAAATATAGATTATATCCGTTGAAGTAAAATTGAAAAATTTTCATGTAGGATTGAGAATTATTTCAAAAATATTATACTTCTTGTTATTATCTACCTCTTGTTGTTAACGTGATTTTCGTTCAATTTCCGTGAATAATCTTTTAACGTAATATTCAAAATACGTTCTTGATCGTAGTTTCGTATCAGCCAAGGGTGGTATAAGGAGAAAAAAGACGAACCGGGACGAAGGTATCTTGGTCTGTGTCGAAGGTTAGATCCTTCGCCTATCTGAGGATAGAAGACGGGGTGGGTACGGTGGTTTGTGTGATGCCAGTGTGCGATAAATGAACCAATTTCCCAAGGATTTAACCCGTCTCAATATTGCCAGTCTCAGCGGTGTACGTATAGCCACATACTTCAACTATCCAGGATCATTTTAGAGCTCAACTTCTACCCTCGATACGTCCCAAGGCGAATATGAAGTTGGGGTTAGAATAACCGTCTTATAGATTCAAGAAAACGAAAAAAAAATTCAAGGCATCCCTTAAGTAATCAATTCTCATGTGAATTCAGAAACGCGACTCGTTCATGATATTTACTCAGTTCGATTTCTCCCCGTTTTCCCATCATTATAGAATTTCCATTAATGGTATCTGATCTTATTCTATATACCCTTCAACTTTGAGCTTAGATAAGAAACTTACTTTCCTGTTAATTCTCACCGAATGCGATTACACGCTGATTAACTCGACGAGGCAAAGGGAGATTACGATTTGGGGATGGGGATTAAAAAAAAATTAGGGTGAAGGTCGATATTTTCAGTATTTTAAATTCTTATAAAGCTTACTCCACGCGGATTTTAATCTGTGCCAAGTAAAGGTTATTCGAGCGTACCATCTTTTTTCATCGTATCAGAACAAATTAGCGAGGGAAACTGTGAGAAAGGGTTTACGTAGGTAACATCCGGTTAGCAAACCCTCGTCGACTTATATGCATTTTCTACCACGGCTGGTTAGTCGCGAATGGCCTATATAATTCTCCTGTCGGATATTTATCGTGCCAATAGAAGCCAACAGCTAATATACAGCTCGATTCGAAAATCGAAAATCGACATCGGGTACAGCATAGAGAAAATGCATTGGCTGTGGATGCGGGCGTGGAGAAGTTTAATTTGCGACAATTTTCGTGGGAAGCCGAGCGCTTTTGCCAATGGTTGTATATTAATGGAAACAAAGTATCGACGGTTTTGTTGATATATGTTGTATGCTACAGCATATATAACAAGAGTACTGAAAAGGGACTGTAGGTTGAACACAGCTGGTTATCTATTTCTACGTTCGACCTGTAACCTACTGTATGTATGTGTACCTACGTATATACACTTGGGAAATTTGTCAAAATCCGACCTATGTACTCGGCCTAACAGCCCCACGTCGCTCAATTAGATCACACAACACCTCTGCGTCTATATGCGAGCCCTTCAAGCAACTCCCACTGCTACCAATTATGGTTGTGCATATACATATTTGTTTGTGTACCTGTGTCCATGACGTATCATCATCATTATTTGAATATACGCATTCTGCTTGCATAACGGTAATTCGAAATAGGGTATTAGCTTAAATGTGGCATAAATAAAAAAGATATAATAAATAAATTAAATACAATTTTTACTATATAAATACAAATTTTGTATTTACTTGTACATATGACTACTGCTTTTGACACTTTAAAATATATAGAATCACTGATCATTTTTGTATAATGGTTTTGCTATCTTGCTTTTCCTTATGCTGTTCGATACGAATTCGCCTTTTTATCGCGATGCGGTCCTTTTTTTGTTCTTAAAATATTTGCGAATCTCCTGCTCCTGGTATCAGGATACGTTGTAGGTAGACAAGTACCGATTCGTGGTCTTTCGGAATGAAAAAAATCCGTTAAGGGAGGTTAGGTATCACTCGATTTAGAAAATAAATATTTTCATCCCTTAGTTGAATAACCATTAAAATTCACCATACGATATCACCCGTCATATAAATCCAATTTCGAATCCATTCCATCTCAACTACCACCTATTACCTCCCACCTACATCTGTTAAATAGATTTATAGGTGCAACCCTCGTAGCGGCATGCTCTCTACGTTATTAATGGGAAGGGCTCGTTTAAAACCGAGACTTGTCTTGTATCTCCTTTGAGCACTTATTTCAGTACCTTGAATACGACGGGTAACCAATCTTCGTCGTACTATTAGTCCGCAGGTGCTTCCCACATGCTTTATATATACAGTTTGGTACACATATGTATGTGAGGAAATACCTTACGAATACCCTGCCATATATATAATATTAGTATCATCGAATATAACCAGAAATTGTATAGCTTGAATGAAAAAGCATATACATATATATCCACGTCAATTTCTAAACCAATACGTTATTTGAATAGCCACCCAGTGATTAACACGTCTTCCTAATTAATAATAATTATCACTATCGACACGTTAATCAGACAGCTTTCATACAATTTGTCCGGGACATCGGAAGCCCGTTTTCCATCTAATTAGAATGTTGAAGTACCGCAAAAGGCAACGTGCCAGAGCAAATACTGCGTCACGGGTTGCCACGAATTAAAGGCCATTAACGTCACTAATTAACGGCGTATCGGATGTAATTATCGATACGAAGCTCCGACTCCTTTAATTCCGAGAGATCTAACGTGGGTCTCACCTAATGACGAAGATGTATCAATGGAAAGGTTGAAAAATTTTAATCATCGCCAATTCTAATTCTGACTTATGGAAATGGTCCAAGCATTTTCCATCGGTAATCCACCGTCTTACGCGTACCTGCTAATTGCTCGTAAATACCACCTGGCCTCACTAAATTATGCAAATTAACGCGAATAAAGGTTTCGCCAGTGAAAATCAGTGATTTCGCCAATTTAACTCTCAACTCGAGCGAACAAACTCGGTGGCAGTCTTATAGGCTGAGCAAACGATCATGATAAAAGGAGCCACAGAGGAAACGCATTCTGCGCACAGAGTCCTCCCACCCCTCGCCCCACCACCCACGACATGGTTATATACTGGAAACGTGGAAGTCCTCATCCCTTCGGGAACCTTCGCGAAAATCAGCGATTCGAGATAGCAGCAAGACAAACAGGAACTACCCTCGTAAATTCGCGGATGACGTTGGGGGAGGGAAAGTGGGAGTATAGCGCGAGAGTCAGGCCAAGTACATAAATAAATAGGTACCTACGTGCAACCCGATGCGTTTCAACCCCTTTGTATATATATATATATGTACCATTTGACATGCTATTAACCTAAACACACATAGGTGCCTTCATTTGCGAAATAGGCAGGGAGTCAGTATACCTACCTAACTGAATACACATACTGAACTAATACCAAGCAACGAAGCACTGCTCTGTACCCACCTACCCCTATAACCACCCCTATCTACGTACGTACCTATCTACCCTCAACTGTTATCTATGGCGCATTTCGCGCTGCGTTTCTATCGCGATATTAATGGGAATGTTGTTCCTGTTCGTAACGAGGAGTGATGAGACAGTGCACTGTAAGTAAATATAATTCTCAGTGGCAAGTCTGCATAAAGGATGCATGTATATATGCTATTGTCATTTACCATAATGTATGTATATATTATATATACAGCTATGTACTACACTTAACGGCTGAGATCCACGAAGCCATGTGCTGTCCCAGCGTTTCCACGGGGACGATCGATGCCCGCCTAGTTATTGTTCTCCAATGTTCTCCAATGACTCTTGTCCCATGATCTCTATAGATGTTTATGGTACCAGACTTTCGAGAACTTCCCCAGCATCCGTGCGTGTACCTATAACCTGCTTGTTACCCAAGGGCTGTTGATTGACTTTATGCGCCAGTGAACTTGATAGTGCAAAACATTTTGTTGAGTGTCCGTCGTCTTCCGGCGCACCAGATGCCTTTGAGGACAAGTTCAGGTTTGCACTGGCTCAACTTGATTTCAGGAACAAGTTGAAACACTTGAGTAATAATTGGCGTCTAACTTGGTTTACAAACGTATATCGCTGTTAAACAAACTGATGATAGTTATACTGAACTCGTACGGTATCCAGGGAAGGATGAAATTAATCGATGACTCTGGGTACTCGAAGTGGCTGCGCTTTGCGCAAGTGGTTCCCTGTCTTAAGTCTGATGGTTATTCTGAAGTGGATGGGTTATACGCAGACAGCACTTTGTACGTGTCCGAATAGTTTTTCAATTAATAATAAGATACGATGGGGAAGGTTAGAGATTAATAGCTTGTACCCGTTTTTCATACAGCTCTTTTACAGCCTTTGAGAATTAATACCGGTACACGTACCTTTCACTGTGAGGCTCTACGTGATACGTGATATATTGTATAATTATATTCGTGCAATTATTTTTATTAAATTTTTCATGCAATCTGTACTATAATATATATCATATAATAAAATTCCGAGACTTTTATACGATATAAACAGATTGTATGGTATGAGGTGTACAGCATCTTCAGTAACGTAACGCGTGATATAGTTGCCCTGGTGTAATAAATATTTTTTATCAAATCATCCCCGATTACTATCATGGTCCAATCAATATGTCTAATCGATCTGCAACGGCTTATGTGTCTCAGTAATAGTTCTCCAGCTTCCAACTAATATAAAAAAAATCAGCTACAATAAATTACCATTATCCTCCAATATGCAATATCTCAACGCGTGCTGACCATCCTGTAATTATTACTTCAACACGATAACGTTTACTTACTTACCCTTTATTGGTTCTACCTCGTACGAGCTCGTATACCAATAAGTATAATTGCACGTAAGGCAAATACACGCGTCCAGCAAAACGTGCGTGCGAAGCAGAAGATGAAGTAATCATCGATATAGTTATATACCAGGGTTACTTTCACGCCACGGAATATTCAGTACGGACTAGATTCGCAGTCAGTGCTGGTACGTATACAAACATTGAAGTGGAAGTACTCGCGTGTTTCCCTGCGAGCAATACGCATAAAGCTAATTCGCACCGATTAATTAGGAGTCGAGTAATTAATTATTTCGCGTTAACTAATAGACAATTTCACGTCGCGCATGCGTTAACAAAGACAACGTCACGGAGACTGATAACAGGGTCTCTCGCGATCGAACAAATAACTGCGTCACGATTACTCCGTATACTCTACTACTGTTGTATACGGAGGAGGCTTTTGACGGTGCATCGTTCACTCGATGATGTAAAATTTATTGGAAATATCGAAGGAATCGAAGCGTTATTAATATCGAATTTGATTGATATAGGAAGTTAGGTTAGGTTATTTTCATATACTTGTTAATAATGCAATGCTGCTATGGGTACGTATAGAGATAAGAGGAGGCAGTTAAATTCCTAAGAACGGTTGCTTCGTTATTAATTTATAAATATATATTGAGGTGAAATCTAAAGTTTTAAGACTTTTCGGTTTTACTGTTATTATGAATGAGATTGCTCGTTGGTGTTTTATTTCAGTCCTTTTTGTTAGTCTGGCCGAGGGAATATTATTCAACGTGTAGTTATCACTTTTGTTTCCGACTGTGCTAAGGTTATAGTTACTATAGTTACTATAGGCTTTTCAACGGTAGGCTCTAACTCTGACGCTTCAAACTTGACTTTTGGGTTTCAACGGGAGCTACGAAACATACCATTTGTCATGCCTAAACTTCTTCTCCTTAATGCCTCGACAATCCCAGTTAACAGGCTTGGTTTCTCATGTTTGTGGAACAACTTCGCAACATTGGGCAAAGTACAGAAACCGTTGATTAGGGTGGTGAAGTTGTCACCGAATAAATGACTGAAAATATATAATATTGCTTTTGATTTGCGACTGTTACCGACATTATTATATGGTTTACTACCGAAATGATCAGTTTTATCCTGCATGCAATTTACATTTGTTTATCTGTGATATATCTTACTTATGAAAAAAAAAAGAAAGAAAGACGCTTGAATCAATGTAGAAACCTACTTCTTGGAGTATTGACTTTTCCAACATGGCGTGAATGGCGTTGCTGAAAGAATCCTGTTTGTGATGACGTAAATGAGTGACATTCTTTTTTATTCTTCCATCGTTTATTTCTATTCACAGTCAATAAATTAACAGTTATCGTTCGAAATGATACGAAAAAAAAAGAGAAGGAATTATAATTGTAACCTCTAACCCCGCAATTAATCAATAAATACAAAATCAGTTTATAAAAAGTTTAGTGACTCTCGCGCGATGTTCGTCACTAAATTTTTATGTACAATATCGTTACTTCGCAATAATGGACTAGACCACTAACTAATTAAATTTTATGCCAGGCAATTAGCAACTTTATCATCGTCATCAGCGTCATCATTCTCATTTAGCCCCTTACGATTCGTCTTCGAACCGTCTTTCAATTCTTCGTTTCTTTTTTTGCTTCGTGTTTTTTTGTTTCCATTCGTTTGCAGTATGTGAATTAGAACAGACTTATAGCCTCTTTTAGGAATAATTATCATTTAAATTTCCTGACTAACTTTAATCATTTAATTTATCTAATTCGGTTACCGCTATTAGGTCTACGTAGAGTGAATTTACATTGAATGCTGTGTATCGTCCGAGCTAATAAAATCACGACTGTCTCTATTAATAGTATGTATCTCATAAACTCGTTACTAATTAACATTTTACTCCTTCTACACACTCTATTTACTTAATGGAACGGATAATCTACAGCAATATCACCGAAGCCCGTACGTCGTTAACAAATTGTAGGTATCCATTAATATTAATATTATATCTCATCGGATTCTACGGTGGCTCGAATATTAAATTGGTAAAAATCTATGACGTTTTGCTCCCCTCTTGTATCAATTTTCTTTACAACATTTTTCCCATCCCCCGACTCGCCGCCAATCAAAATGTTAATGATCTCCCGTCAACGGGGGATGAAAAACTTGTAACACTATATATATATACAGAATTTGGCTGAGATTTTTATGTGGCAGTGTGGACAGTGTGTCGTTAAGCTGAGGCGCCTGCGCAATAATGAAAGCATCGCCCAGACTGCGAAAATTATTAACGATTGATACAGTTATCGATCCCTGACAAAGAAATTCGATCAATAAAATTATCGAAGGATCACGACGTTTTGGTTCTTCGATGCAATCGACCGGCCGAGCTTCATAATGACGAAGTGGCAGCCAGCAAAAGGGCGCGACGGACTCGTTGGAAAGCATGTATCTTATTTATTAACCTACGTATGTAGATAATGATGGAGAGGTGGCATGCATCCTTTAATTAACCCTTAATTAATTACATAACGTTCATTGCTTTCGAGGTGAGTCGATCATTGAATCGTGTGCTTAGAATGCGGGTGTTTCTAATATGTACACGGCCTAATGTGATTCCTACGGCTCTTTTTTGTTTCCTTAATATTTACTACAGGAATTACATATCTCTCGCTTCGCATTCATACAACTTCGCTCCGCACTTCTTTTACAACCACTTTTTCTTTTTCTTCTCGTTCGCATTAGTTTGCGCCAATCGCTACGGTCGTAGTATCATTTTACACTATACAAAGATGTACACAAGATCCAACATTGTTGTATATACCTATAATACCTACTCTAATCTTAAGTTTTGGCAAAGGTGTAGGTTCGATACAAAACATCGCTAGGTCCACTATGGGTACCTGTATTCTATGTATAATTATATACCTATTTACAAACTTCTCATTAACTTTCAATCATCCCGTAATTGTCAATGTACACGTATCTTACAATTCACCATCGCATCGGAGGACTAATTATGGCAATGGTGGAGATTGTCGGTCGTCATTAGCCATACGCACTTCATATGCTGTGATATCAATGCATGCAGCTTCTTTATCGATTCTACTAATTTACATATCATCCAAGACCTTTACACTCTTATGCGATAATATCTGATTGACTTATCGTTTGCGGAAAAAAAAAATCATGAGAAAATTATGTGCTCCAAAAATTTTACATACACATAACACATGAGTATTCGAGGCGTTTAATGCTTAACTGTACATTTTCTTGCGTGAAACTATTCTGATATCTTTTTCAGAATTGTATATTAATGACTTTATTAATTCAGATATTTCAGCTTGGCTTTGAGCCAAGAGAGAAATAATTAAAACGAACCTTTTACTTCTTTCAGTAGCGTCAAACATAAAGTTACGTAACTATCGTTCAATTTCTTCTATTTTGCACTTCGATTTGCGTCCAAGTGCGAATCTGATTGACGCTCATTAACTTCGCGAATCGTTACTACCTACTTCTTTGATTAATCTATTGCTATCGTATCACATAGAACTTACTTAGACGATTATTATTCGGTGAACGATCGGCGAAGCTTCGGATTGGATGATGAGGTCCGAGCGCCCTGAGAGAGTAGTTACGGGATTGGGTAATAAACGCCGAAGGTATTAAACGTGTAACTCTCTCTTTGACAATTAATTAACAGTCTCTATAGTTTGCTGCTGTAATATAACGGACGCTGGCTAATAATAATAACGTTTCTACAGATCGTTGCTTCGGGACGTAACGTCATATAACTTATTGTTCTCCCATGGATAACATTTTGAAACCCTTACGAACCCTCCACGTGTTGATTTGGAGGAGGGACTTTTTATTTTTTAAATTCCTACCTGTATATTTTGTCCCCGCACGCTGTCATCAGATCAATAAGTATCAGGTTCCAGCTATTTAGAATTTCGTCATTCCCCATTCAGTCGGCACACTTTAAACCCAAAAGTTTCAGTGGCGTACCTTTCTCGAAGGGTCGTAGGTAGCCGTTATACGTTTGTTCTTAAGGGTTTTATTTTTCTTTTCTCTCTATTATTTTTCTCCGCTTTACTGAAACGGAGCATCGCTAGGTTGACTCTTATTCCCAGATCCCTGCGACGTGGGCGAACCGCGACTGAAGTTGCCAAAGTTCTTGGTTGGAGAATCCGAAGCAACAGCGGCCACCAGTGCTTTGTCTCTAGGGGGTGGTGCCGAGCTAAGACTAGATGAACTCACGCCAGAGTCGCTTGATTTCTCACTGAGACAGCCTCTCTGGCTGAGACTGGCGGATGCGTTTCCGCTTTCGCAACCAAGGCCCAGGTCGGAACTTCCGCCTACGACGTATTTCACCATACTGAGTTTATGGCTACCTTCGCAGGCATCCTCGATGACGACAGTCTCACCAAAGTTACCCCTCTTCGCGATGAACCTGACATTTCCGCCTCGTAACAGGGGTGACTTCTCGAACTGAGTTTCCTTCTGAATACCACTCGAAATTGGTATATTCGGGTGAAAATCGTCTTTCGACTCTATCAGAGGATTCTCACCACATTTGTTCTGGGAAGTCGTGTCGAGATTGTTCTCCCTTGTCAGCTTCTTGGTTTCCGGGCTTATGTTGCGTCTCGTAGAGTTCTTATGAGCATCGTAACATCCGGAGTCACGAGGGAATTGTCGCCTGCTGAACGGTGAGCAATGCCCGGAAGTTTGACCTGAGGTTAAAGCCAGCCGGTTAATCTCATCCCCTTCGGAACTAGAGGCCAAGTCCCCTTCGCTTCCAGCTGAAGCAGAAACAAGATAAATTTTACAATGTAATCTGCTCCTGTGTTCCGGTACAAACTATTTTTCAGAGTCCAAAACGCCTAAACATTCTACAAAGTCGCTTTAGATATTTTTAACTAATTCTCACATTGTAGATCATGAAGTAACTGAACAGCTGTGAGTATCTTAGCGCGATGTTCCGGCTGATGAATGCCCAGGTAATCAAGATCCGCTGGTTCCAATTCTCTGAACAGTTCCAGGTCCTCGTATCCGTTTAGTACAAACACAGAAATGTGTTCCTGCACAAACGACAGTAATAAATCGCATCAAGAGTGAAATTAATTTTTAAAAAAATTCTCCATCCACTTCTAAACTATCACAAGAGAAAACTAATTCGCCGGTAGATTACGAACGCGTTCATGTCATCCTTGAACCTAAAATATGCTCAGATCGAAAAGAATACTTAGTTTGCATTTGAAACAATGCGAATGGGACTCTATGACGTTCTAGCCCCTACATAAAAGATATTGTTCCCTACCTGAAGATTCATTCTTTGCAAGAGCTCTTCAACGGATCCAGGCTTCTGTCTGTACCTTTGACCCCACTTTCCGCGTTCCGATTCCCCACGTCGGTCTCTCGGTACCCTCTCGTTCAAAATCTCCACATTTATGAACTTGAAGTGTCCTATTCTGTTATTTACTACGCCCTTCCAGAGCCCGCTCGTGTTCATCTGAACAACGTCGATGACGTCTCCTTTCTAAAATAAAAAACAAAATAATAACCAAGTGGTACATAAAGTCCAATGATCAAATCTCTTTCTCGTCCACTCCTATAAATCTACATAAAAGGCATCCACGGCGTAACGATATCTAAGACACAAACCTTGAACTTCAAAGCGTCCTTGTCGTAAGGACTAGGCGTATAATCAACGAGTGCTCTCGCTCTACAGAGAACAGGACCAATTGACGTTGGACTGATGGCATCCCTATCCTCGCAGGATATAGAGCTATGATTACTTCCGGCTCGTACCAAGGCTTGCGTACTGGAACCACTTCCACTGGGAAGACTCTCTACGCTACTTGCGCTGCAGGGAAAAGCTTCCGACGACGCTCTGTCCTGTCGAAGTCTCGAAATTTTACGCTGCACGTCGTGCCTCAAATTTCTCGCTCTTCCTGCTATCCCTGCTCTGGCATCTCCCTCCAGCAATGCGCTCGCTTCCGACTACAATAGCAAGATCAGAAGTTCAAGTAATACAGTCATTTTAATTGCGCGCCTGATCGAGAACGGTTTCTCCTTGCCGATTGTATTCCGTCATCCATTATCATGACGAAGTGCCGTGATACGTATCGTCCGTACCAAAAGTATTAAATATAGTGACTGCTCGATAGAAAAAAAAAATCAAGTGAACGTTCTCAATTCTCCTAATCGAAATCATGCAAGATGAGAATAAATAAATAAAATTAATTAACACGTCAAAAACACTCGGAATTAATAAAAATATCGGAGCATCGCTCTTAAGCGCGAGGTCGACTTGTCGGTGGAGTCTTTTTCCGTGTACCCTCGCAAGTGTGACAGCAGTATAGTATCATACAATTGTTTATCGGGAGTATGTTCGGGTAAGGTCTGAAAAGAATTCGCCAAAAAGATCGTGTTGTATTTTTTCTGTTGAAACAATAATTTAGCAGTGTTCGGAACGTACGGACACAGGGTATAAAATTCATAATGCACAGTGACAATGCAAGCACAGATTTTGGGTTTGATGATATAAACAAAAAAAAAACAATAAATCTCTATGGTATCTCTGACATGCATCGAACTTTGGGATTTAAGAACAATAAATTGATCCAGACAGCTGGGCGCTCGTGCAAGCGTTAGATTCGTGCGAGGGTGGAAAGCAAAGATCAAACAAGGATTGTGATCACGTACTGTATGGACGGCCGCCGAATGTTGACTCTCTAATTCTTCTTGATCCTCGTAGTCGCTGCTCTGGCTCGGCGACAATCCTTCCTCGCCGCTACTCCGACTCTAAAATCCATACTCGTAACAGTTCTAATCACGTTACTTCGTAGGCTATCGAGCTATTCGTTTTTAGTTCGCAATTCACGGCATTAGCGACAGGAACTTTGTTACATGTGTGACTGATAGGACATTACGTAAATTAATAACAGAGCGAAAAGGAGCGAGAGAACCAATTAGTACGGCGATCGTGCATTACATTAAGGGAAAATATATATAGGTATATATGTATGTATAGTATATAGTACAAATGATGTTATATATAGTACATATATGTATATGATATAACGAGAGGCAGCAGGTATATGGGGTTTCATCAAAGAAAGATATAATAGGCGTTAGATATACAGAGGTATCAACTGTTTCTATGGTTTTGACGAAAGAACAAAAAAAGATAGTGGGTTAGACCGATATATTTAATATTGGTGTGTCGTGTGAGTAAGATACTGTCAGTGCTGTGTCGTGAGAGAGAGAGAGAGAGAGAGAGAGAGAGAGAGAGAGAGAGAGAGAGAGAGAGAGAGAGAGAGAGAGAGAGAGAGAGAGAGAGAGAGAGAGAGAGAGAGAGAGAGAGAGAGAGCGAGAGTGATGAGAAAAAGTCAATAAGGGTACCAAAAGCTTTGACAATCATGACTGATTGTCACAATAAACCCCTAGCGAAGATTCGACCCCTGATACACGTAGTAATCCCCTAGAATTTTCATGGAGGTCAGGATCTTCCTTCGTGACTCGCGACAGAATCTTTCTCTCGGTTCGTTAAACCGACTTCAGAATTGATCCAAGGACAAGATAGGATGATACTTTTAGCAAGAGCTATTCCCGGATGCTGCGTAGCGACAAGAGCTCAGGTGTTGTATATCACGTGAAAATCTAATGGTCTGGAGGAAAGATGTAGCTATATAAATATATATATATATATTTGTGTAGCTACAGTACGTATATGGTTCTTCATTGAAAGACTAAATATTCATGAGGGATGAATAGAACGTGGCTGCGTCCAATCCGAAGGAATCTCTCACTTCCCGTTGAAGATGTTGATATTTGTTCAGGTATAGGGTAAGTGGGTTAGTATGGATTTGCGGTAGCGAGCAATGTCTACAACTAGGCAAATACGAACATATCCGGGAATGGCGCGCGTCGCGGGTTGCAATGGCGGTAGTGGCGGTGGTGTTGGTGCGTTGGTAGTGACGTTATTGGTGGTGGTGGTGGTAGCGGTGATAGTTGTGGCAGGGTAGCGTTGATTGGGTCGGGGTGATACCGAATGGTGGTGGTGATGGTGCTCGTGGCTCGTAGGGTGCTCAGGGTGGCGACCCCCTAGAGGAAGCTGGTCGCTCCTACTCGTGTCCACCGACACAGTCGACAGTCTCGAGCTCACACTCTGCATCCCCCAAATTAAATAAATCAGGACCACCCCCGGGAAGCCGTGATACAGTCGTCGCGTTGCCAAGGTCGAGAGCCCGTGGAGATAAATTATAAGGAGTAAAAAAAAAAAAGAACAAAATAACACATAAAATCATTACGTTCGTATGCGAACAGGAGGGCACTATTAATTAACACGAAAATTAGTAAGACATGGAGATAAAAAAAAGTCAAGGGTCGAAGGTACACGCATCGTTAGAGTTGAAATCTTAAAAATTTCGAATATTCATCGTATAATCGATCATTCAAAATATTATTTCGAATTTTCTTATCTTTACGTTCCGTATATTCCTTCTTCCATAGTCTCTTTCACTGGTATCGCTATATAGCGTATATTAGGTTATCCTACTGGACAAAGAGAGAGAGAGAGAGAGAGAGAGTCAGACTACAGTATCATGCTACTCGGAAGAATCATTCCTTCACTGGGTCAGATAGACTCTCATGCACTCGTGTAATAAATCTTATAAACTCTCTTCGTGGAATTCTTCGCGTCTTTCAAATTGATCGCCCCCATGCACCCAAGGGGACTTCTCGACCAGTTCGGCCAGTTGCCGAGTCACTGGCCTTAATCGGCAGGCAGAACCTCGACAAACTTCAGAACGAACCCCGGCGTTCTTTTACTTCAGAATGCAACTTTCCAAGTGTCTGGGGACGTCATTATCACTGGATTAGCGACAGAGGCAAAGACGACAGGGTAGGTCACGGTTAATTGCCTCGTGTTCGTCGTCGATTTTTTTCATTCGACAAAGCGAAGGTAATCAGAGTGCCGTTACCTATTTTACAAATTACATGTCTGATGGCTTGGCTAGTAAGCCTGAGCATGAATAATAATAACAACGATAATGAAAAAAATACGAAAAAGATTCATGTTACATGGCGAGACACGAGATTTCTCATACTTTTGAAATAGAGTGTATCCCCTCGTACATACATATGTATGTGGGAGAGAGGGGGATCGGAGTTTGGGAGAAACGAGAAAGTTTGATTGGATCGACTGACCTGAACGTCGCTGCTGGCGTAGTCGCCGCTCTCGCGGGATGCTCTCGAATGCGTAAGGGGTATGATGGTCGGAGGGTTGTTGTGACCCTGAGGAACTATGAGACCCCGCATGGTGGACATGGCGGGTTTTCGGGAGCGATCCCGCGGGAGACTGATGTCGCCTGCGGTCCTGAGCGAGATCACTCCCTCGCCCCTGTTTTCCGGTCTAAGGTTAAGAGTGAAGCACACCCTAAAATCGTAGTGGGCAAGGGTGAGAATACACGTCGTAGAAATTTCAAGGGTGGATGGGATTTACGTCGAGGATTCGTACGAAGTTTACCTTCCGTTTTGAATGGTCGCCGTAGGGACGGGACCACCACTGGCTCCCATGAGGAACTCTTCGGGATCGGATTCAGAGGGTGGTTCGTCATACCAATGTTGATCTCCTGAAACAGGTCCTAGACCACCAGCCCCTCCACACCGTGCGTCCTCGTCGTACATGTAAGTGTCATCTGTAAAAATATTTAGATTTTTTGAACAAAATTTGCAACCTCAGTCTAACATTTTTTTGTCCCCCAATTTTAACGAATCAATTATACGACTGTTGTAGAGTATCGGGGTGGATGCAATTCGCAATTCAAAGCACGAGATCCGAAGACCCGAAGGGTGCCCGTAACATGTGGTGTAGGTTGTAGGTTGGTATGTATATAGTATACATATATGTCGAAGGCAATACGCGATGCGTGAGAGGGTATATTGAGCCACGTGTATCGAAGGTGGTAGGTGGATTCCCAGTAGCGAGAGGAGTAACCCCGTATACTCTGGGAGTGATGTACGAAGAGGGTGTAGAGGCTCTGAGGGTGGCTGGGACACGACGGGTGTTTACGGTAACGAGATTAGCAGCATACGAGGGGCTTCACTCGGCGTATATGCGTCGTCGTCACACAATCACGTGGCAAATAAATCCTACACTGAAGATAAATCGGCAATAAACTTTAAGAGCCCGCTCGTGTCGTAGCGCTCTACTCTATCCGTTTCATTACGCTAATCTCGGCTTTAATTTGGTTTCGCGCCGTCTATCGTGCCTGGAGGAACAAAAAGAAAACAACCGGCTGGATGTACTCATGGAGTCGACTTCTATAAATCGATGGTGCGAATTATTGAACAATTGAGCCGTAAGCTATTTTAAAATTTCGGTATGTTATTATTCAAAACTATATTACGCAAAGTGTATAATCCTTGATGCACGCGAAGGAATGTACCATGGAGAATAAGCATTTTCTGTGATAAACGTGCATGTAGCCAGAGGTCAAGAGGTTGAGTATACTAACCTCCGGGGAGCTGACCTCTTCCGTCTCGTCCCAGCTGCATTAAACCTTGCCGTATGTCTCTTAGTATCTGAAACAGAATAATAAGTTGGTGACTTTACGGTTATCTAGGTATATAGTAATTATTTAAAAGCAGTACCGATCATTGATAGTGCAACTATCGACACGTGGGACTACCTACTTTTCGGAATTGAGACGTTTTAAGAATCGTTTAGATTTTTTTCGGTTTGTGAGTAAAACCTTTTCTTTGTCCTCGGTGGTCAGGAACAAGAAACGGATGTGTCAGAACGATATGAGCTGTCGAGTCATTTGAGATCCATTGAGTCATGAGGATCCGTATCGGGACCTTTTAGGCTGCCTGGTAATGGACGGACACCGAAATAACTTAGCGTAGAAAGATAGGCGGAATGGAGACAAGTCCCCCTATGAGGTCTGTCGTCGCGACGGAGAAAAACAGTCCTGATACTTAGGAGGAGACGCAGACGCGGACGTGGCTAGGAATCAGGCACGTCGTGAAAACCTGGTTAGGAATGGAGTACAAGGGGTGATGAAGGGAGGTTCTGAAGGGTGGGTCCAGAAGGGGAGGGAGGAAGGAAGGCTGAGGGAGAATCCGGAAACAATGGGATTATTGCGACTTGAGACAGAGATGGCAGGACTCGAGAGAAAGAAATTGAGGAGGAAGAAGTTCGACGCAGGTCGCCCAGCCATTCTGCACTTTTATGGTTTCAAAAACGAAGAATAAAAGGCGCGGTTGGCAATCGTGCAGGCGGGAAAATTACGGGCATGTTAGAAGGGTTTCAAAAAAAAAAGGACAAGGAAAACAAAAAGGTTCGTGCCGGCGAAACAGCGTAAAGAAAAGCTTTGAAGGAGAGGTGAAACGAGTAAGGTTGAAAGATTTTTTTAGCTTCTCTTTTAGAGAAAAAAAAAAGATTAAGGTAAAATGAACGGCAAGTATTTTAGAAAGCTATGATTATCGAGGTTGAACGTGCGATGGCTCCGTGGATGATACCACGAAAAGGGACGCGAAGGAAGACGACCGTAGCTTTGCTCAAGTATTTTTTGGAAGTACCTGGTAAAAAAGGCTGAGGTAATGACGGGGGTATGAGGTCGGTATGAGGTTGCTCGTCGCTTTTCAGTCTTGGGTACCGAGAAAAGAAGTCGGCAGTGAAGAGTAAGGGCGCAACGGTGACTATGGGGATGAGGAGGAATGGAATGGAATGGAGTGAAGAGGACAGGAGAGGAGAGGAGAGACGAAGAGAAAGGAGTGGCCCTCGGGGGAACCGTAAACCTGCGGCAGAGGTGACACTAAAACTTTTACAGGGACACCAACCTTTATTTCCATATTGCTTGTAGCCTCAAAGATAACTTTTTTTTTTGTAGCTGATAGTTTCAGCCAATTTCTTCAGGCTTGCTCCTAAAGTCGCGTATAGCCGTGAGGCTTTTCTACGTCGAGACTTGGTCCTTTGGACGAGAAGGAGACGCAGGGAATATATATGTATATATGATAAAGGAGAATAAAAAAGAAAGATCCTCGAGATACAGTCTCATCGACTTGCGCCATCCATTAGTACAGTCTCTAATACTTTTTTTATGTCGTGTGTATACATATATGCATGCTTTGAGCGTTACTTAGTCAAAGCATTACACAGTGGAGATAAATTTGGAAAAGAGTAAGCCGGCGGTTTGAAAATATTCCGTAGGTGTTTGCGAGTCGGATGACAAACTTTGCTATCCCGTGCTAGAAGGAGCCCTAGGGGATAATCCAGGATGATCTCTTTCCATCCATGTCATGCACTTAAATCCTTGACCGGCTCCTCCTTCGCGCACCTCCAAAAATATCCTACAGAAACTTCTGGTTTTACCCGAAAGCTCTTTCGCGAATCCAAGTCCAGTACGTTCAAATCCTGTTGAATTTTCTATGTCTCCCCATTACCGGGATTCAGTATAAAACTATAGTATATGAAACGAGTGGAAAGAAGTATATAGTAGCGTCCTTTTAATTCTCCGTGAGTTTCTAGATTTCTTTATTTCTTTTCACCCACCTCCCCACTCGCCCACCAATCCCCCTAACTCTTTCACGTTAATACCTTATCGAGCGAAAATTTTCAGTCGAACGAGAATTCCGTATCGAATCCTCTGTACTTTTTCCTATATGGGTATGTAGGTATGGAGCTAGGTACTGAATGCGTATATACATATGATATATATGGACGTATAGGGATTGCCAAGGGTAAGTAAACTACGTTTAGCGAGTCGTGACGTCACGCATAAGAAATTCACGAGGTACGCATTTGGTTATGATGATATCACCTGATCGTACTACTTTGCATAATAAGAGGCGCCGAGAGTCAAGCTCCATCCGAGAAGCACACGTATGCAAATTTCGTTCCGCGGTTATTCCATTTTTGGGCTTTATCTGTTATAAAGCCTCCTGGGCTCGTTTTTCTTCGGTTCGTCAATCGAACGAGCAGCAGCTCCATAGCTACAGCCTCGTTAATCGCGATTGCGCGCCGAGGTAAGGGGCTTGATAGAATGCACTCATAAGTTACAGTCTGTAGTAATCCCCACGCGATTCTCGAGCGTGCTGCCCATATGAAATTTCGTCTTTCTTCTTTTTCTCCTTTTCACTGTATATTTTTTTACTTTCTGTTACTATACTTTGGTAATCTGTGCTTTTATCTTTTAGCTTCTTTCATCGTGAGTTTGTATATATGTACATATCGCTTCTACAAGTTTTCCTATAGGAGACGCGAAAGGACCTCCCGCAGGAAATGGATCTACTTTATGTATTATGAAATATATATAGAAATATGCGCAACCTGCTGCGCTATTGAAATTTGGTACTTTAAAGAGATATTGAGTTGTCGAGATATAACGAAAAATACCTACTCCTTGAAGCTCGTGTCTGTATTCTATTTCATGTGCACAGGGTATAGACGTGCAAGTCGGATATACAGAGTGGAAGAAATGTCTTCCAGTTTCGAAAAGAATTATTTTTTAACGACCTTCTACAATGTGGAAGGTATGCGAGTAACGTACTCGGGGTTTTCCGTTGTTCCTATAATTTCGGGAAGAAGCCAATTATAAAGTACAGAAGAGCGAACTCACCTCCTCGTGCTCTTTGTGAAAACGTTCCTTCTTCCTTAGTGCCTCTTGGACCTTGAGCTGGAACATACGTACCACGAGTAATATGAAAGATCAAATTAAACTCAGTGCATTGCAATTTGTTCCAGTATACTTCTAAACTTTGTCCCTCGTAGATTCAAGTCGGTATGAAATTTGCGTGTTACCTCAATAACTTTTTTTTCCCCTTTTTATATCACGCTCAAAGTGAACCCATCGCTATGCCTTTTTACGATCGAAAGTGGCAGTCGCGGGGCAAGTTAACCGCATAATCCAGTGGCAGGAAGCGGTATTTAATAACTGAGCAGTCAGCGAATTACACGGAAGGCAGAGATCGTAAAAAAGACTAAATTCAATTTGTTACCGTCTCTTATCGTGCAGCAAGAACGTCGCCGAGAGGGGCAAGCAGGGCAGAGGATGGCGAAGGGATAGCGAAGTAACGCAGAGAACCGGATACCGAGAGAAATGGACAGAAATCGCAGTTCGTAGAGTATATACCGCTGGAAAGGAAGGTGAGGCGGGTATAATGTGCAGGCGTCCGAGAGGTGCTGAGTAAAAGGGAAATTTATGGTAATCGTAAAAAGTGGGCCATTATGTAACGCGATAAAGGGACAAATGCCGAAAAAGTGTGAGCCCGCGGTCCCGTTGGCCGAGGGTCAGCGATAACTGCGGCTTGCCGCACCCTGTATATGAGGGAGAGTAAAAAAAAGGGTGCCATAATAAACCGATTGCGTCTCGCGAGTGGTCCATCCTCTTCGCACGCTTTACCGTCACAGCTTCCGAACCGTTGACCAACGAGGATCGTACGTGGGAAGGAAAACAAAAAACATTGGCGAACGTAAAAGTTATAACACGGTCACCCGGATTCGTTCGATGGAAACTAGGACGGACGACTACTCCGGAGGAAAAGTTTACGGGGTGTCGCGATCGCGAAAGTTAAGATTGGAGGATTTCGAATTGTGAGATTGCCGAGGACCCGGCTCTACGTCACTTCCGTCCTCTCGGAAGGTTAGTTCGGCTTGCGCCAGACGAAAGTGTATAAGATCAATTTTTCCTGGACGTGAGTAGCGGGACCAATCCTGGTACAGATTGGCAGACGAAAAGAAATATTAAAGCCGAAGTGGTTAAGCTGAGTAAAAAGGAGCTAGCCAGATGCTGAGGGAAATTCCGAGGGTGATAATAAAAAATCGATAAAAATCTTAACGTGCCACGTGGTTACGCAACGAGATCGATAAAGGAACCTTGCGGACAGTATTAATGGACGCTTCTGTATAGTTCGAGAGCGACGGCGCTCTCCTTTATTTTATTCTCCGGGACAATTTGGCATGACGGCTCGTGCGACCGCGCGCATCTACAATTGGCAGTGAAATTGATGCGCCTGTGGTCTATGGGTGAGGCTCATGTACTTCTATCCATAGTGATTCAACTATATCGTACCCTGTGTATGGTCTCTTCGAAACTGTTTGGTTGACCGCCGTTCATTTGAAGATATCTCAATCGATCGTAGTCCCTTGGATCGACCATTGACCGAAGAATCGTATGTCCCATATCAGGTCCTAGACCCAGGCCACTTTGTAACACGCTGTCCGGTGTGTCTACCTGTTGACAAATAAAAGGGAGATATTATCATTGCGCTCAGACAATAATGACCGTAAACAATATTTATACAGGATGATAAATTAATAATACTTTTTGAATTATAATTACGAGAAAGCTCTCACGAGGTTATCAGGAGCAGGTAGTATCCGTAAATTTTAGTGTAGTTATACTAGGAGGAATCTTCCTCATGCTTTTAGCTGAATAATTAAGACGGGAAGTTAAGTAGTTTCGCTCTGAAAACAAAACCCGAGCGTGTATTTGCGAAGTAAATCCTTAATGAGAATTACCGTCTAACTAATTCCCAATTTTTACGAATGTCCGTATATAGACTCTAATGCAAATAGATAGGAAACCCTCGGTGCCTGTAATAACGTTATCGATGTCACGTTCGTCAAGTTTGATTATGGCGGTCGGATAATACGCGTACTTGAAAATACACTTAAGTCAAAGCTGCACCGAGAAGGAACTTCCCTTGACAATAACGACGGTCTCGGCTTCAATTTAATTAAACAGTACGATATTTATGTTAAACGGATTAAAAGCGTTTGTTTGCATCCAGTACCAGAGTCTCTTCCCCGAGCTCAGAAGTGGCATCCGCTAAGCCTGAATAATACCGAGACAAGGCTGAGAATTTACGTTGGCTTGTTTGCCCGTGAATTGTTGACTTTTTTGTGCGGTTCGCCGGGTAGCTGGGTAGATGGTAAAATGGAAAAACAAAGTGAATCGTGGACAAACAGCGAGAGATCGGTATAGTCCCGGGGTAAGGTTATACGAAAATCCAACGAAATTATGCATCTCAGCACGGGTATAGTGCCGACTTAATTTCTTCCGGCGAGGTAGGAGTCACTTCAGCCGTTACAATTCCTCAGAAGGAAGATATCGGGCGGAATACATTTCAGTACTACAATAACGTATCTAACTAGAGAACCTCATAAATAAGAAGAATCCAGAGGAGAGAAGAATCTCTATACGTACTCAAGGTACCTCTGGGATGGAATTGCCATGGATTTCGGCTGGATAGGTTGAGAGGTACAACGATCACTTTTTTTTCCTTTTTTTTCCCCTCTTACTCCGAGACTTACGTAAATCACAATAAACCTGCACTCTGGATAGATAAATGGACGTGTGGGAGTATAGATTCAGAAGGTTAAGGAGGAGGCCAACTGAAAGTGGGAGGATACCTCTGAGAAGCGTGGCGGAGTCTGCGAGGAGTGGAGGAACATATATTTTTAAGGTTAAGCAGCTAACTGGCCACCTGGGGCAGCTTCTCCTTATAGGATCACTTTATAGCCGCTCTTACTCAGTGGGTCTGGGACGCCTACCGGTCAATTTATCCCAGCATTGTTACTGCACAGCCACCCCATACAAGGATAGATACCACGGGATAAGCTTGTGACAAACGCAATTAAACATTGCGATTTATTCGGGCTCCTGTAATCAGCCATCTCTCAGTCCCGGTGAGATGACGATAGCCAAGATCGTGTATAGGACCACTGTAAACGGAGGCGTCGGAAAGACGTTACGACGAAGTCTCTTTAAGGACACGATAAATGGACCCGCGTATCGAAAGAAGTTATTTTCACGAAAATTTTCTAATTTCCTATACCTGCCATGAGTGCGAGAGAGACATACCCATGCGCACTTATATGCGTAAGACAAGGACGGACATAGGTATCTCAAAATTTCTTACACTACTACTTCACTTACCCTACCATGTCGAATTCGCTTGGTGAACATTTAGTGATGCATTCGGTATTCCTGGGGTGGTCACAGTGATAATGACGGAAGCACTTACAAATCGCAACCCTTAACAGTTCCGTAGTGAAGTTATCGTCAGGGGTGTGTTTTCGCATCTTTAAGCATCCCCGTCACGGACACGAGCGTGATACTTAAAGCAGCATGAAGAATGGGAGGCGCAGAGGTGAGAAGATAAGCGACTCAGAGTTCCTACGTGCCAACAGGCTTTATACATTTGCCTTATTTGCTCGAGAGAGTGATGTATTGTAAGTGTCCAACAAGGCTTGAATTTGAGCTTCGTTACTTCCTGGTTATCATATACGTAGTATATACGCGTGTTACGGCATACGGCAGTCATCAGAGACGAAACTACGAGACGTAATAAAGGTAGTGGGATACGGGTATAACTTGAGCGAGATATGGACACTTCGTTGCAGGATAGTGGTGATATCTTGGGCGAAAGACACGTTCGTTCTCTGCTCAGACGTAACTCCACGTCACTAGGTAGACCAGCAGGGTAACTTGACTACTCGGAGACGTGTGGTCTTTCGGGTATTTGGATATTTTAGTTTTACGACTGGCACATCCCACAGACGTAGTTCCGGCTAGGATAGGGTGAAACCTACTGGAGTCCACCTTGCGCAAGACAGGATCGTTACTCGTTCCTTGGGTTGAAGAAAAATGTCTATGCACGTATACGGACTTTTCCACTTGCTACTGCAGCATCTCTTTTTTGGTCCAGCTAGTATTTATTCCTATCGTATCTCAGCGGTCCGTATCAAGATCAATGTATACCTTTAAGAAGGTAAATAGTTTCCTTTTTTTTTCCAAAGAAGACAAGCAAGAGGAGTTCCTATGGGATAGCTGACTCGAGACTGTCGTAGCTCCTAGTGAAAAATCCAACTTGAAACGTTTGACCTTCTCGAGGTACTCTGAGAACTTAGCTTGCAAATGGGCAGGCTCGACGTTAAAGTTGAGCCGTGGAAAAGGTACATACCTAACTCGGTGCTCGTCAAAATGTTTTACGGCACGAAAGGCGTCCGTAGGTGTTTCCTGCCGATCGTATTTCATGCAAATGCTCTTAAGTAGCTTACGGGCTCTGGGCTTCGGCCCTCTACGGGCTCTGCCGTACGGCTCGGGTACTATTTTCTAGGTGGGTATTCAACCTTGAAAGTTTCGCGGCTAATTACGTAGGTTACGTGTCAGGGGTAGGAGGGACGGTTATTACTTTAGTGAGAGTAAGAGTGAGAGAGAGAGAGAGAGAGAGGGAGAGGGAGAAGGCGGTACTAGACTGGAGCCAAGGAATAGCGACCGAACAGGAAAGGGTATACAGGGATAAAGAGAACGGCGATAGGGAGTTTCTCAGCGTAAGAAATGCAATTTCCCTGCCGCGTGATCTAATTTCGCGATAACGAGGAGGTCGTTATTTCGATTTTACTATCAGTGCCGTAACGCGTGACTCGCCAAGTGCTCCACCTGCCTTCGGTAGCAGCTGCCCGAAAGAATTGCTAGAGATTCCTGAAGACGACGTTACATAGCTAAGGGTCAAGTACAGATGGCAGCACTGGTGTGTGTATATAAGCATATCCACGGGAAGTTCAGCCTAATGGCAATTCCCCGAAAAAAACGGACGCCGTAATCGTGGTCATTTGAATATTTCGTGACTTCCCGCTGCATAGAGAGTTAGATCAGGAATACTTTCAAGCACAATCGTAAAAACCCATAACCGAGAATCTCGAGAGTCCAAGTGAAATTATATGCAAATATGCGAACTACTTTGCCGAATAAAACTTATTGCCGCGCACTTAAGGTTCACGTCGACGCTCCTCGTCGCAATTGCAGTTTAGGATCAGCCCGGACTTTGCAAGATGTCCGTGACTAGTGAAATATGTCCAATTGAATTTATATGCGGATGAAAAGCCGTCGTAACTTGGGACGTCGTGTGTATTATTGAAAACCGGAAGTTCCGAGTATACTCGTGACTGTATGCGCCCAGCAATAAGTAATACTGTCAAAATAATAGTAAAACGGTTATCCCGTTGACATCCATCGATCCCAATTTATCATTTACACGTAAAACGGCCACTTTATGAAGCAGCAGGTGCCACGCAGCCTCGGGCATCGTTAAGTAATAGATCGCGAGATCGGCTCAAGTCAGCGAAAATCTGATGCTAAAATTACGAAAAGTCAGAGGGAAAAGCATCGACGTCTACTCGACACTGAAACGGGCATTAAACTTTCAGGCACGACCTACGTCTTCGCAAAGGCCTTCCAAGCAAGCTTTCAGAGACTCTTAGATCCTTTTCGTACAACGTTCAAACGTATCGCACGCGTAGCATCCGTATCGACTTTACACCTTGAGAATGTTATGTCCTCTTTCCGGCTGTGTCGAGAGGTTTACCGCTTTTGCCATCCTCGGGAGGAGGTAAGGTGCGAACGGTGTACACGCATCACGATTTCTTTTCTAGATTTTCATGAATATCGCAAAAGGACTATATTCTTTACCGATACGAAATAAAATGCCAAGAAACGAGATACGTTGTCACACGAGCATCCGTACGATTCGTCATGGTGCTTGGAGGATGGTTGTTATCCAAAGTGAGAGTGTTTCCTCGCTTTAAGAGGGACCGCGTTGCGCGAACTTTTATAAGATTCTTTTTTACCCTTGGTCCATTACCACCATACTTGGACAGAGAGAAATCATTTACAGAGAGAAATTTCGCTAGGGAGTCCAAGTAGGTAATTTGTGGATGGCTGAAAGCCTTGAAAGATTCGCGTTAAATAACGAAAACTTTATATGTATATATACACACTATATATGTATACATGTACTTTATATCGTTGATATATTCAATCTTGATTGCTTTCATGATTACTTACGTGAGAGCAGCTAATGCACTGCTTGCAGTACTTCCTTTTTATCCTTATCGGTGATATGGGCGTTCTAAACGGTTTCACCGACAAACTAGCCAGCCGGCTAAAGTGCCGTAGATTACAATGTCATTGCGGCCAGGAATAACCTGTTTATATCATAATCCCTGAACGCGCAAGTGGTAAGCTCCGTGTATAACTTTATCGTGATGCAAACGCGAGCCTCTTTCACACAGAAAGTATTTTCGTAAATTCACTGTCATAGCGATACTCGGAATATTTGTTCGAATTAATGACGAATTTGACAGAGGTTCGGAAAGATCGTCATCTGGCGCACATATCGTACATTAGATACTTCGTGGTCGGGTTGGAAGGTATTTTCGTTGTTCCTTCCAGCGTCTTTAGGCGCTATAGAACACTTTGTCGAGGACCAGCAATTTGCCGAAAAAAGAAGGTCCAGAGACAAAGCGTCTAAAAAAGAAATTTCGGGACTTTGTTAAGACGCTTCTGGCCCTCCTGCCGCCCCTTCTTAGCCTGCTCGCACAACCATCCCGAGGGCCATCTCTACCCTCGAGAAGTCTACGGAGCGTCTGAGATCGCTCAAGAGTACCGGGATAAGAAAGGTCTGAAAAGACTGGCCCGAGGTACTGATATCTTGTTTAATTAAGCAGAGTCCAAAGCGGCAAGACGCGGAGCTAGCGTCTTGCCGAGGCAGAAACCATTACGAGCCTCAAAGCCGCAGCTGTTACTTGTCAGTGAAGGGAGCGATGCTCGAGCTAACGAAGGAATTCGTATCCAAAAATAAAGTGCAAAAGAGGCGTAAAGTGATGCGGTAGTGACCGTATATATGTATATACGCATTATACAATCGGAGAATAATTCGGGAGACACGAAAGAACAATAGAAATAATGACGATGGAAGAATGGCCGCGACGCGACGGAGCGGACGAGAAATCCTCAGAGGATTTTAACGGCGCTTCAGTCGTCGAGGACTTCCGGTAGCGAAGCGTATGGCGCGATGAACGAACCGTCAGAAGAGTCGCCGTAATACAAAGGGAGAAAGGAGGTACGCAGAGTGCAAGGAGGCAGATAAAGAGAAAAAAGGAAAGGGACAAGTCGAGGAAAATGATAAAAGGATTTAGAGAGCGAGAGAGACAGTCTCTCGGTAGGGTGGTCGAGAACGATAGTACCGTCTTCCTAATTAAGTCCGTTCGATGGTCGCCAAAAAAAAAGTGCAAGCCGATCTTAAGGAGACCCGGTCCGGTATCACGCTCGTTGTCTCAAGTCGGCCATTAAAAAGCCATAAATATTCTAATTCCAAGGAGACGAAGCTAAGCCACCAGCAAGCTGCAGAGCATAAAGCAGAAGCGCCGCAGCAGCCAGGAGCTCTCTGAGAGGGCGATGCCTAGTTTTAAGACGTGCATTTACTAATTAGAAAAGCTAGGTTCAAAAGGTCGGGTCTGGTGCTCAGACAAGAAAATTGTAGAGGCCGTGACATTGAAGCAGCGAACACGAGAAGAGGCGGCGGGAGGGTGAAGGAGGAGGTGGAAGTTCCTAGTGGAGAAGAAGGGGCTATACGTATAGGGTGCAATGGGTGATAAAGCCAAGCTCAAGGGACGAACGTATAGGAACGTATCATCGATCGCACTTGTACCTTTCCCCGTGACTGTCTGCCATGTGTTTTTTCCCTCTTCTTCTCTTTGCCTTCCCTTGGCACACCTACGTTAACCTTCCCTCGAAACGGGACACCCTCGATCCTGATTCACGTCAACTCTCTTCGTTAGCGCGTCGAGGGGCATTTGCAATCGCGTAGCTATGCTGCGCTATAATTTGCATACAAAATGCAAACTGTGCTAACCGTGCAACGTTAACCATTCGAGCGTGGCGATGGCAGTGCCGTATTGCTTTGTCAGCTAACCCTATCCAGGAAAATCATTCTGGGCATGGCAACCCTCTGCCTCTCGTACCCCTTGACGTTTGGAACAATCGAGAGAGGATCTGTCTGTGCGTATATAGAATAGATGGAGGAAGGTTACGTGGAGGAGAAGAGGCGAGAGAGAGAGAAAGAGACAAGTAAATTGCTGAATAAAGGAGTAAAGGGTAAGGTAGGACTGGAGACGCTTTATCTATGGAAAGAATCCGCGAAGGCGTCCTGATAAACGAACGTGGCAAACTAGGGGGGAGAGACCGGAGAAAGGTACTGGCTTACGTTCGCTGCAATGAATGTGAACCAGTCATTAGCGCATCAATCCTGTAACGTGCGTTTACCCAGGGAGTTCCCTGCGAGTTCAATTGTAATTAGTATAAGGAATTGACGAGCGGTGTCACTGGTTGAATTTCCCCCTGCCCTGTATTAGTCGTATCTGGCAAATTGATGCTTGCTGGAGTCTCTCTTGACTGGAGTCTCTTCGCTTAGAGAGTCGACCGTTGAAAGTATAATATCGTGCAAGACAATAAGTATTGGCCATTAGATAAAATCTGAAGCAGAATAAATATTTTTGGGAAATGATCTACTATAAAAAAAGATCCACTCCTAATTGAAATTATATCGCAAGATAAAAAGGATCCATTCATAATTGGAAATATATTGCAGCATGTGGATCCTATAATCATACTGGAATCAAAGGAACAAATGAAAGAATACCGAGACGACTAAGACAAGGGAGATACATCATCCACCCGCTGAAATCTACAAGACGTATTTATTACATAATTATATTTATTCATATTTTTATTATCAGTCTCTTATAACATGTTCTATTTCGATTATAAAGTGTCTCGCTGCCCTAAGTGCGTAATAAGATAGGAGTATATCTATTTTATCAAATGGCAGATTCATAAAAGAAAACTATAATTAAATAATTAATATTGCGAATATGGATGTTTTAGTGTGAATGCATGTGTGTATGCGAGGAACCGGTCTATTGAGGCATGTGCTATTAAAGACTATAGTTATAATATATCTTGCAAATTCTGATTGTTCATTTATTTTATTCTTTTATATATATGGCAAAATTAGTAAATTGTTAACCATCGCGAATAAATGTCTTATAAGCAACTATAATATATTACAATCCAGAATCACTTAGGGATGTGTACATACAGCAGCATCGCATTGAAATGCATGGCCCTGCCGGTCATTCGAGGAACTAAACTTTGGGCAACGTTGGGAAATTACCGAAATTACAAGCAGGAATAGGCTTCGTGCCCTTTTACCTGAGTGATAAGATCCTTGCATTTGCGCGTCTGTCGGCCTTTATTGTCAGGTTGCTACCTGCTGATAACGCAAGATTGTATTAGGACCATAAAGTTTCATTGGTATATCGGCCACGTATACTACCCTATGGAAACGCACCCTCTGTACCTACATATGTTGCTATAGGGTAGAAACAGTTGAAAGTGTATATACGTATATACAGTACGCAATCCCCATTTCTACGGCTTCCCGGCCATTAAGCGACTTCGACTTTACGATCAACAATCCATGTCAATCGGAAAACACGACTTCGAGTATCCGACTAAGAAAACAATGTTATTTCTTTTTCTTTCCGTCCATCTGATGCCGTTCGCGTTGACTCGCAGTACTCGTTCTCGCGGATAATTTCAAGAGATCGTGACACAGCGATAGGACGATCGATGCCAGAGATACGGTTGGCTCGCGAGTTCGACAAAACCGCCGGTTCTACCCCCTTTAAGGCTCGCCCTCAGCAATGTCAGTGACCTTCAGAGCGCTTGCGCTCCGAGACGAAGAAGCGAGGGACCGTCTCCGTAGGTTTACTTGGAGGCTTCGAATTTCGGAAATGTTTACGGGCGCTTATACGGTAGCGGATGGGCGGGTTTGACCGGGAAAGAAATGGCTGGCTAATGGAGATATAGAAGCAGTTAACCCTTGACTACCGTAGATCTGCTTAACGGCGCCATAAGTTTTTAGTGCTGGCTCAGTTCAACGATACAAGCGTCAGTATATGTAAAGCAGTCCTCGCAAAGAAGGCGGTTGGTATCGGTTCAACGTAAGACCAATGAGCCGGGAGCAACCATAAGCCGCTGTTAAAACGGCACGGCTCGAAAGGTTTCCCTTAGTTTTCCATGCTCTCTCTCTCTCTTTTCCTTTCTCTCCTTCCTCCCCGGACCTCCTAGGGTGCTGTTATACTTTTTATCTTAACGGCACTACACAGTTTTACGCTCAGCGAATTTAATGGACTTATGGCCACCTGTATACGGACCCATACTGTAGCATAGAGAAACACATATTCTTTTAAGGGGTAGAAATGCTATAGAGACGTTGCATAGGCTGGATTATTCTAGTGTAGACTTTGGCGCGCAATTTGAACTGTTATTTGATTTAAAAGAGACTAGAAAGACGCTGTATTTCTTATCAAGAAGAAATACGATTTCACTTTAATGAGAATTATACGTACGAAAAGTTTTTACGACAGTTTTCTGCGGTTCAAGAGGGCGAAATGATTGTTGGCCGAGGGGTTTGTTTCCAAATCATATCTGCAGTCACTTTTAATTCAAATTAGGTATATCTCTATTTAAACGAGGCCGTTACTGCCTAGCAAAACGCGAGTTGCCGTAACGGCTAGGGTCACGGGGTTAACAGCTGAGTGTATTTCACGCTCCCTCCCCTAGCTTTTAACATTAGCATATAAAGCGAGCGGTCCGTCTTGTTTATGTTTAGGAATGCTCCGAGCGCGGGTGTTTACTGTTTTTCTCAAGAATAATTATGCTATTTTATTATTTACCTCTCTTTTCTTTTTTTTCAAGATACCTTCCTGTTTCGCAAGATCCAACCCAACCTCGCATAGAGATACCTACGACGCAAGGTGAGTACAGTCCGTCGCGACGCTCACAGGACATCCGCAGGAGAGAGAAAGGGTATACCCGCCGCAGGCTATTCCAGCTTGCCTAAGTCCTTCGACGTCTCCGTCGCGACGTTCTCAAAGCCACCCCATTAAGAGGACCGTAGCAAATTTCCCGGCATTACGGAACCCAAAGACTTTCACTAACGGAAGTCTCTTCGGTCAACCGCGTGAACCGACGCCGTAAAACGGATGGTGCATTTGCATCCCTCCAGGACGAGCCACCGTTTACGGTACGCGAGAGCAGTAAGACGATATACGGCAGAATAAAATGAAGCTGCTCCAACAGGGTACCTCGAATGTCCAGAGGGTTATAGTGAAATGCGTCATGATCATCATAGCGAAATTTAGCTACGAACAACAATGTCGATTTTGCATTTCAATATTGACGTATTGCAGCCACATGAAAGGAAGACGAATGACATTGCGGTCCTGTCGAGTCGCCACTGCCGCATCGTCACTGACAGTTACAATATTCCAGGTAACCGGATCCTCAGAGAATTCGCAGACACTGCTGACCTCCATTACAGCCCGCAGGCGAAATGAAAAGCTGCGGTATCATCGTGTGCGCTTTGGTATAACATATATGTACGTGCATAGTATAGCAACATCGGACTTGAGCTGCACCGCGTCAGGACACGAGTGGCGATAGCCTAGGCACGAGAGCAGAGAGATGATCAAAGCCCGTCTGCACGTCAAATGGACCCTCTAGAGGTGGGCAGCTTCTCTATTCAGTGAAGTAGCTGACCGACTCGGATGATCTCTTGCCCCTGCGAAAACCACAGTCTCTCGCTACCCCGCCGCATAACTCATTCCCTTCGGCATAATTCAATTTACACATAGCGACATACGACAGGACGTCGTATCTATACCGGGTCCAGCCGCCATAGACGCAGCAGCAGCAGCTTTCACCCAAAGTCCCTAGAACATTAAATATTTCCTTTTTCTCGCTTCTTTTTCCTCTATTTTTTGCAACCAGTAGACCGCGAGCACTTTACCTGGCGCGAGAGGAAATCGTCGAGTCGAGTGTCTACGCGAGGATACTGCTTGAGGGTTGAACGAAAAAAAATCTGTTGCAACCACTCGAGCCTCCTGCGCCTGCCTCCGAACCCCCTCTGTGACACTTGCCGTCTCCCTTTTTTTTACGTCAAAGCGCGATCTCGTCGCTTCGAATGAGCATAAAAAAAAGGATAACGAGGAGCGCGATGGCTTTGGGCAAATATGATAATTGCGTCCGGTCGATGTGGGTAAATTGAGATCGATTGCGTCGGACTCTAACGAGTCCATTGTCCAGTCCCATTCTGATCTACGATCGTGTCGATATCTAAATCGGATCAATGATCCAGCTTGGTTTGGGCCGTTCCTTCCCTAAATCATTGAAGCTTGTTATCGATTCTCTCTAGCGATCTTTTATACGTACACGCTTCTATCGGGGTACTGATATTTCGAGTTCGGCAAGGATAGACTTTCTAAAGGGACCGCGGAGCCGATAATGACGAAGTCCTCGGGACGCGTCATTGGTTTTCTTGAATACTTGTTAATTACGAATTGCTCTCCAGGCGGTTGGTTCTGGGGGGAACAAACGACGCTCCGCGAAACCCTCTGGGCGTGAACCGTGGTCTCCCGAGACGTGTAACCAAGTCAATAAACAATATCTCTCCAGTACCATCCCTTTTAAGTTACCCTAAACCCAAATTTGCCATTTAGAGTTCCATTAAGATTCTACCGTCATCCGGTTACTGTTGAACATACTATAGGTACTTGGATATAGGTAAGCCGATTCGCTGGTTTATGTATAATCTTTATATGTACATATATAGATATATATACAGATTCGTGGAAAGTATATCGTTCATCGACGTGAGCTTTTTGAATGGGACGAGTTTCTCTCTTGCATGGTATTCAAGATAACCAGAATGGGAGAGTCGAATGCCGTGCAAGGGCAGCCAACTTGCTAGACTGGTATTATAATTAGACGCACCAGGAGAATGGAGCACCGAGTACTTTTATACGTAATAAATATAGCAAAGAATCGCGACTAGCCCATCTCCTTTGTATTACCAACAACAATGATTCGCAAGCGATTCGTTAGGCTGATAATAGAATAATCTATTCACAGAGACAACGAGGATATAAATTAAATGAATAAAAAAAATAATAATGACAAGCTCGAATTTACTAGTCGCGATTTAAAACGTCCAAGTGGATAGTACCAACCGGCCCCTTCGTCACTGCGTTTCTTTTCACCCTTGTCAGCCGGTCGATAAAATCCACCACGACCTACAGCAAAGAGAATTTCTATATTGTTGCTGGGTTTTGAATGGGCTACGGTAGTTTTGGCTGGCTCGTGGTTTATTTAATATTTAGTCGCGACCAACGAAAAACTTCGCGCTACGCAATTACGCTGAATAGATTTACGAGCGATTTTTTTTAACGTCACGGAAATATGAATCGCGACGACCGACACGAATTTTCACGGGGAAGCGAGCGCGTACCCGTGCATTCGTCCGCACCTTGGATCGATGGTGATTCTTCGTTTTTTCTTTTTTTTTTTTAAATTTTTTATACAAATAAAATTTATTCTACTCCGATGCTATATCGTACAATTCGAAAACTTTATATACTTACTCTCTGAGGTACACCCATTCTGGCACGACCGTGCCTCGGCGAGCCCTGCGTTTGACCCTGTTTTTCTTTCCTGTGTGTCTTTAGCCCTCGGAGCAACTTCGAGAAAGTTGTTTTCTTTTTGCTCGTATTCTGGCCTTGCTCTGGAACAAAAACGTTCGAGGGTGACTTAAATTGCTTAAAAAAAGATAGCCATTTTCAGAAGAACGAATTTTCACCATCAGTACAAATTCTTTGAACGCGTTCGGCTAATAACTTTCATACGTTTCTCTTTTCTTCGTTCGAGTCTTTTCACTTCTTGTTCCGTCCCTGCGTCTACCCGGGAGACAAAAGCTCACGTTGAGTGCGTCCCGCCAAAACGTTACGAGGAGTGGGAGCTTAAAGCTGAGGCCAGAAGGATATTTGAAATTGACACTTAGTGCGATATCAAATAAAGAGTGACGTCACTACTGCTTCTTTATCAGGATATAAGGATTCTCAAAGTCGCGTTTATATCGTCGCGAGCAAGTTCGCCTTGATGCATGATAAATTTATAATTCTAATGGTATGCAAAGGGAGTGCCCGTAGACGAGTACGCGCAGTGTTGGTCTGAGTAAAAATGAATACGAGGAACGAGCGAAGAGAAAATAGAGTAAAAGTATAACGGGAAATAGAAAGGGAGAATATGAGAAGGAGAGACAGATGCTGCGAGCGTGAAAATATATGAATGAAAGTTGGCAAGAGTGAGGGAGAGAGGAAAGGAAAGCGAAAATCATAGAAGTGTCTGACTATTTGATTCGTTGATGGAATCGGGAATTCAAGTTGCTCAAGGATGACTCTTCTCCTTAACGTCTGAATTCCATTAAAATATTGCTTTCGCTAAATAGCCGCCGGCTTATTGTTCAATTTCTCTTAGAAAATCAACGGCTGCTGCTTTTTTGTAAAATTCACTCAACCCCGATAACAGAAATAATCCGTTCGTCACTATTAACCCCAAAGCATAGACGCTTCGAACCTTTACTTTATACAATGACAAGATGGGTAGTTAAAAAATGAATTCATTATTATCATGTATATGGATCATCCAATTTCGCTAATAACCCAACGAGTTTCATACTCGATATCAATGATTCTACTCGGCAATGAATAACGCGCCAGGCGTTCATTAACCCAGCCTATTCAATACACAATGGCCTATCAATGTCAATATCTATATTTAATTAACGACGAGGCAGATTCGAGCTAATCTGATTCCATGACAAAGATCATATTCGAGGATTGGGCATAGCGCGCATTGTGAATGATCCCTGATAGGCTTATACGTTAAAGCCGGGAAAGGTCTTTTCCCCTTTAGGTAAGTAGATGCGGGGTCAGTTAATCGTAAACATTGTACGGGTCTGTCTAAGGGCAGGCGCGAGTCTGCAATTACGCTAAAGCGTCTGGGTATACAGAAAATTTAATGGAAAAAAAAAATGAATAAAAACCGAATATTTCGATGGTCATTTTTAGATGAAATTTTTTTGGTAATTCGCTATAGTTAATAAAAAAACTTAATCATGCGTTGTTACCACGCCTGGAAGAATGTAACCGTTGCGTAATGCATGGAGATGACCAGTAGGATATTAGCAACGATAATAATCCATACTTTGATATGTTAATTAAGGGTCGCGAATAAAGCATTAATTAATAACTAACCATAATGGTTCTGAACGATGAAATGCCTCGTTAGAACAATGTTATATCCTAATTATTATACATATTATGCATGCAGTCACGTACAAAATTACACCAATGTGCATACCAGACAAGAGATTACATTGACGTGTTATTAAAGCGTGTTATATGGCGGGAAAATTCAAAAGGTAAGTTTAATATATAATGAGCATAATATTACATAAATACTCAGGGCCGTGTAGGCTTCGTGTATCTCGATATTACCTAACAGAATGTCGCTGGTGCTTCTGTATCGCTGAATTCGGCCGACTGCAATTTCCATGTTTCTCAAGTAACGAGAGAGAAAGAGAGAGAAGAAAATAGAAGAAAAAGAAGAAAAGAGACTACTACGAAGGATAAATGCGAGTGAAAGACACATCAAATTTTCAGCGTTTACACGAGAACTTCTTTCGTCGACGTGAACGAATGGCGCCCAGCTGAACGGTCGCACTCATCACCGAGAATTTTTTTTCGTCGGTTCCCTATAAACGAATCGTAGCAGCGGGTCATCTTTCATGAAAATAAAGAAAATTGTACGTGAGGTATCCTAAAGGCAAACACACAGCGATAAAATCGCGATCGTTTGAGAATCGCCATTATTTTCATTGGCTCGTTTCTTTGTACTTTACTTGCAGACTAAGTATATACATATATAAACTGGTGTATCAATGGCAGTAACATCTTCTCCAGAGACACAAGTATAACGATATGATAAAAGAATACAGAAGGATTCTCGGGATGGTGGAATGTCGGCCTGTAATATTGGAAATATATCGTCGGCTGTAACCGCAAGTCATGTTCAATCGAATGAATCGTATGGAATAAAAATAAACCTGCCTATATACGCATGGTCCAATACTGGAATGGCCGTACGGATATAGGGAGAAATTGAGAATCTGAGAAAGGAATAGAAGAAAGAAAGGAACGTAAGGAATGAGGAAAAATGAAGTGAAGGGTGGAAATATACATTATATATATATGTATATATATAGGTATGACGGGGATTGAACAAACGCTCCAACAGCACATGTATCAAAACTCAAGTCTGCGTGAAAGATGAAGTTTCTGCCGGCTCAGCATTCAGCCAAGATAAAGCTGGCCAACTGGCTGCCATGTTATCCAGACCTTATCGATAGTCCACGTGGTTACACGCGTGCACTAGCCATAACTGGGATGCACCGAATTATCACTAATTTCTCTTCATCCCCCTACGTCATTCTAAACATCGGTATTTCGAGTGGGGCAGCTGACAGGCCATGTGGAAAATTGAGCCGCGACGCTCTGACGTTCTAGGGAATTTTTTTTTCTGTCGTTCATTTGACAGTAGAGCTACCAACGAAATAACGCAGTACCTATGGGTGCTAGCTGAAAACCTAGGGACATAGTAAAAAGTAAGGGATGCAGGAGAATAACATGGGTCGAGACAAATATGGCGTCGGACTTTATTACCGTTACGGCTGGGTGCCTCTGTAACGTGTTTACCGTCTTTCAACCCCTTCTATACTTCCATCCCTTACACGGTATTAGGTGGTACCAGCGCTATAACGCGAAATACGAAAAATTCGCCCTCGTGAAGAATGTCGCATTCTGCATTGCTAAATGGACTTTTCCAAATTTTAGTGAATCCCCGTTACATAAATCTACCTTTATTTTTTTATTCCATTTTTTCCCCTGCCTTCCGTGCCTAGTAGGATACCACCATGCTTTATTATGGGGTTGGCGAAAGCCTTTTCATCCCTTTGCCATAGTCATGAGCCGAGAGGATGTATTTAACCGAGAAAAGGGAGGTCATAGGGCATCTCGCGTGACAGGAGTTACTTTTTTTTCTCCTCTTAAAAGGAAACCATAAATTACCTCGTTGAGGATTCATGAGAACAATGATATATGTCTTTAAGCGTATTAGCGTAATGACGATGATTCTTTCACGAGTCGACAGTCCCTGTAGACAATTGAGTGGAGTTCGAAGTACTGCTACTTGAGGACCTGTGGTTAAATTCTGTTTTATTTTGTTTTTCAACATAGCTACGAGCTGAAAGTTTGCCGTTTCGCCAATTCTTTGAAAGTAATGACGAAGGAAAAGTTTGCATAGGTAAAAAGTGCAACGATCGTCCACGAGACGGCGATAAGTTCGATTTCGTCGAGCGTATGGACTAGGTCAAGCGTCTTACGTATTCCTGCGAAGTCAGGTTTACACGGCCGAGTTATGGATATAAAAATCCGTAAGTTCCTACGAGTGCTGCCAATACGAAGGCGGATAGGTGCGGGACGTGCATAAGATACCAAGTGGATAGGCGGAGTAGATACTTACCTACACGGCCGATAGTAACGCGCAACCATCTGCAGTGCACGGGATAGAGCTTCACTGGGGATGTGGGAAAATTTGCTTTGCAAATATAAAAATTCGCAGACAAATCGACGCGATAGTCGTCGCGACGTGGGACGCCTCCTTGTTCCCCTGCGAAAGTCTGCACGGCACGTTGAAATTGGGAAAATTCCGGAAAAACAGAATTGTCCTACAGGGACGATAGAGGCGTACGGGCTCTGTGAGTTTGGTGCGAGAGCAAGCGAGACAGAGCACGTGAAAGAGCACGAGGAAGCAATGGCAGTTAGATAGAGACGAATAGAGCGAGGAGAGTTTCTAACAGGATGCTCCGACATGCTGCGAATAGACACGTATCTCTATGGTTATGGGAACGAATGAAATTTACGTATTTGCATAGACACAACCTTAAGAAATGCTATATCGTTTGCGAATAATACGATACCAAGATGCGCGCAGCCTGTTATTATGAAAATCTTAAGCGGCCGAAGCGGGCTATAAGCATGAATAAATAAGCGATATTAAAATCCACTTTATTCTCCTTGGCTCCTTCCGGCGAACAAAAATACCGAGACTGAGCGAGTGTAATGGCATTCTTCTTTCAACAATTTACTTCATTTCAGTACGTGCCTCCGTGCCTTTTTCCAATTTTTTTCTTTCCGCTCACCTTTATGCTCTGTGTCTTACTCATTACGTGACGCGGGGCAGGTTCAAAGGTGCTCCTATAGGAATTTAATGGGAATCGCCTTTAGAATTTCAGTTCAGTGTACAGGGCCTAACGTTGTTTACGTGAAGATTGACGAAGAGCACGGCGAAGATAAATACGATAAGGAAAAATAACAATATGAGATATAGATATAAGAAATGAAAATGGAAAAAGTCAATTTTATTACATAAAACAATTTTCACCTCTCCATCACCTTATCTACTTGAAATTCCACTTGATATATTTGTAGAATCCAAATGAATCTTTGCCTCGTCAATAACAAATAGTTTAATTGTTACTCTACCCCAGCCTACCAGACCCCGTCTAACCCTTAATCAAGCACGCTCTTCTTCCTGATGGTTTACGGTTACCAAAGCCTTCATAGAAGGCGTCACTACCTACATTATCCAAGAAGCTGGTACCCTACAAGCTGAAACGCGAGGGTGTGAAGTCTGGAGCAGCCCCAAAGTATGCACGGGTGCTGAGGATAGTCTTGTGTGTCGCACGGTCGGACTCACTTCAGGTGGTAGACTCGAGTCGAGTCGAGAGGTGGTAGAGCGTCATCATTGTCTATACTTCCCTATTTGTCACGCCTTTCCTTTACGGGTGCACGCATGTTACCATGGCGACACCACGAGGTAACCCTTGCAACTTCGAACCAACGAGGGATACGTCTCACGGCTTGCACCACCAGCCCTCGTGTAAAACACACGGACCGAAGGGTCTCGCCACCAATTTAGATATATAACGTCACGTATACCAACTCCCATACCAAAAGTATACAGTGTAATTCGAGACAAGCGTATCACCCGACGTTAGCATGTCCATTTCATTTTTATAATAATACAAAAAAATGTTATATATTCATACTAAAAAAAAATTAATACGTACAATGGACAGCTGACTGATGCTAAAATTCATTTGATACCAGTACATTCGCCAAATGGAAAATATATGTTGAGTGACAACGAAGCACATAGGTACTGTTTCCCACGTTTGTACGACCATATACGCTTCGTCTATTGACTATTGCCCGACAATTTTCATGAAACGCGTCAGCAGGGGGATAACGGCGTGAAACGGCGATTGTCGCGGCGCCATTCCGTGTATGCAAAACAGTCGCAATTAAACGTTCGTCATTTGCATAAAGGTATTGTATAATGGCAGGATGTATCCAGGTAGGCAAGGTGAGAGAATGCGAAACGGGAGAGAAATGGCTGTGATGAGGTCGTGATAATTCGATTGTATTCTGATGCTTCGGTCGTAGGGTGTAACGTTAACGCGCACGGCGCAGGCATAGAAATTCAAGTCAATGTTCTAAAAAAGTACTTAACTGCCTTTTACGTTTTGCGATTATGATTGACGAGTGACATATATATATATATCTTCTTGTTTATTCTTCAAGTGTATTTCTTTTTCTTCTTCCACCCTTCTCTTCGTGGTATCGGACTCTACTACTGTTCTTGTCGAGTCACGCTTATCGATATTGACATGGCTCGCTGCACTCATGGTAGCTACTAGGTACACAGTCAGGATATTTTCTATAGTGGCGAAATCTTCTCATGGTGCAATCGTACAGAATACATTGAGTGACAGCGGGACGTTTAACTGCTAACGAGCTTGCGAACTTGGCGAACCAACATAAATAAGGCATACGGTATGCATTTTTGTCAAGGGCACGGAAAGAGTGCAGTGAACTAAACAATTCTGTACAATATATCTATATACTATGCGTAGGTAAGACGAAAGGATGCGAAACGAGATTTCTCCATATATCATATGGGAAAGTTGGGTGTTTATTTTGTTGGTATTGCTGACGCAACACTTTTACCCCGAATGCCTTAAATGAGCAAGGGGTTGAATTTTCACGGGTATCATACCACATATTTCATGCCGTTAGAGATTCAATGCAAATTCTTATTGGTTGTTCAGAGAAATTGGCAAGTTTGGACAATACTTGATATCGAATTGATTTACGGATAGTTGGAACGTCGTTCAAAAGTATTTACTTAAATCACTTTACAATGTATGGGCTATTGTGGAAAAAAAAGAATGGCAAATCGAAACTAACTCTAACAAACATTCCTCAAGATCGTTCAAGCCGCTTAAAGTACGGTTCAGTTTCGTCATAGAACAACTTTCAATAACTTTGTACAGCCACAAAGTGAACATAAAGAACTGGCAGTCAAAAGTTCAAAGACTTTCAGACTCCGGTGCAATTCATTCTGTAGTTATCGCCTGAGAAATTTCCTGGAAATATCAGGTCCCCATATACGGGCAGCGTACAAGATAGTTTCTGCTAAGTACCGAGTGTTCCAATAAAGTGCACGGTGCAAGAGTTTTTAATTAAAACACACCAGACAATCTGTATTTCATATCTGATTGTGAGTATACACCCTTTATATTAAGTACACGTGGTAGGTACTATACGCAGGAGAATGACCGTATTTACATTCTGGTACCAACTGTAAAACATACACGAGTAGGGGGTCGAAATATGACGTTGGCAAATTCATACAAAATGCATACAGGTGGAGAATACGTGTACCTGCTAGTGGTACCAACTGCACGACTTTCGATCTCTACCAAATCCCTTCGGCAAGTTTCCTGCCGATCTTTCGCGTATTAACGGTGTGGCTGAGGGCTGTTATAAAGAGCGTTCATATCTTCGCGAAGTGAGGTCGCACGGAGATTTACGAGGGACATTAAAACTCTGCGGATTTGATATTGAGACGTTTTAACAGCCAATCCAGCTGCAGCTCGCGCTGTAATATATCTATATGTCTATACGTATATCACGAAGCATAACGCGAGTAACGTTTCGGTGGTGGCAGGGAAATCTCGAGCAGGGAAAATCAGGAACGTTAATTTCATCTAACGACCGTCGCGCCCACGCGTAATGCATCGTTGAGTAAGTTTGAATCGATGGGAAATCAACGGGGATGAGTACAAAATTATTTAACGGGCGTTTTAAATGTCGTTAAAAATTGTCATTATGTCTCGCATCCGAGCGATAATCATTATACGCTTGATACGATTGTTCAATTACAGGGATGATTATTACGTGTGGTAGTAATGTTTATTTGAATTCCCTCTGAAGCGAGGACGCATCCAGAAATTCATTGCCAGTAAATTGAACATCGGGTGGGAGTTACGTAATTTCCGTTTTACTGGATATACACGGTGCAATCGTTTGTGGGGATTTTTTTTTATGTGGTTTGTTTACCTATGTTCTTATTAGTTTCTTTTTTAATATCGTTTATCGTAAGTATATTGATACGTCAGCAAATGTATAGGGTGTCCCAAAATTACCTGACCAACGGGATATGGCGGTGTTCGGGAGGCACCACTGATCACGAAAATGACCTTCCTTTTGTCCGGAAGGTAATAGTTTTTAAATGGGAGCAGGTCAAAGTTGACCAATCAAAGGGAGGCGTCAAAAGAAACGTAGGCACCTACGAACTCTGAGTTTTCTTATCTCGCTTTTGTTTCTCAGTGGCTTCGGGCAGGATGACGTCAGCCGGAGACATGCCTATTGGAAACAAGAAACAAGAAACAAGCCACCGAGAAACAAAAGCGAGATAAGAAAACTCAGAGTTCGTAGGTGCCTACGTTTTTCGTGACGCCTCGCTCTGATTGGTCAACTTTGACCTGCTCCCATTTAAAAACTATTACCTTCCGGACAAAAGGAAGGTCATTTTCGTGATCAGTGGTGCCTCCCGAACACCGCCATATCCCGTTGGTCAGGTAATTTTGGGACACCCTATACATTTGCTGACGTATCAATATACTTACGATAAACGATATTAAAAAAGAAACTAATAAGAACATAGGTAAACAAACCACATAAAAAAAAATCCCCACAAACGATTGCACCGTGTATATCCAGTAAAACGGAAATTACGTAACTCCCACCCGATGTTCAATTTACTGGCAATGAATTTCTGGATGCGTCCTCGTGAAGGTCATTTTCGTGATCAGTGGTGTCTCCCGAACACCGCCATACCCCGTTGGTCAGGTAATCTTGGGACACCCTGTATAGGTATCGATCGATATTTTCTTCTTAAACCGACTAGCGGAACCTTGCATCATTGACAATGAAATTGATATTGACGCGAGTCTAGGCGAATTTCCACGAAGCAAGCACGTGGCTCTGCATTTCCATGGCCGCGACAAGACAAAATGCAGACCAACGACTAGATCATGAACTGACACAGATTGCTAATGGTAAACTTCGTCATTGAAGCGACCACGGCGAAACGAGGTATTGTACTTTGTTAATTAAGTTCCTCTTGATTAACTCTTCATTTCATAATGCTTCAACAATCTCTTTCAAAGTGAGATATGAAATTACCGTTAAAGAGTCGCCGTTCTATTATGAAAGAATTTCCATTCTTTCTTCTCTATAATCGGCAAGTGAATGTAATTTCTCGACAGTTCGAAAAGAAAGTTTCTAGGAAACCACACGTGTGGCTCTGCATAAAAATTTTGTAACAAAATATCCCCGTGTATTATTTTGCACTGAAATACATTACGATTTTATTATTTTACCATGTAATTAGGTGATTTTATATGAAATCACGTGTCACCTGTTAAACCTGTTACTCTTTCAAAATTGTGGAAAAAAAACAAATTCAATTCGCGAATGGACTGTACGTCTGAAATGAACGTTAGGGGAAGCGAATAATTTTCGTGAAATATTATCTCTCACGTATCATCATATTATTATAGCAGTTACTGCCGTTACGGTACAGGAATAAATTCAGACAACAATCTCGCAATCTCGATTAAATCCAATAGCGTATATACACACTCGTAAAACGAAAGAGTACTCGCCAAAGTTTAACGTATCAAGATAGAAGCCAGCCTGCTGTATCTGCACTTGACTAAGAAGCGTAGTAAAAGTGCAAAGAAAATTAGTAAGCGCGTGTTCGTTTCAAAAGCGCGGGTGATGATGCTCTGAAATAATTTATAAACTCAATAATGATTAGCAGCGACAAAATCAACGAGGTACAATTAATCTGATTCTCAATAAATAATACATTCAGCCCATGGCGTAGGTGGATGTTTAAACAGCGAGAGTGGCATATGCTAAATTTCACATGATGGGAGCACGAAGTGGATACATATATATATGCAGAGTGCACAAACACAATTGGCATAGGGACTGACACGGTACGGATTCGCGTAAGCACTGTGGGGAAGGAAGAAGGATAAGCACATACCCTTCCTAGTCGGGGTCTAGGCCGGAGTCTAGACAAGCAGCCCTGCTCTCCCACAGTCGCGTTCGGTAAGCAACCAGACAAGCTGAACGAGTGAGATTCAGTAGGTGGGCAGGTCGGGCGAGGATACGGACGGCGAGGGTATGTATAGAGGTGGTATAGGGATATCTCATGCCATGTAACAAGTACTAAGTGCAGCTACAGTAGCATCAACGCCTCTTACACAGAATTACTGTTAAATGTATGGGCGTCTCGCGTACCTTAAACTGATTAACCGAGGCGATCCGGCAGACGTTACAGGACGGGAAATGTCTGGGTCTATACTGGTCCTTCCCATTGAAAAGAGAGTGCGAACTGTGGGGCGTAGGGGAAATCAATCGTTGGTGGAGCAAACGAATGAGAGCTAGTGGGAACTTTTCAATTTTGAGATTTATCGAGCGAATCTCACCGAGGGTAAGAAGGTCGGGTTAGGCTCGGTTTAGAAGGACTTTCAAATGGGATGGTACCTACTGGTTGGGACGAATCGATGAAGAAATCACTTTGACTGGGAGAAGAAGACTTCGACGGTTTTATTACGAATTACCATCCCATCCCTTCCTTCTGGGCTCCTTTCACCCTACTTGGGTACCGTCCTATCCTGTTGGGCTTGCAGGATCTCGTGGAAGGGTGGGCTCTGGAAGTGGAGGTATGGGTGTAAAGTTCTTTTCGTTTGGTTGGAAGGAAGTTTTGAGATTTCAGGAGGGGAGAGGGAGAGAGGAGAGTTTGCTCGGTGGTATTACGTTTTCACGTCGTGAGATGGATTCGGGAGATGCGAATGCTCCTCTATAGGGAAAATGGATCACTGCCAAGATACATGAAGAAGTGGAAGGTCGTGGCGGAGGTAAAAGGAGGTGGACTATTCGGATGGTCATGGTAGAGGGGGAAGGGTTCGAATCTCAATTATGTATTCGTAGTTATGGAGAAGTGGAAAACGTGAAGGCGGCAGAGTCAATAGAAATGAAATATCAAGACTGACCTTACCGCCCTGAATACCCCAGCATACTTCCAATATGGGATCTAAAGTGTTTTTCGATATCTTGAAAAATTCCGGCCGACCTCACTCTCCCTGTATGGGCTTTTTTCATCTTGATTTTATTTTTCCCTTTAAGGAAATACCGACTAGATTCCCTTCTTATTTCTTTTTCTACCAGTCTCTATCCGGTCCACCCAGCTTCCGTATAATCTTTATATATGTATATATACTTTTTCTCTCGTTTCCTCTTGCAACTCTGCATTATAATGAATTCTCCATGGCGGAATTAGGTCGGTTCACGTTGCAGGTACAAGCCGTGCTTTCCTATTATCGAGTCATTTATATTTCACGTGGGCCTATTCACAACAAGAGCTTTCTGATGGATTGCATTTTTTTATCTTACTCTAGTAAAATGTATTATGCACGAAATTCTATGATCGTTAGATACACTTTTCGTACTTTTGAAAACACGACGGATTCCATTTAATATGTAACAGCGAGCGCATAGAGTTTTCTCACGCAAAGAAAAATCTCACCAAGAAGTCTATTCTGTAAGTGTATCTAATGTGAATACGAGATACTCCCAGCATCCTTGTTATCTATAGTTTCGTATCTTCTTTCTTTTCTTCTTGGGAGAGAGAGAGGGAGAGAGAGAAAGAAAGAGAGTGGGAGTAATAAAATAAGAGGACAGCGACTTTCCAGGCTCGCGTCTGACTTCCCGGCGCTAAATTTCACCGGTGACAAATGGACCCGCGAGATCGTACAGCTTCTAAAGAACTTACCATTGGGCGGGAATTCGTAGAAGAACGCGGATCTCGGACTCAGACAACTGGAACAGAGAAAATTACGGTTAAAATATGCTAACAATTAAAGGCGCTCTTTCTTCGTTGGACTACTTGTTACGTTTTCGGTCTCGTTTCTTTTTCCGTACTTTTCGCAGTCACTTATACCGTCTTTTTTGTTAATCCCCTTTTTCTTATTTCCCTCCTACCTCGTTTTACCGCTCCGTCTTTTTGTTCAAACTGAGCCGCAAAGTTCTCGTGATATCTTGCACGACGGAAACGAACGCTTGGGAAATTCAAAGAAGTCACTTAACACGAATTATCACGTAACAGGAGTTTATTTAGTAACAAAATTGCAACGTTTAATTATAATTACATTAAACGAACATTTAACAGTAGCCGTTACCTATATCAGAATGCGGGGTATGTCAATTGCATATTTCATTGTTCATAAAAAAATGTAACGTCGAAAATTTTCATCGATCAATAAAATTATGTATTTAATAGAAATTATAACAATTTTTTTCCCTACTGTAACAGCGAAAACCGCCCCTCGATACGATCGCTTATTGCGTACGTGGATTTTTAATTCCCTCAAATTGAAACGGGCTTTGCGGGTATCATGGGCAAAACAAGAGATCAAAGTGGTTTATCGGACGCGACAGTGTTTAATTGAGCAACAATTACGAGCCGGGGACGCGCATTTGTATGCAGGTGTCCTGCTCGCACGTAACGCAACGATGTGCTCTACGGGCCATGTGCTCGCGCGTGCATACAGCCTGAAGTATGCATGAGCTGTCGCGCCAACGACACCTCGCCCGCGTACATAATTATCAAAAGATATTAGCCAAACGTAATTATCCAACCTGGAGACTTTGCGATTAATAGCTTCGGAAATAGGAGATAACACTGTATACTAGCGAGTGAATTAGTAGTTTTTTATTCCATATATCAAAATTATCCATACGAAATTTTGAAAAAATTTATTCCAAATTTATATATACAGAAGTACAGACAATCCTATACTACAGCCAAACATAGAAAATGCATAACCAAAATCTAGCACAGGTAAAGCTTATATCTATTGGTATGGCATACTGGAAGGTGTACAAATGACGTAAGACACGTCCCCTAGTATTATATTAGTATTGTCAGTCAAGTGACATATGCGGCAGACAAGGAAACTGACCTACGCCAAGGAACACTTTAGAGTGTTATATAGGAGCGTCAATGATGTCCTAGGGCAAGGACTACACCGATCAGCCTTCTCGCCCCTTCTCGCCCAACTTTGGGGAATCCGTTGCTGCCATTGTACAAATTGTAATTAAAAAATTACTCGCAGGAGGGCAGCACTTGTCGTTTAGTACTTCAGTGGCAGGAGGCACTGCTGATACGCAGAAAAATGTATTGCTGTGTTGGGACTCATTCATCGCTTCTTCATCTTCTTTTCATCTTTTTTCTCAGGTATCTTCACTCGATCATCTACTTTTCTCTCTCTGTCTCTTGCTCCAACGCGATCTCGCCTTCTCTCTCTCTCGCGCTCTATCTCTTTCTTTGTGTTACATATTTTCCCAATTTTTTCCGCTGGGCTATACCTTCTTCGTGATATCACTCTGGCATCACTGTCAACTCTGTAGTAAATATACCGAGACGGTTAGACCGGTGGGGAGTCATAGGCTGGCCTCGACATCCCTTACTGTGCTCTCTAGGGAAGCGATCACGTCAATCTGATATACCCTTGACAGACTATCTGTATCATTGTCTTTTTTTTGAGGATTTTCGCCTCCCACCTTCCGCCCATTTCATACCATCCCTTTCTATACTCTTTACTCATTTCCATCATTTCCGAAAACTCGTAACACGGTGAATCAGTCCACTTAAATGACTGCATCGCAGTCCTTTGTTATCTCACGCGAAAATCCGTGTCTCGATTTATTCATAATAATTTTTTAATTAGTCCGTATCCGAAAATACGAGTGCAAAAATATTCACCGAGTTGAAAACATCAAATCGTCCCCAACCCTCTAGTATCAAAGGATGAGGCTGGACCTGTGAACTGTACACAGGGACATCTGAGACGAAGACGAAGATCCTGGGTTAATTGAATTTTTCGTTTCTTTTTTCTTTCTACTCGGCATACATATTAATGTAAGCGACTTAACTTTATAATTTTGCTATACCAGAAACATAAAATTTATGACATCTATAAGTCTGACCTATACCTGTTTTAGATTTTGGTAATGCATTTTGGAAGCATGCCCTTAGTATTTTATAATTATCATATAAATTAATAAGACAGCCTGCACTAACGATCTGCGATAATCATTTTAATGGCCAAATCGAAAATGTAGCCTGTGCCGATAATCTTCGAAATGATCCGAAACGATCCAAAATAATCATGACCGGATCGCACAATGCAGCTCGCGTACCACAAATTAGTAACTGATAGCGTGGTTGCGCGTATCCGAATGCCGGGAAACATAATACCAACTGATACTAATAGATCCTTTGACGAAAGGGCAACAACGTAATACGCAAATCGAACTGTGATTTCCTCGAAGCTCGTTGACTGCAACAGATTATTTCAAATGATCTGAAAGGCCTTTGAGGATAACGGCAAACAGCAGTTGCTACTGATAATGCAAGCACGTTTTGTATAATGGTTTGATGGTATCCAATTGATTTGCTGTAACAATCGTTTCGCGTGCTATTATTATTATTACAGTAATAGGTATTCATGGTGTTAATGTTACTTTTAAAATGTCTCATAGATACGCAACACTGTCGATCATAGCTATTAAAATGTTTTCCTGCATCGAATTCAACGCGTTTCCAATATTTATTTGCCGTTCACATTTTTTTTTTTCTTTCCATTGCCAAATTCTGTAACGCGATGGACAATGAAAATCTTCAACCTTTACGTACATTTGACGTCATAATAGACTTGACCAATTTAACGAATAAAAAGATCCAATGCTTGTTGGGTTTTGTCGTATAAAAAAATTGTGCGTGGATGTGTAATATTTTTTTTCCATTTTTGCGTAATATATTACAGTAATAATTCGTAGAGACTGTTCTGAGTTGTATTTTCAATTGAACTAAGAATAAGATGAATTTTTACACAACGGCAATAACGATGTGATTGATTTGTGATTATCGGGAATGTGATAGTTTTGCAATTTTTTCGAAAAATTTTTCCGCGAAGATCGACGAAATAGTAAAATTCCAGTAGAATTTAGCCGTTAATTGAGACATAACGCAAAAATGTAACGATAACGTATACCGTAAGCTGTTTACGCAGAGTTAAAATTTATTCATTATTGTCGTTGCCTGCTTATTAATTAACGATAGAATAAATTTATCGGTTGGTACATTGTGACAGTGAATGGCAAGCGCGTCATTAAATCGAACGAGTTTAGCCCACTAATTAATTGCATTATAAATTATTACAATTCTCAATCAGTAGGGATTATATCGAATAAACGTTAATCGATACTCATTTTAAAGCCCATTACGATTTCGTTTCACGAGACTTCCCATCGAACATTCAACATTATTCCGATCAACTATTAAGTACGGCCCTAAAGACAATCCCCCATTTATTTATTCCCAGCTGATAACCCATAGAATCTCATTACCATGACATTATCGTTGAACCGAGAGACGTCATTAAGAATCCAGCTAATTGAAATTTGGCGCGTTCGATCAGAATATAAATACAGCGTCGCGACGCCTTGTATTCCTCAAGGAATTTAACTAAGAAGAAATTCACTCGAATGATAAAATTTCAACTGTAAATTTAAAGTTCAAACAATTGTTCAGGAGTCTAAAGAACGATTGATTATTACGCAATACATATATATTAAAAATATATTTACTTATTAGTCAAGAAATCAGTAATTTAGGATTGCAACATAATACCCATCCGCTCCAGTAAGGATAATTTGTCAGGAGAAAAACCCGAAGTGTTTACCGTAGCACAAGACTGTACGAAGGGAGCTTATTGGCTGCGTGCATTAAAACAGTTAATGTTACGCTACGATAATGCTATTTAACGACAGTTGCCTCCAAGGTACCAAGAGGCGCCTTCTGTGCGTTTGCGTTTAATGCGAACACCCGGTTAATTACCTATTAAATATCAAACAGCCGACGCAGTACGCGAATGCTATTCGAAATCGTAGCGCGAGTCATAGGCAACGAAGTATAGTAAAACAAGAGTTCGAACGTGCCTCGGGCTATAATACAGCATCCTGTCAAGACATTGTCAAGAGCTGTCGAGAAGCGTGCGCGTAAGACTGCTAGTTTATACCGACAGCTATTATGGCAACTAACGCAACACGTTCAGATAGCAAATGGTATTTAATTGTCTTACCTTTGGTAGGTCGTTTGATGTCCACCGGGAGCAGCAGCAGTTGTGTTTTGTGTCGCCAGAGCAAGTTTCTGCTGTCTCTGTTGCAGCATTTGACGACCAAAGACGCCATATCCGAACCCGTAGATCTCGTCTTCTTCTTTATCGCTGAGACAGCTCGATGGCTGTACAGAAATTTATAAGGTTCCATACTTTTCTTTTTTATTCAACCTTCTACTTCTCCGTCGCTCTCGAGTCACACGCTTGTCAACAAGTTTTCCCGTCTTTGCCGGAGCAAGTAGAGAAGAGATAAGAATTGCAAGAGTAATGGAGGGTCGGAGGGCGGCAGAGAAGGGAGTAGGTCCTTCAAAGGGAAACCATGACAGCTTCTAGCTGGTAGATAAAAACCCAAGAGGACACTCGAGGAATCTGGGATCAATCGATAATACGTTGTCGTGATTGAAAATTCGATTAACAAGCTGAAGTCGGAGTGCGGTACAATAACGGTTTTAATTTAAAATCGATAAGGTCGACACTGTTAATCCTTTTACGTCGATCGAGGTGAACAGCAATTTACCAGAGAGAAAGAGAGAAAAGGAAAAAGTGAGGAAAAAGGAATTATCCTTAAATGTCAAACTGATGTCCTTTTTTTTCTTTCTTTTTTCACCGGTCTCTGTATACAACGTCTCAGTCGTTAAGGGAGCTGATGGGCTTGTAACGCAGGGTCTTTAAGACACCGTCCACGGGATTACATGGAATACTATAAAGCGTTGCTCACCGAGTATTTTCCAGGCACGTAAATGGGCTGTGAATGACTGGTGGTGAGTTGAGTGTTGGCCATTCTGGGGGAGGCATTTGTTTCGCGGCGCCGTAGCTCCTCGAGCGGTTCCAGGACATCGCCGTAATGCGTTCTGAAGAGGTCTGCATACCTTGAAGCCAGTCCCTCCAAGTATCCCCGTTCGCCCTCCTGAAACAAGCGTCGCAACGACGCGCGAACGTCAGAACGAGTTTCAATGTCTTTTTCACGTGGCGAGACGCCTTTGTGCTTATGCCAGTCATGGTTTATGAGTTATGACTAACGATTAAATTGAAAAAAAAAAAGGATAACCCATAAAACAGTCGATACAAAAGAACACGATTCTGTAAATGGAGTGTAAGAGGCGTCTTTCGTGTATTAATTTGTCTTCAAGAGCATGCTGCATACCGAATATTTTAGTGCCGTAAGAATTTTCGCTACGCCTATGGGGCAGAGCGAATGTAAATTCTCAGGACTTGATATTCGCTTTTTGGCATCTAACGTTGTATCGTGTTGAAGCTGCTGGAGAAATGGACGGAAATCAGGGGTGGTTTAAGGGAAATGGAGAGTAAAGGGAATTGCATGTAAGTGTATAGGTACCGGAATGGGTTGAGAGAAACGAGGAATAGGAGCTACATTAATATTTCAGGATTTCACTTCCGCAGACTCGCGATTCGACACGACTGCAACTCTCGAAGGGCAACAATCCTTCCCTTTATGGCTTTGGGCTTTGTCTGCCGCGACTCGTCTCCTATTTACACTTTGAGCACCTCGTTCTAGCGTCTCTCCTGGCTCTCTCGGTGTAAAAGCAAACGATTCCGTAGCGTTAGCGGATTTAAATCCCATTTGTAAATATTCTAACGGGAGGGTGAATTACGTGCAAATTATGCGCCGTTTTATGCCGACCCTCAAGCGGCTCAAGTGCCGTGCCTGTGGATGTTAAAGCTTTCCAATAATTCATTGGCGAAGACGCGAATTAACGTTAAAACACGGCTAGGCGAGCTTGCAGCACCTATAGCTTAAGTGATGTTATATAGTATGTGGTGATATATATAGGTATACTTTGAAGCTGAATCGCGGACATTTCTCTTGGCATTGATAGTACGTAGATATAGCTGGTCAGGTATCGAATGACAGTGGATGTTGCTTTGTGAATTTATACCTTTGCTTTAAATGATTCATGTATCTCGCACTCGTCAATAGAAAGCAGCTTTCGAAATTCAACGGAGATTTGGATTATTTGCGGAAATCGATACTGACGGATCGATTTCATAATACCTCGTTGCAGTCTGTGCGGTGATATTTCTTTTGAATTTTCCATTAACGAGTAATACGGTATGTCAATGTAGCAAGGCGAACGTGGTTTAAAAAGCATTTTTTAAGGATTTTATCTTTGTTACAATTATGAATAAAGCAAAAGCAAGATTGAACGGCCGACTTTCTCTTTTAACGATTGACGCGCGCAAACGCCAAGATTTTCATTACGATAATCTGTAGCGCTTGGGGTGGACCGGAGGGTAACGGTATCGCGCGGAGATTTTAAAGAATCAAGCATGAACGATGCAAGAAAGTAACGAATGGGAATAACACGAGCCTGTCTTTTACTCCATTGCCGATAATCCAGGGCTATCAATTAGAATTCCAATCTTCCGATTTAAATGCGACAATATTCGAGTCAAAGTCCTCCCCGGTAGCCTGTCTCGTCCCTGTTCCATTGGTCTCATCTTCCTGTGCTGGATTAACGGTCAAACTGAAACTTTCGAATGGTGAGCGGCAGAACGAATGAAATTTCGAGGGACAGCCCTTAAAACTTACGGCCTCTCGTAAATTAAAGTTTAAATCCTCCAACGATAATTAAAGTGCACCTGGTGGAAATGATTTTTATCCGAGTCAATAGGCTTTTCCTTTACGATTGATTCGACTTACGTAACACGACTGCGGTTTAACGATGACATCGAACGTAGATGCTCGCTTGCGATTTGCTTGAAGATTTTCATATTAATAAGGAAGGCTCATCGAGTCGGAATGAAATCGTCAGGATTTGCGTAGAAAGTTTTGGATTAACGCTGGTAAAATTAAGGTTCACGGTACAGACCGTAAAATCTACCTCGAGCTTCAGTTAAAATTTAATCGGGAATGACAATCAGCGAATAATTAAAATGAAAAGTTTCTTCCTCTTACTTAATGTCGTCGCACCGTGACGATGGTTATGGCCGACGGGGTGCTGGCGTGGACATTTGTTTACGTGAATTCATTTGACGGGCGGGGGGGGGGCGGAGGGGGGAAGGCACTTGCCGGATTTTCTCGAGAAGCTCCTTTTGCTCGTTCGCTCCGGTTGGTACTTGCTTTAGTAACTTTGTCGAATACTTCCATAACGCTTCTGCCGCGGAAGCTCGGAGTCAACCAGCCAACTGGTTAGAATCAGCCAACCAGCTTGCACCAGAGAACCAGTGAGATTGCAGCGCCCAGGAAGCATTTCTTCTAGCCTCAGTCGAATACAGGAGGTTACTGGGACTTGGATAGGAATTTTTTGAATTTATTCCCGTCGGAAACTTAACCGGTTAACAGACCAGATCTCACTCAAAGTATAAAAATGAGGGTTGTAGATAGTGGGGGTTCAAGGTGGGGTTCATTCAGTTGTTTCACGTGTCCATTGAACCAGGCTGTTGGTGTAAGTTCTTACAGGGTTATTCTGACAAACGCATCGATCAAATTCGATTCTGTCGTAGAATCAAAATTGACAGGCTCAACTTCATTGGTGCGTTTGGTTCGAATGATCCTGTATAATATAGATATACATAGATACGGATATACCGGATATACATAGTGGATTAAGGATTGGGTGATAGACACGGTTATGAAAGTAAAACCGTATATACAGATACCTGATACAATCTGATATACATATGAAGCTTATCGCAGATAATTTCACTCCGGGGAAGCGCGCAGCACCCTTATTGACTTTCTGGGAATCGTTTTAAAGAGGGAGAATAAAAGGAGAAAGAGGGAAATTGAAAAGTCAAGACGCACCCCTTCGAGGAGTTTAGCCTTAATTAACTTCGATTCACCTTGCGACCTTCGATCTTCCCGGTCGTAACCTTCTCCGCGAAATATATCTTCTAGATTTCTGTTTCATCGTTAACCTCGTCATTTTAATAAGCGCCCGAGTCCGTTGCGTGTAAATGTCATATACAAAAAGTCTCTTCCAAAAGGTACCTCATTACCGGGATTTGAGAAAAGGAACAAAACTGAATAAAAAAAAAAAACATTGAAAGCAAGGATCGATCCCACCCTGGAGTTGTTGCAAAACATCAGACTGCTCCAAACACCTTCCTTCACTCGTTACTCGAAAACTCTCACCTCCCGTCGTAGGAGCTTTCTTTCATTTTTCTCCGTAAAAAAAAAAAAAAAAATACAAATAGGTGTTTTATAATAATTGAGGAACCCTGTCGTCGGGCAAAGAAAAAATTTTCGGCTGCTCCTTCGTCGGGCATTGCACTCGCCATTAGTCGTGCTCCCCTACCCTAACCCTATTCATCTCCACCCTCATTATTTACATATACTTCATTTGCTCGCGGATAACATCCACTTCTCGGAGAAATTTAATTTGCATCCCCCTGTCACCCGCGGTCTGCAGTCTACCTGAGCGACGATCTGAACTTCTTTATTCCCACGAAACCCAGTCTGAGCTCTCCCAATTAAAGGCGCCTGAGCGAGCAGAGATAACGGAAGGCGACGCATCTCTGTGTCTCAACGTGCAAGACCAATCGAATGCGAATATCTGTCAAACGTAGGTACCGAACCGTATCGATAATCGTACCTGTATAATAAACCAGCAATGCTTCGCCAGTTCCTCCCTCAGACATTTCTATACAACGATCATCCAACGCAGTCTCAAGAGGATATACCCTTTATTTGCCTTTCATCGTCTTCGTATTTCTTCACATCCGCGGGCACGAGCCCCTTTTCTCTTACGAGTCCTTGACCAGGTATAAGGGAGGATCGTCCCCTAGATACGCGGCCTCATCAGTGACACGATTCGGCTAGAGGAACGATTAAGTGAAGAAATTGTACGAGGGGCCGAAACTCCAGCTATGAGGGGCTAATAGTGTTCTGTCTTGCTGAATTCTGGAGAGTACGTTACCGACCCCTGTGTATAGTCGAAAGAAGGTTACTCAGGGTGAAAGGGAGATCTTGTGGACGAAAAAGGTAGGCTCGGCCTAGGGTCCAGGGGTGACGTACTTGAAAGGAGCACATAACCAGTAAGGAAGGCTGCTGTGGGGTAATGTACGCCAGACTGGGCTAGAAGGGGCATGTCGTAGCAGTGGTCGTCCCTTTTCAGCTTGCAAGCCCTACTAGGATTTCGGCACTAAGCTTAAGAACACCGCCTTAATCTCTGCTTGTCCAACCAACCTTGTCTCACTACCCTTTTCCCCGTTTTCCGTCTCCTTCCCACTAGACTTACTGCCCTGTCGTATGTCGCAAGGTCCTCGAACTTCGTCCTCGTGCTTTATGCCGTGCCTCTTGTATTTTTCGGTTTTTTTCTTTTCTTCCCCTTAAAGTCATCACGAAAGCACAGGCTTTTACTTTTTAATTTTATTTTACTGCCGTTCTGGCCTTTCGGGAACGTATTCTGCTTTTATCCTCGGAAACACCAAAAACTTACCACACTATAGACACAGTAAAAGTTGGAGATTAATCTGAAAGCGTGCACAAGTACTGTTCGTATATTTATCAAATTGTAAAGATACATTTTTACAGCAATCATTGATTATACAAGAGAATTTTTAAACCTCCCGGGAAAACTCGGCAATTTCCAAGGGTCGAAGGGTTTGGTACCTTTAGTTTCCCCTGCTGTACCGGGCTACGTTTCTGAATGCAGATCAGACCTGCACGTGTTACGAATAACACGTCGATGTTCCTGAATTTCCCTATGCATATCGTTCCCGACCTCATAGCACGGGCTATGTGGTACGACGTCAGTAGTATCGTATGTATACGAAATTTAAAAGCGATGCCTCACAGGTTACAGACACGTTAATAAATCCATTTGATGGCGGTCCCCCGATAAACGTTTGAGTAACGATACGTGTAAACTGATGGATCGTCACTCGGTGCCGGCTTCGACGCTGAAAAATGACAATGTCATTCGCGATCGGCAGAACTCCGCGAGTAGAACCGACAGTTACGTCACACGGATAAATTGATAATCGCCACGGACGCTTCGTTTCGTCGAAGCGAATCTTCGGGACGCAGAGGAAGATTGCGCTTAGCGAAAGGGGAGAAAAGTGTTTATTGAGGAGAACTAAAAACAGCTTCACTCGAAGGGTGCAGCTGTCAGTATCGAAAAGGAGTGTTGTGATTATGAAATCACGTGAAATATGATTGCGCAACGAGGACGTTTTGCTTGCTGACAGTTACGTGGATGGGACTTGTCTTGACGTCGGTAAATTTTAATCAGGAAAATGCTTCGTCCAATGTCTTGATGTGACAGCCGCGATGGGAAAAGGGGGGAGAGAGAGAGAGAGAGAGAGAATACAATGGAGGTGGAAGAATGGACGAGTACGAGAGAGAAAAGAAAAAAATAGTGGCGTTTCAGTGGAATGGGAATGTAGAGATGAATTGTAGTATTGTCAAGTGTGCGAATGCACCAGGGAAAAAAGCACTATTGTCAGTTTAGCACGCTCTTCCCGGTGCAGAACGAGCGGCATAGTTAGGCGGAAAAATTTAACGGCGCGCATCAACTTGCAGTGTTGCGACTAGCAGTGCGGTGCTACGAGCACAGATGGCACCTCGGTCGCGGCATTCCGGAAATTAACGCGAAGGTAAAATGTAAAACGTGAAAGAACAATTTTAAGACGTCTGGATGAATTCACGGATTATGATTGGTCAGTGGTTCTCTGTTGTTAACAATCGAGTCAGTGTATAACTGGTCTTTTGATATATTACGATGTTTTTAACGCCTATTTTTCTGTAAGACTGTGAGACGTTTTAACGTAACTTTATTGCTGGTTTCGAGCGTATAGGTACGAGGAACAAGGATCTTTTATTTCAGATAGCTACGTGAAGTTTCTTCAGTTTAGCAATTTATATAAATCAGAGCACTGCGGATCGATTCTAGATAAAAACGTATGATGAATAGAGATATATAGTGTATATAGTGTATAGTGTATAGTGGGTGGGTTCGTTTTGTTCCAGAGCTATTACGATTGACGCGATGAATAAGTCAATGGCAGCGCCTTTGTTTCCCTTTTGTCGCACGATAGATTCTTTTCGGGTGGAATGGAGAGACAAATTCGATATTCCAACTACGTTCCGTCCCTCGCGGTGGCAGTTTTAACAATTAGAATACCAAGTCGAGACAATTTCATTTCTCCGAATGGGAATGAAATTGCGTTAAGCCCCAGAGTTCGGTCGTTTCTTCTTGTTTTAATTCGGCGCTGGAATATGAAATTAGTCCTGACCCCTTTCGACAGGAAATTGATTGTGTCAATTATGCAGATACCGTAGAAAATCGCTATCGCCCATACACGGTTGCAAGGTATGAAAAGTTTATACAAAGAATATGACAATCCTCCATTCCCATCTCCCTGGCAAATACGTATCTCCCATATATCGATAACACAATATCTCAATAATCTCAAGTTCCAATGACTGCGCAATAAATACAGTCGACCCGAGTCTCGTCGAGCCATAATAATAATAATTACGTTTAAAAGTCGGCAAAGCTGAAATCTCACGCGTATTTTAAACTCGCCCTTAGGCAAGAACCTAATAATATTAGACCGCGGAAATTCGTGAGCAAACAATAGTTAATTAAAAATGATATACGGTACATACGTAAATGACGACTTCGCCTTTATACACGTATATACATATATACGCACATTCCGTTAACTTGTATATTCAGAGTTCCTAACGTAATCTTAGACCCTCGTCAAAGCTGCTACCCAATACGTGTATTTGGAGCATTTCCAAGATCCGATGCACATTACTCCTCTAGTTAATGTCTGGCGACTAGTTTCCATGGCACGTCTGACCTGTCACTGGTCATTTCCACTGAAGTACAGTCAGAGCAATTAAACTGGAGACGACGTCTAAGCATCCCATACACCTATAGCACCGTCTAAGCTCAATTCTGATGGACCAATAATGTAGCTTAATCAAATTGTACGAGAAGCGCATTGTTACTGTACTTGAGTTTCATATTGGATCTTTCGTACATAAATTGTCAATTGACATTGGAGCGCGTGACGAAATAATTTTTGCGCCTCGTTGCGCACCGTTGCCTGTTGGCTTTCCTATGGTGGACTATCAAACGATGATTTTCATTCGTATTATGAAACGAGGATTAAAGGCGGTCGTAAGTATAGGCTCTGGGCTCGATTGTGCAATGGTACTGCAGAATGAATAACTGGGGACGCCAGTGATGCCGGCGTCGTCAAAGCAGGCACAATGGAGCCGCAATGGAACAAGTCCTGCTGTGCTTATGCGGCCGATTCCACTTGCGTGCTGGCGGCAGTTTTGCTGAAACGGTGACGGACACGGGCAGGTCACGGTGTTGTAGGATTTTTGTGGTGATGCTGGGTGCAACTTGGTAGGGGCGGGGGCCCCCTCTCGCCGCCCCTGGTCAGGTGAGACCTTCATGGTGATGTAACCTTATACTTGGCTACGTTTGTTAATGGAACTCTTGGTGACAACGTTGTACCGTGAAATGTCGCGAAACGAGAAAGCGACGAGTAATTGGATATCCGAGGAATGAAATGTTTGGAGATTTGATATAAATGCTATTTGCGATATCTTACTTAGCGACTGAAAATTCAACAAAAGAATTATTATACGGTATACCTGCTATAAGGAGCGTAATAAAGCTGATGTCAAAGAGGGATGCTTATTGGGTTGGTTAATTATAATGGTTTTTTGTATCTTTGTTTTATCGTTGTTAAAATTAATTTTTAATAAAAATTGCATCGCCGGTCACAGATTTATACGCGAAATCTCTTGTAACGATTGACGGTAGATTGATTAATAAGCTGAAAGACTTAATGGCGAATACTAAGTAGGTAATTAGCTCGAGAGATATCGCTAATGTAAACATTAATTAACTTATACGAGTACGACAGATGTACAGAGACTGTATATGGACTCCTTAGTCGGCGTAATGACATTCAGTTGGAGTTACACCAGGAGCGACGTAATACTTTTTTCTTCCTTTTTCTTTTATCTTCTTTTTTTTTTTAATTCATGTGCCTGGTAATAAAATTTAACACGGAGCGCAATGCAAAGCTACTTTGGCACTGCACAACTCTTTGTACGGTTTCGCCAAGGGAATATAATGAGAGAACTGCGTCATACCAGACCCAGACGTCATCTCATTAAAGACAACTTCACTCGGTTCTCAAGTTTGTAATTTTAATTAGTCAAAATCCAATTGAGTTTCGTGTTGCGTCGCGTCCCTCTCTGTTATCGCGATCGGTTAAAACTTACGAAAGCGAAACGATTCAATTGTTCGTAGGATACTCGAAAATGGATTCGAAATAGACAGTCTCAGCATCCGTATACCAATAACGTGGATAGGTTTACCGTAATGTATTTTGACATGTGGAAAAGCTTTATTGAGTCTGCGAAAAGATATGTAGCCTGACTACAGTAATAATAAATGTTAAAGATGAATAAAGTCCTAAAATATGGATGAAGTAAGGGACTTAAGAAAAAAAGCAATTTCGTCGTAAACGAAAGAAAAAAGCACACGAGCACCAAGCGACGTCAGCTTTACGATTTGTAAAAGCGAACAATGCGACTTAAGGAGTCTCGTAATAAGTATAGCAGACAATTAAATGGGATCAATTGTTCTTACTATGACTCGAGCATCGTTTTCGCGAAGGAAGGTAAAACCAAGCGACACGAAGCACTCGAGCACGTGTCGTTGAACCGAATGGTCGGCTCGAAGCAAAACCAATACGTACATGTGAGACGAAGTCTGCCATTAAAAATAGACACAAGGAGTGTTGGTTTTGCAAACACGTAAAGTGAAGAAAAAAAGATGAGCGAAATCTTGAGGAATCCGATTACGCCCTTAGGCGGCAAAGTATATACATATAGGAGAATTGTACCGAATCAGTTTCAGTCTCACGTAGCTGATATTCTGCACCACGTTCAGCCAACCTTCTCCAGGGGTGAAGAAAGCCCGAGTAGGTAGTGAGTATTGAGTACTGAACCATAGTGCCTTTCACTAGGTTGGTACCTGTATAACGACGGCTTTGAGGTCGGTCTGGCTTTCGTGCTGGAGATGCGATACATATCAGCCACTGTGCCGTTATTCAATTTGTAGCTGGGTCTTGTTGATTGTGCACCTAATGCCATTACTCTAGTCGCCACCTTACATAGAAACTGTTCTATTGCTCGGTAGAAAAACAATGCATCTACACTCATCTCCTGGCCATATACAGTCTCAATCGAATTTTCGAGAATTGCTGTACTTTATAATTTCCTGACGTATATGATATCACGAATCAAATATGTATACATATATATTGTATATTGAGAGAAGAAAAATAATAAGGCTCTTTTAACCGCAAAAAAACTCGTTCTTGAAGGAATGCTTAAAAAACAACGTTAAACTACTATGGGCTAACCAGGTTGGGTTGGGTCAGAACATATGTAGTGACGAAAAAGGTTCCTGTGACACAATGGTCACCGCTGGGGCTCGAGTCGACTGGTTGTAAAATTTGAAAAAAAAAAATGGCTACGAAATAAGAGTATAACGAGGGGCTGGCATATGGTGCGTCACATACGTGAGCACGTGGTGACGTATTTAACCTTGACTCCAAGTAGTAGGCAGCGTAACAAGGTAATTCCCTGGTTGTTTGGCGAGCGATGTAGAACGAGTAGGTGAATGGGTGAGCTGGCTAGGCACGTGCCACATATATGTACAAGGTAGTTACTACGGCCACGTGTGAATATGTGAATGAACGGCGAGAGAGCACGTGTGGGGTCATGTCTGACAGGATTCACACGCACGGCCAGTTTCTGCGTTCGGCGTAATTTTTGCTGAGACACGATCGTAAGTATTTTTGGGTTTTGAGTGAGCTTTTTTGTGAAAGCGACAAAATGGTTAGGTAATTATAATATTTTGATCTGGACACTTGCGGTGGTGTCGAAAAACTTTTATTTATAAATATTCTTCGTGAAAATCAATCGTAACATGGCAACCGTGCGCCATTCGTGTGTGGGATTTCCATCTGATTCCTGATTATATTTTATGATCATGATTATGAAACTGGAGCGACGCGATACATCGAGGAATTATATTATTCATAGGAGCATCGTTCTTCGTCAGAGATACGAACTTGTGATTCTGCTTAGGGAAACGTGTAAGCTGCATACTAGATTTATCGGCGAGAGAACGATATGTTATTGTGCACAGGATTGCATAGTGACAGTATGGTTTAGTCAGACTGTATTGTACAGCCAGTGGATATTTATGTGAAATGCTTGAGGCATTCGCCACTACGAATGACAGACAATGAAATTAATGCATAAAAGATATAGCTCGAGGAATATCGCAATAAACTTGTATAAATAATTGTATTCGTCAAGAGAAGAATATGCTCAGAAATTCAACCGGGAAAATCTGTAATATCTCTACTTGGAAATACCTCTCCCGCCTCGCTTACGAAAATAACGGGAACTCGAGCAGGCAACAAGGTATGCTACTATCCGGCAGGCAAACAGGCAAACAGAAGATCCGGGCAGGAGGAAGGCTAGAAAAGCACTTTCCACTATTTCCTGGAGGGACGAGTGCGCCTGAAGGTCCATTCGTTACCCGGGACGTTTAAATGGTTAATTTTTACGCCGACGATTTTTACTTGGGTTTTTGCCCACTCCGCTTTAATGTAAATTTATTTCTACGGAGTTAATTACGCGACACTAATTTTTCGCCAACTTTGTTCACGGCGCGTACTGTACCAGCTTACCATACAACTTTCATCTTTAGTACCGTTTCAAGTCAGCCTTATTGAGGCTATCTCGCAGATGTAGAAGTACCAAGGAAATTTCAATTTCCTCAAAGATCTCCAGCTGACCGCCAATTAGCATTCGTCTTTACGTCTTCTTCGTGTCACGATCTCCTTTCACCCGGTATAATTATTCGTTAAGACTTTTTTGAAAAGTTCATCCCCACCAGCTACCGAAACACATAAGAAACCCGACTAATAAGTTCATTTGGATAACTTCAAAGAGTTCAACTTGATCCCGCAGCTCATAGGACGTACTCAGCACTGCCATAGTCCGTAAAATCGCCGGGATTAATAAAGCGATCGAAGATCGAGTGTCTCGTAATGAAAGTAAGAAGAAGAAAAAAAGGAAAAGGGAAATGGCCAACTGAAGAATTCCTGTCGCAGTGTTTGAGGCGGAATTGGCGAGTTTTTTTTTATTCTCAAGGCAAGTTCTCAAACCTGGCCAGGAGACGTCATTGTCTCTGGAATGAAAAAGGCGCACTTGGTCGCAGATGCTCCTTTCCTCGGTGAGTCGCTCCTACTTCGTTTCCTCCTTTCATTTATCTTTGTTGACTTCTTTTCTTTTTCTTTTTCTTTTTTTTTTTCTTTTCCTTCCTCCGTCGCAATCGTCGTGCGCGAGCTAAGAGTCGCTGTACACTCGCCAAGAGCTATAGGTACATCCCGTTAATTGCATTGCACACCGGCCGAGCCTGAACAGAGAACTTATCCAAACAATACCGCGCCAAGTAGATAATAGCAAATTAACCCAGTTGAGATAGGGCAATTAGGCGGATACGAGGTCCTCGCGTGGCATCGTTACATTTATCTTTGTTTGCCGTGAGCGCCTTGAGATTTCGCAGCTTCGAATGGAGACGCGACATTAATATTACTTAAAAGCCTGGACAGTCTGTATGTACCCGCACGCATTTTGTCGCGGCTTTAAAACGAGCCAAGATTTCCCGTTGCATTCTTCGGTGCATCGGTGCAATCTGGCTTATGCAACCAAGCGTCCCAGCATCCGGGTACTGTATCGAACTCAATCTAGTAAGTAGGTTACGCGCTTGAGAAACCGCGAGAACTTCATCTATTTCTATGCAAAAAGATCACAAACCAGCTCTACTCGCTTTGACGCGTATGGCGTTGTGCTGCCTTTTGAAAATTTCTCTACGTGTAGCACAACGTTCCCGAGTACGGAGTGTTTCGAGCTTAGAGATAGAGAGAGAGAAACAGAGCGAGCGATAGAATAGGTAAAACACTTTTAGTCGCGAGGACAAGTGCATTTTTTTCCTCATACAGAGCAGCGTGTCGCAGAGACGTTTTCATGCTGGCGACGTGTACAGAAGAAGAAGAGATCGAAATATGCGACGGGGTATGGGCTGCCCCGGGGCGGTAAGGGGCTTTCTGGCTGGCTGGTGGGTTCTCAGGGTAGGAAGTGGGTGGTAGACTTGAGAGGGGCCGCGGGGGTTGGAGAGAGCGGGGAAGGACGGTTGCAAAGGGCGAGTAGCATAGGCGGGGTAACGTAGGCGTAGCGATGATACGTGCGTAGAATAGCCCCGGCGGTTTGAACTCCTCGGAGATTTGGCTCGGCGAGTAAAGGGGAAGCTTCTTCATCCCTTTCTCAGTCTCACCCCCGTCCAGACCTATATGTCTCTGTCTGTGAGTCTCTCTCAGTCACCCCTGTACCGTTTCTCCTGCGACTGCTATCCTTTCTCTCTTTCCTATCCATCCTTCCCAACAATCCTTATTCTCTTTCTCCCTCCATCTCATCAACCCCTCAGTGGCGCTCTCGCACTTGCACCCCGACGCTGCGATGGTAGCGAGTATAGGTGCGCGAACGGGGATGACTACCCTCGGGGCAACAATCTTAAAATATCACCCCGCGGTGCCGTGGCATGAGTTATCGCGGTATTTAATCATCCCCAATAAGCTCCATTCCGCCCCTTCTCCTTGCACCCTAGCTTTTCTCTTTTCGCGACCGGCCTCCAAGAACTCGACGGAATGATCCACGCGATCATTAGCGACCACCCCCCTTACTCTGGCACATGATGAAATTCGAGTTGATACCGTCATCCCTCGTATCTACGTATCCCGCATTCCATCGTTCTTCTGTAAATAAAAATCGACTGATCGACCTAATGTCGTTGTATACCCATTTTGGAAACGGCAACACGTGTTTATAGGGCTGGAAAGTGAACGTATCTCCAAACCAGGATTGCCGCCGTTATCTAAAATCCTTCGAGAACCTTTAATCCATTCGCTTGTGCAAATTCGATCAGAGCAATCCTGCAAACGTATCCAGTCGAATTTATTTGTCCTGGATTTTTCTTAGAACACAAAGGCGGTGCTGCTGCTGATCCACTGTGTAAGAGGGTATCAGGGGCTAAAGTAAGCACAACGGCTATGGAGGATGAACGAATTCAGCAGAGAATATGAGATCCTCAGGACCGTTAAATTCAAACTGTAAAATCAGGTAGACTACCTTAGCTAGTAGGGGTTGGCAAAGCTTTGCATCCCTAGTGGTTTCGGGATATCGAGCGCAGCCTTAAGCGAACGAACTCGGAGGGAGTTTAACCTTCGATGTACATACTTTACTATATACGATTTAATAACCTAGTAATACACAGCGTTATGTACGTCTATGTACTTATACATCATAAGATGTTTCTATGCAAGCAACACGTTAGAGCTCAAAGGGAATTCTAAGAGCGAGTTGAGAAACAATAAACTGGTAACTAGTCAAGAATCTGAGGACTGGTGGATAACTACACTTACATAGATACGAAAATCCTCTGCACTATATTTGAAGGAGACACGCTTAATAATCCTTTTAGTTGGAAAACCAGGAAGGTAATATATATATATATATATATATACAGCTACCAGCAGGAAACGCTCGGAAGTCAGAAACGCAAAGTTGCTCAGTAAAAAAATACACGGTCGAGCGTTATTTTGAATAAAGTCAAAAGTTGCTTGCGGGGTAGTAGCCTTATCTAATTTAAAACTAAAAAAGACTAGTGCGAAAGACACGTGAGAAAACGAGGAATCACTTTTTTTTTATGGTATACATAGACGACCAACATGGTGGGAAAGGAAGTGACTTTATTTGAAAAACGACGGCGGTGAGTGGAGGGGTGTATATCGTAAAACTTGAAAATAAAAAGAAAAGTAATAAGCAAAGAAGAGGCTGCGCATCTTCACGCCGAACGAAGTCGCGAAGCGGATGGCGTGGCGTCGGGACACTGAATAGGATGGCGTTAAGCCAATGTACGCGAGCTGATGCTGGCTCCGCCGGTCCTATTGCCTGCGCCATCCAGCCACTGTTACCAAAGTCTCTAGTAGCTATAATAGGAAAAAAGAGCACAGCTATCCCGGAGTTCTCGACTCCTTCGGGATCCTCGTGAGACGAGCCAAAGAGACCGTCTCGAGGTTATCCTGTATTTGCTTCTGTAGATTCGGTCAGGACGAGTCTAACACGTGTGAATTTATTTGCCGGGTGCAAACTCACCATGGCCCATGTTCCCAGCGCAGTATGCGCCACCGACCCCATATGTACTTCGGATACCTTCCCCGTATGTAATATACTATATTTATATAGAAGCATGTAGTATATATGTCTACGATCCAACCCAGCCACCAGCCCCTCGTCCTTACGGCTCGATTCTTTCAGCTACTTCGCAAAAGTTTAGGTGTCTGCACGCGGATAGACGTAGAATTTCCCCCGTGAATTGCCGACGGATGTATAACGATTCTTCAAAGGGTATGAAAGTGTCAAAGCCAGTGATTCGACAGACATAAAGCATCCGACACTTGTTTCCATGCATAGACCATGTAACTTGCACGACGATCAAAATTATCAAATACCTTATCAAAATTTTTCAGTAAATTTTTTTCAAATTATAAGTGGTAGATATCTGGTTAAGAGGAATGAAACTTCTTACAGACGACTATATATCCAGGCTTCATTGCTTCTATCAAGAGATGATCCTCTTCGTTCTTGGATCGCGAAAACACAGTGACACAGACTGTCGTCTACGGTTTCTATGAGTCCTTTCAATGTTAACTTGTCGTGCATTCACGAATCTCGTCGCGTAGCAGTTTTTCAGGCTGGCAAAGGAATCTTTGGGTCTATGCTTGGTCTAGGGAACGACGGGGAACATTAATCACTCTATTGACCCTGGCTTAACTCATAGACAAGATGGTTAAAAGCACGCTGGTTACCAACGACATTGCCTTAAGGGACGTTCGATGGCCAATAATTTTTCCTTGCCATGTTAGGCGCTCTGGACAGAAAAAAAAAGTTAATCGACTCCCTGTGCCCTGAACGTCCCTATTAAACGGTGAAACATGTGTTTGGTGAAAGGAAGAGGAATGAGGTCTATCCTTTGTGTCAGTAATGTATGGCTATATTGATTTCACGTTAAAGACGAACTTGGTTGCAGGCTACCATGCTGTACAGTGTGTTTATGTACATTTTCAATAATATTAAAGATACTTCCTGAGATCATGGATCATAAAAGGATTTACTACTGCGCCTGCCTTCGGCATGGAACGAGGTGATAAGTGTGGCGTATTGATCTTTCTTTTTAATGCATTTCTCGTTACGGCTTTTCGTATATATACGGTATAAAATAAAAGTGGTAACAATGATAACGTTATTTCTGGCAATATTCGTAATTATCGTATATGGAAATACATGAGTGATATCAATAAGAAATTATTACGTATCATTGATATTTTATGTGTCCTTTCGCTCAATTTTCTGATTACTGAAATATCGAGGCGTATGCTTTCAACTATTTCGTTTGATTTCTTCGAGAAATACGTTATGAAGTTCCTTTCATGAATTAATACCGAATTCAAGGACGAAACGATATTCCGCACAGGTTATGGGTCGCTGATAAATGTAATCTCTTCGTCGAAGGCTAAAGTTTCCCTCACTCTTGCGCATGGTCGTTGATAGGTGAGCGCAAAAGTTTTTAATTCACTATCAAGATGCAAATTTTCTTGTCCGGGCCAAAGCAATTTATCCATCCTTTGAGGTCGATGCTACTTCCCTAAGTAGTTTGAACGCTTAACTTTTATACCAACGTGAAAAGCCGATAACACCAAAGTCCACACCGAGTGAAAATACTGTTTAGATATTGCTTGGCGTTGCAATGCCACGAGAAAATCCTCTTTGCAGATGGAAGAATGGAGTGAACGGTAGACCACGGTTCATATGGATACGAAATTTGTATACTATACATACGAGACTGGTACATAGTTTGAAAGTGTATATATAGGTATAAATAGGTACACTCCTTAATACTTAACCACGCATACAGAAGGGTTGATGCTTTGACAATGTCCCAAAGATAGGATAGGGGAACTCTGGACCCCTCATGTAAGTAATACCGTATACGTAGACACCCTATATAAGCATAGGGTCTTTTGACTAGAATGAAAATGGTCGACTGCATGAAATCCAGAGAGAAGGACTATTTTAATCAGGTGCACCTAAAGGTGCATTCTGCGGGATGTTATCGTCGGTAAGTTAGCCAGCTCGAAAACCGCATTTAAACGAAGGGCATATTTTGGTTTCATTAGCGCCCCGACGAATTTTCCGGGAGAAACGGGGGATGGGTGAGTTCGCCATAGTGGCTATCGGTATATCCTGGCATGTATTTACGTTGCTCTGGGGTCCGCGGACGAAATTTGCTAAACATATTATCTAGGCAACTCGCGCGTGGTTCGGGATGGACAGACTTTTCGGTGCTACTCCCAAGTCGTAGATTATTCATTAAAGGGATCTCATTTATAAACTCGACGTCATTTCGAAATTTAATACGCAGTTGTTCCATAATAACGTCCCTGTAAAATTAAGCGTGTTCGTTAAATATTCCGCGCGACCTTCCTCCCATACGATTTTACGGCCGTCAAGATAAATAATACGGTAAGCCATATGTATAATTGGGGTTTATGGATATAAACTTGGAAACAGAAAATTTTTTTATTCACAATTTTCACGATTCTCCGGATTTCGAATTGGAGTAAAAAAATGACGAGCTAAGCGCACCGCCATCTAGTCTTTAATATGTCGCGACGTATGCGCTTGGACTTTTACGCAAATTCCACTTTAATTAGATCGGGCAAGGAAGAATGGGTCAGTTTAGCACTTGCCAATGGCGGTTCCTCGTAAAATGAAAATATTCACGAACTCGTCGTTTACGGCGGGTCGAGTAAGACGACGCCGAAAGGACGTCAGGGCGTCTACAAAGTGCGCGTTTAACTCGGAGCTTTAATTGCAGCTCACTTTTCACCGGGAACTTGACGATCCATAAAGGTTTATGATTGGCCAAGATTACCACGTGAACTGTGTCATTCGCTGAGCTATTCGCGACCGTGCCTCTCTTCCCTCGAACGTTTCGTTTAAAGAATTGAAAAGATAACGGGAAATGATAAATGGGGATGAGACGTATATATATATGTATATAAAAGATACCTGCAAAACTTTAAGGACCCGTAAAGACGCGTCCCTGGTAAAGTTATCTTTAAGACGTCATACACCAGGATATATCGTTTCCTTGGTAACGCACTGGCACAGTGCTGTACACCAGGTCGTTATAACAATTACCCTACGCGGAGAGTCATGGCTGCAGCTTCTATCCACGAGCGACTCTTGCTTTATGCCCGGAAACTCTACCGGCTCGATTTGCATAACCACCTCAGAAATTACAGACGCATACATTATGGCCTCGCATTGGTACGGGATACGTCCGATACTAATTCACTTGGCTCGCTATTAATTTACTAAATACGACGCGCCGTGGGTATTAAAAATCTTTTTAATCTCGCCCGTCGTATACCGTCCTCGTTGGGCGATTACGATCCGCTAACCCCTTTCTTTATACCAATTGAGATATACGCTACGGATCTCTTTGTCTCGTATAGAAACACCGAACAATATTGCTTGGGGTACAATGTTTTTCCATATGAAATCCCATAGAAAATTTAAACCGTGTGAAAATTTCAATCTGCACCGGTAATCTCATTCCCGCGTAATAGTATGTCTAACGGTGCTTCGTGTAATTCCAATAGGCATCAAAAATTTTTTTCGAAAATTCGGGATTAACGGAGTGATAAAAATACAAAGAGCGTATCTATATGTCGTCGTATGCGAAATTCTGATGATCGAGGAGTGGTTGTTTACGGTACAAGTGTACATGGATAGCAAGAGTTCGGCTCGCATTCTGAATGCAGTCAACAGGATAATAAAACCTAAGTAATGTCAGTACCCATAGAATTTCGATGGTTTTATTCGATCTGACGCCGGACCCCTCTCGGGAGACACACGCGCTCATTTAAATGCAAATCGCTTCGTCATTCGAAAAGCATAACTCTAATAATTCGATATCAACCCTCGGAATCTGAATAGGGGTAGCAGGGTAGCCGCGGGAGTGGAGTGGTGAGTTTCCCGAGATATTATCTACCCACGTTCAGAGTCAAACCCCTTTCCTGCTTATTTCACACGTGTGTGAGTACACGCCATGGAACATCGGGACGCCCGACCACAAAAGCAGACACGAGATTCAACTCGGTCTCATCTTTTCAAAGTCTGGCAAGAGAGAATTAAAATTTTAATATCAACTCCAAATTCGAGAATTCGAACTTTGAGTGAATTTTTTTTTCTCGCCGTCTACACAAGATGCGTTTTTTGCGTTGATGCGTTACGTATACACGTTACAATCGGCATACTTGATGGACGAGAAAATTGATATTTTAGAGAAAATGTGGATTAACGCTGTTTTAGTTTCCCTTATTATTATTATTATGCTTATACCTAACTTGCTACTCCTGCAGAATCCGGCTCTCTTTGATGATCCACAGTGTACTTATGCCATAAGTTTCCTTTGATAAAGCCTTTCGCGGTTCTAGTTGTTTGTTGACTCCCATCCTCCAATCAAGTAACGAGTATCTTCCGGGTTAAAGTCGAACTTGTTTTTCGTGAAAAGGAAAGCGAGCGATCCCGTAATAATTGAAGCGTGAAATTCATTTCCGTCATAAATTTCCGATTAGTCTCGCGTCTTAATTATATTATTCCCATTATCCGAGCCGAGGCATAATTTGTAATTACACCCGCTGTTAAAAGTGGATCGATGACACGGTTAGATAAGAGCAGATGCTTAATGGATCCTGTCATTTGGTTCCGCTTGCGTTCCGTTCACTCCCTCACGGTTTGTTGTTTGCCCAGCAAATTTCCCAGGGAGGAGCAATGATTAATCTCGCGAGGGGCCAAGCATCCCCAACGTTCCTGACCGTACCCATTCCTCCACATGCGTATCACCTACGTTCCATTATACCCGACCGTGACCATAATACGTTACAGCATCCCGCCGAAACTTGTTTATCGTCGATAAAGTCCCAACATTTTGCTTTATGATAATGCGTCAACGAGCCACTCCAATGGAGCTGGACCGGGAATAATTCCGAAATACGATATCATTATCCTCAACATATATGTATAAAAAGAAAAATTAATGAATTATACTCCCAGATATACATATCTATACAGAACATACTTATTCGCCTATACAAAAAAAAAAAAAACCTTATTCCGGCAGGAAGGTCGAAGGGGAAAAAGAAAAAAAAAAAGAAGCCAATAAAATAATAAAGAAAATAAGAAGCAGACGTAAAGCAGTAGAAACCAACGTGGAAGAGCTCAAGCCCATGCGGTATAAAAGTGTCCTCGTTACAGCAGTCGAAACCGTCTCGGTGCGCGTATCGCGTTCCACGTTAACTTTCAACGACGCTATTTCACCGTAAATGGAGTTTAGCGCTCTCACAGGGTTGGGTGTGGGAGCACTGGTTCACAAGAGCGCGACCCTGCGCCGTGTCACGGTGTACACGCGTGCTATTCGCCTCTATGTACCCGTAACGTGTATGTGTTCTTGACGTACGTTATATGATGCTTCTACGTACAGTGGACGTTTGTGGGCATAGCGCAGCAGTGGAGAGGTCAGAATGGAGAGTGGAGGTCATAACCTGTGCCTCCTAATTCATTTAATTATCTTAATGTAAAATTACGACTGGCGCCGTGCTGCACTATATGGACTTAGCCGGTTAACTTTATTCACACGATTTCGGTACGATAGGGACGGAGGCGTCGAGACGCATCGAGCAGCCCTATACGTGCATTTTCTTCGTATCAGTTGGATATCGTTAGAGTGATGTAACTGGGTGCCATTGGTACCTTCAGCCGTTTCTTTTCACTCTCGGGGACCATTCGACAAGAAACTCCCTCGGTCTAGGCTGAGGTCCTTTAAGTTTCCTACGGGTGTTTCTGGCTGATAAAGCGTATGAGGATTGTATGGGTGGGTAATAAGCTGGGTTCCTATGTAAATAACATTGGCTGGTTCTTAAGTCGGGCAACCCCTAAAACCTGCAGATCTACTATCGCACGGTATAAGAACGTGACTCGGAGACAGCTTAATGCGAATCGTGGTAGAGGCAAGAGGGGTCTAGGAGGTGGATGCATGGGGTGAAAACGGTGGGGCGAGAACGTCCCTGCAGTGAATGATGGAGACCCCCGAATGGCGGTCAGTCGTTAACGAAGCGCGTCGCACCCCATGAAACATGGAAGTCCGCGAGAGTAACGGGAGGGACTGTAACTTCGCTGCGGGTGCAAATAATAATGGATATTTTTACGGTTAGCCGGTAATGCTGGAAGAATGTGGGACCAATGACAATTAAGGTAGGTGAATTGGGGTAACGAAAGTTGTTATGCTTCCTCCAGCTCCTGGAGCATGACAAGTTACTCAAGCCCTGGTATGACTGTCGTTAAGCAGTCTATGCGGCTTGATGACTTTATTATTTTTTAAATATCGTTAACAATTTTAATTTCTATTGTCTGAAAAATTGTGTTACTTCGATATTTTTCCATATCAGGGAATTTGACGTATTCGCATGAAATTTTCATCCTTCAAAAATACCATGATTACTTTGTGAAGGGAAACTGATCTTTGTCTACCGAATCAGGAAATGTAATGCTTTGTATTTGAATATGGATTCGACAAATGGGTAATCGCGTATCCTTGTGTATGGAACCCTTGTCAATCTGCAGGCATCCCCTAACCTTTCAACAGGCCCTTTAATATCCGCTGTGCGAGCACATTATTTGCCTGATAAATAGCTTCGTTTCGGTATGCCAAGGCGAGGAAAGGTACGAGAATAGGGTTGTGCAGTGGGGTGGTAAAAAATTATGGGAAAAAAGTGATATTTCTAATATTTAGGAATTATTCGGTTAAACGGAAGAGTCGAAACAAAATAACGGGGTCCATTGGATCTGGTACTCGATTCAGGACGTATTCTACGGGTCGTAATTAGGAATGTTACGGTACCGCGTGAAAGGAAAAGAAGAAGAAATAAAGTTGAGGAGAAAAACGTTATTCGGTTTGCGAGTTATAACTATTTCTCCTGGGTGAGGAGCGTAGGGAAGGTTCAATGGCGAACAGTAAAGTTAACGTTGCTTTCAAAGGTGAGACGAAGCGCATTAACTTCGCTCAATCAACTCCAGAGACCACTAAGTCGACACTTCCCATTAACGGACTTAATATAGAGGTGCGAAGTACTAATAAAAGTATCCAAGTGCGTTAAGGGGCATGTTGACCCCTGGCGGCCATCTTGATTTTGACGTCTACGCGTATACGAAGAATATCGTTTCTCCTCGTGACGAATGAAATTTGCGATACGACTAAATGACTTTTGAGGAAAAAACAAAAATAAGAAAAAATTTCACGAAATTAAAAAAACTCCAAATACTCTTGTACAATTCACTGATTTCTTATCGATTCGCTCGGGCTGTTATGCCCGATAAAAATATCATACGCATATTGGTAGTATGTTTCTTCTTTTGAACTATCACCACAATGTAGATGCCAATAAATTTCGTACATTTTAGCACCTTTTTCGCAACAGATAACAATGAAATACAAAATAGCAATCTGACATAAAATTTTTTATGCGCATCGCACCGGAAAACACTACGCTTTTATCTTGGACATTCAGTAGTTTCCGTAAGGAAAATGTTACGGCAACGCAAATAAGTAAATAGGTTTAACGACTATGTAAACTTCTAAAGGCTTAGTTAGCACTTTGTTTTTTACAAGCAGTCATTCATACATTGTACATAAAAAATTTTTTTCATAAAAATTTCCCAGACTCCTACGTTCACGTATTATGAGTGCTGCCAACACAGAAAATATTGGCTGCAGGAGTGTTTGCCTTGAATGAAATTTTCATGAAAAACACCGCGCAGTGTATGGATTACGAAAATTGTTGGTTCCAACTACAAATGTGACTTTTCGCGCTGCGATACACGAGACAAAATGTTACGTGCTCGTGTAAATGCATAAAATAAAAAAACGACTGTTCCACGTCAACATAAACCTTTTAACGACCTATTCCCATAGAGTTAACACAGATAGAGCAGACAGGTGGACAGAGCAAGTCAGGGTGCAAAGACGGATAGCTAAAGGGTTTCAGCTATCTCTTTCTTTCTCATTATGAGCGAACGGACACTTCCACTTGCAGAGCAGCCTATGGCTTGTCTGCTCTATCTGTATTAACTCTATGCCTATTCCTCAGTATCGGATTGTTCGTGCGCTTCGCTTTCTTACAGGCCTGTAACCATGTTCCCTCCTTCACTCATGAATTCCCTTCTAGACCCTCGCATTGATCGTCCTTAGCGTTTACAAATGTAATAGCAGCTGAACTTCGCCTTAACAACTTTATTAATACCCACCACATCCCCGGAGGATATACATTAAACAGAACGTGATAAGTGCGAAACGCGATAATTATACCGTTAGAATTCGACACGGAAATGGCGCGCTTTTCAAACTGTCAAAACGCCCAACAAGATGGAAGCACGAAACACGAAGCCGTAAGGTATGAAAATTGCGTGTATCGTTAAGGCAGCGGGAAGAGCGAATCAGAAAATTCGCTATGAATTGCAAATTGCGAATTTTCGAGATCGACCGCGAGATTTTTGGGGGAGGTGGGATGAGACCTTGGCGGTGACAATTTGAACAGGCATCTCTTTCCCGTGCAACACGCAGAAGCCATAGACCTGCCGGCGAGTGCTGATGTATTTCGTCTCTTGTTAAGGGTCCACCGAGAAACGACGAGCGGATATTATTTGGCTGTTTTCCAGACACGAAATTTATCTGCAAATTCTCTTTGAACTGGGAATCATTAACAGCGGCACCAGAGGCGCAGAATTTCGCGCTCGCGCCCTCCCCCCCCCGCCCTCCTCACCACGCAAGCTCGAATTCGGCTTCAAAGAAGAGACGTGCAAATAGCGAGGGCTCATCGCATTTGGCGAGCGAACGGGGGTGCTTTTCGGAGAGAGTTTTGGCTGTTTTGGGAGCATCAGGGGGTTTTATAAGGGAGGTTTAGAAAGCCCTGCTTCGACGCTCCTCACAATTAATACTCAATGGGCCGCGCTAATCTCACCCCTCGCACACATCCGTCCCTTCCTACACCCCCATTCATCCATTTCAACCCCCTTCACATTCGAACAGATTTCTTCCTATCATTAACTTAATCGATTTATAGCTGCTCACTTACCCTATCCGGCAGAGTCCTTGAACAACTTCCTTTATCCTTACGAAACATCCCTGACGCACTATACTTAACAATTTGACTGACTCGATTGCTTAATGCGCGTCATTTGTAGAGCCAGTACGTCACGGTTATGGTTCTGTTTTTAATTATATAGAGAAGCGATGATATTCACAGTCCATGTCCAATGCTCGTATTTCTGGCTTCTCCCTGCAATCGTTTTTACCACGTCGTATATCCTATTGTTTCGGCAACCTGTGGCGAGTTACCGAGTTAATGCACATAGGCTATAAATAACAAATGAACATTACGCGCGGCGTGTAACTATGATTTATGGAAGTAGCACGGGATAATGCTGGTTAGCGAGGCATGACAATCCTACGGCGGCTGAAATACGATAAGCGCCGTATAAGATCTAATCCCGTTAGGGGATAATCTCGGTGACAGTGCGTTTGATTTTCGCTTGAAATTTTTCCAGATCCAACCGTTACTTGGCTGTCTTCCGTCGAGAAGCCATTCGAAGGTCGAACGTGTGCGGGACCCTGAGCAATTTCGATAAAGGATGAAATTCACTTCTTTTGTCATCCCCTTTGAGTGCTCGACTTTAATTTTTCCAGGACAATCTAGAAAACGTTATCGGAGAGTTCAAAGTCGTAAAGAGCTTATATCGCGATTATATCGCGAGGTTCCTTCGTCCAAGAGTACAGACGGGGGGAAGTGGAGTGTACGAAAGAGAGAGAGAGAGAGAACGGATGACAGTAAAAGTCTCTCTCTCTCTCTTGCGTCGTATCACGGATCGAGGAATTAAAAAAGGAGAAGACACATATTCCCTCTCCTGACTATTGCAAAAAAATTGCAGCGTGACGTTTTGAAAAACGTAGAAAACGACTGAAAAATCGAAGCAGACGATTCTCTTTGAGGTTGTAACGAAAGTCGGTTCTCCCTCTCTTCTTATCTTTCTCCTTCTCAGAGGATAACCGGCTTTCAGCTTGTCCTCGCGAATTCTCGGCAGTTCGACGTACCTACACGCGCTGCCGCCGAGCGTTCCTTCACCACTTATTCGCCCTCTCACGCGAAATACTTTCGCAAGAAGTTGCAAGGGCGTAAAGGCTGAATTCAATAAACGATACCCTCCGGCAACCGAGCAATATAATACTATATATACATATATATGTGTGAGCATTATGTGGGCTGGGGAGGCACGCAAAAAGTGGTCGGTACCCCACGGGTTCCTGGTACAGGAAGTACGTAACAAAAGAACAAGGGAAGTCTACCCACAATGAATAATGGATAGACGAAATATGCTGAATCTCAAACTGTAGGTACGGCCACCCCTTGCCTCCTTATGCTTTTGGGAGAGGAAGAAGATGAAAAAAAAAAGGGCACGATGAGAAGTCCGTTCGATATATATGTAGCGACAAAAAGCCACTCCTGTTTCATCCTGAGAGGAGAAAAAAGATGATGAAAAAAACAAGTTCTTCCGGGGGTGACGAGGTGGAAATTTCGTGTAGTCCGCCCCTGAACGAGTCACCGCGTCTCGTCCCCCCCTTTACAACCACCCGCAATGAGACCGTGTGAAATCTTCGAACTGGCTCGTGTCCCGCCTACCCACGTGTCCCCCATTACGTATGCAAACGTTTTATCCTCTGTTTGACTTCGCACGTAATTCGGTATGTTTGCCAAGCGTCTTTAACGACGTTCAATACTGGCTTAGGTATTAAAAGGAAGTCTCTGCCTGTCGATATGTATAATTTCATATTGAAAAAAATCCAGGGGTCCTCGTATACTTATCCATTCCCCAATAATACTTGTCAAATTTGATCTGCATACCAGTTTCATGATCCGATCAGATTGTGCGAATTTCCTTAGCTCAATTTTCCTATCCGAATGAAAATTCGCGAGTGCACTGAAGCTTTTCGAATGGTATACTCGAGCATCGTAGCCACTTGAGAAATTCACGAGTCTCGACCCTGCCTACTTTCTCTGGCGAATGTTTGAGTGGCACTCGGAGTGCTGTTAACCAAAGGACGATGAAAGGGATTAAAAGCGTGATCCCTTTTGGATTGGAGAAAGCCGCCAGGTACCAACCTACCCACCTATGCCAATTGAGAAGTGGCTGTTTTGGCGTTGCCCTCCTCGCCACAGGCGTTCCTTCCTTCACTTGGCGGCAAGTGACGACAGACTCAATTGGCGAAACTTTACTCCGAGTATTCAGTAGGAGCCTGCTGTATCCTATATGTAAACGCATTAGCATCGGTAGCTACTATACTGGCATTATTATCGGCTCGTGTAACCGGGACTGAAGCATCCTCGGTGGTGGCGGCTCCTTTTGCCAAGCAAATGAGAGTAATTGGATAATAAAATAGCTCCACTCTGGAACAATATCGGGGGACAAAAAATAAGGCTGCTGGTGGACGGTACGGGATGGAACGAAACGGTGGAATAAAAGGATTTGCGCTTTATAATCGTGAGACTGTCTGGCTGCGATGAATGAACACTGCGTTTAAAAAAGATTGGGTCTGCAGGATGGCTGGCTGGATGGCTGGATGGCTGGATGGCTGGATGGCTGGCTGGCATCGTGCCTGTTCTCTCTTTTACTCCGTTCCTTCTTCGCTGCCATCGTTGCATCGTATTCCGTCTATTTCTTAATGGACTTGCAAGCTAACTCGATCGAATACGTTTAATACGATTAATTATTCAAGCGGAATGAAAAACCCTGGCGAAAATTGGCTCTGGGTTTTGCGGCAGTTTGCAAATGGTATTGGGTTGTTTCATTTGGTCGTGTCACTTTTTGATTCGGGAAAGGAAAAAAAAAAAAAAAAAACATTTACATAGATGGACTGCATTCTATGGCTTTAGAACGTGCTTTATAGGTTATTCGGGTTTTCGAAATTTTTACGAAAATCTCCATTGCGGCTTTTAAAACGGGATAATATTTTGAGTACGGGCTTTTGAAATATTGATTCAACGATCAAAGTATGATTAAAACGTGAAAACTTGGTCGTGTGATACAAACTAAAAAAATATATATATATATATATATATATAACGTTTCTGGAGGAAGAGCCTGTTAAAAATCTGTTTCTGCGAAAAAACAACCCTGTCGTTTTCACGCCAGCAGGTTCCATACGTCCATTAGCGGGTGCATTAATGAAAAAAATACACTCCCACGTGAAACCGCGGTGCTGGTTTGATAGATGCACCCGTGACAGCGTAGTTAAAAGGCCGTCGAACTCACGATAACGGACTTGTCGTTTTTCACCTACGGATCGGTGCCCTCGTTCCGTCACGTCGACCGAAGTGGATACACGTAAAAATATAAATACACATATTTTATATTTATTTTTCAATTCCCCTTCAGATTTCCCTTTTATATACCATTCTTTCAAATCCTCTCGCATGCGACCAACCTCAAAGTTAAATGACACTAAATTTCAACTTGACCAAAAAAATCCCAAAGGATCTACGTGATTTCAGTTTCACTATAAAAAAAAAAACCGTCACTCGAGACCGTAGCCAACTATTTTTCTCAAGAGCCACGAGAGCATTACCGGGAGTCAGGATACTTTCAACTGAGAGGATGATTGGCTTTTCGTAAAAGAAAAAAAAAAAAACGGGTAAAGGCGAAAGGATTTAAACTCGAACAATACAGAGTCATCGATGGAAAAAAAAACGTGGAACTAAAGAGAAACCCCGTATTCCTATACGTCTTAATCCAAAGGGACGTCAAACGCCGTGATTGATCCACCCTCGTAACCTGCCCTTGTCGCAGGACCGTGGCATTTGTTGCATTTCACCCTCGAAAGGATAAAAGATCGACATAATAATGAATACGATATTTCATACAAAGAGGTTCCCCTTTAAATTTCTCCCCTACACCTCCCTTCCCGGCGAACACGCGTCCCAAGTACACGTTCACGGTCGTCACAGCATATAGACAGTCTACAAGTATGTACACATGAGTAAAATGCCTACATGAGGCCCTCTTCAGGCTCTCCATATGTATACGGAAGCCAGAAAATAGATATGCTGGGTATACATATATAGCTATATTAACAATGCACTAAGATAAGCAGTAGGATGGGTACAATACGGAAAGGGGATAGGGTAAGCGGTGGAGGGGGGGGGGGATCAAAGTTGAGGGACCATTTATCTTCCGTGCCACTTGAGTTAAGCGGATAAAACTACCCCCGGTGGCAGGAGGAATTTCTGCACCCGCCAGAAGAATTTACTTGCAGCCGCAGTCAAAGGGTTGAATTAAATCACGTTAACGACTACGAGCTCTGTACCTAGATATAAATATAAGTAGGTAGGTACCTTCATCACGCGTTCGTATACCTCAACCACGTGGACTTGATTGATGCGACTGATATTTCGTTACGGTACTTTTTTATTGTCGACCCACTTTTAATCGCCACGTTTCTTCGAATATATATAATCCAAGTGTCACCCCTTATCCTGAGAGTGGATTCTATTCGTGCGTATGGGACACACCTTGGATTTCCAGTGAAATTGGGAGTTTCGCGATAGTACCAAATCTATGCGGGAAGCAAATGCCAGTACAGGATGTAAGGTGGGTTAACACGGAGGACGTGAAACGACAGGCAAGTTAGGTTCTACGCTTGCAACTTTGTTTGCCAACATGCCGGTAATTACTGATACCGCTTTAACGCCTGCCCCATGTCCGGACTCGTCCTCACACCATATACACCAAACCTCTATGTGCCTCACTCTCGTACAAGTTCATACAATCTGTTTATACAAGCGGAAACTTCAGCCGAGGCGCCTGAACTCTCGCGTCTTCCTCGACGTTAGAGTATTTCCGGTTCATAGAATACGCTAATGCAGACGGACCGGAACGTTAATGAATTTCTGAATTTAACTGTCGTATCAATTTGTACCAGTGTATCCCCGCACATTGAGAATTATAAACGAACAAACATGCCGAGTGAAGTTGGTTTCAGTATTCGAAATCAGATAGACACGCTACTAACTTCAGCTGCTGCGTTTTCACTGAATAGCCCTTACAACTGTATATCTATATATGTACGTGATATTAATTGTACTTATATGCACAGGGTTATCAGTAAACTTTGACAGCATCGTATCACTGTATTTTTTTTATTAATAATTTTTTGGATAATTTCGTCTTTCTCCTAACTTCTATTCCTGTATTCCATTTGCTTCGGATTTTTCGCACGGTCAAGCCTCCCAGAGATTTTCTATCGGCGCACAGAACGAATCGTCGAGGGAGAGACGGTTTATCGTCACGTTCCAGTCGCTGAAAATCGATGGAAATTGAACTGATGCTGCACGTGGGAAAACGGATTCGTATTGACGTAAATTGAGAAATGGGCAAAGGGTCGTAGAGAAGAGTTTCGGGTCTTGAGAACCCTCCGAATCGTCAAGGTTCTAGCGTCTAATTTGTAACCGTCGGCCCCCTAAACGGGGGAACTAAATAAACATTGACTGACTGACAGCTCGAGGAAAGTGGAAGAACAAAGGGAGGGAAAATACAATCACTGTCACACTGTCATCTCTAGGCACAAAACGGTAACTGCTTATTACCCTCGACACACCATTGTGAAAAACACTAATGAATAATTTCGTATAATATTTATCGAACTTTTAATCCGCTACTAGGACAGAGTATCTTTCGAAATCACATTGTACACTCCGATAAAAAATTTTAACATGTACAGGTAATCTAACTGTATCTAGAATATATGTAGTCTATGGTACAAATATTTATCTCTTTGCCTGTCACGCAAAATCAGATAGATCCGTATAAAGCGAAGCAGTTGTTTCCCGATTGGAGATATTGAACGAAATATGAGAAAAATTATTTCTGATTCGCGTAGACGTCTTTGCCAGCGGATACTTCGTAAAGGCGATAAAAGTCGACGGGCGCAATCTCCTTGAGAAATAGAAAAATCTTGCAGTACTCTCGCTCGGTCGTTGGAATTCATTCGCGTTATCTGTAGTTAAAGCAAAACGTTCTGTCCACGGGTTCCCTTACGAGTAAGTTAACGAGGACGAGGATTCTCGCGGGTTGCACCGCGATAAGGAAGTACGCTAAAGTTCTTGGCTGGACTACTTCCTGGGATAGCAGCGACGACGAGTGGCCCGACTAAAGTTCACGTAGATAGGAGGAGGATTAGCCCGTCCTGTAAAGAAAGGGATACGAGGACATTCACGTATTCGCCTAAGTGTTTTGAGGAAGCTGTTGGAACGATACGGACTTCCGGATTGGTGGAAGGACATTACATTTGCATCATCCGGTCGGCCTACTTATTCGAAAAGGGTCGAGTCTACGTGGACCGGCTCAGAAGTAAAATTATTCAATTAGCTTAAAATCCTCGCTTCTCGCTAGAGCTTCCTCATTAAGACCGGACTAAGAGGATTTCCCCGAGGTAGATACTACGTGCTCCAAGAGAAGAACGGAAGAAGATCTCGCGGGCAAGCCAAACCTTGCGAGCGGTTAGACGGTTTCTACTCCGAGCCGGAACTTCCACCGAGTCCCGGAAGTGGAAAGTGGGAAGCACATTCTCAAGGCAACCCCCTCGACTATAGGAGTACAACCACCGGTAACCGACTGCAGTAACCGCGGCACGAGCGTTCGGGATTCCTTATGTAAACGGTTATCACAATAGCCGCGAAATGCAACTGCTGATAAGAAACTCGCGAGCTTTTCTCAGTTTTCCGCGGGAACTTCGCGGGTTGTTATCGCGGACTGTAGGTTGTAACGTTAAACTTTCCTTCCTACGGTGCTACCTTGGTACTAACGACGAGTTCTGGCAATTTTTATAAAAACATTCATACCGCAATGTATGTCTTTATCGTTATACCATGTACCAATGTATATATACATACCAGCCTCCCTTTATGATCCTCGTATGAATACGTGTTTGAAAATTTTATATGTTTTCGATATCGAAACTCGCCAGAGATATGGTATAAAAGTGCACAAATCCGATAAAGGAAATTGGACGAAACTCCAGGTAGCAAACTGCATGTAAAGTGCATCAGATAATTATTTAAGTTCGAAACTTAGTGAATCGGTGGAACGTAAAGAATTGGACTGGCACTCCGTAAACGCACTGCGTAAATTGCATCAGACTGAACACAGATAAACTTTCTAGGATCATTATTTGACTGAATTATTTGATGTTGAGAGAACAACTATTTACAGTTTGGTCAGCGGAATGACTGTTTCAATTAACATCATTCATTCGCGTTAACGGGTCTGTTTATACCTGACGATGAGCGAGCGCCTAATGCTTTTCACTTTACCAATTACTTTTGCTTCCGCACCACGATTAATACAGTCGAATTTTTTCTCAACCTTTCTCCAACGTTCCAATCAACGCGAAGGAAACGCACGTGAAATAGCTCTGAGGTTGATTCAGGAAAATCACAGGATTCCACAAGTATACCCACGATTCCATTATCCCACGGCCATTGACGTGCCACGCTAATTCTTCCAGCATGGAAATTCTCTTAGGTAATTAACAAAGGAATGCACCGGGCATTGTGCAACGTCTCGTAGGTCTCTCGAGGCAATGTGTCATATACAAAGGAAACCTTTATTCACTTTATTCTCCACAGCCTATCCTCTCTCTAATGCTTCACATCAACGTGAGCAACGTCAAAGTTACGATGAGAAATGATCTTTGATTACGGTAGTGCCAGTGACGTCATCGAACGCATCAAAAACGGCATCCTCAGCGACAGGACGACGCATCTCATCGGTGGGTCAGTTATTGAGATGATTGATGACTATTTATTATTTCGTTACTTTTTGCTTTGATACTCGAAACTGTTAAATTGTCTAATCCAATTGTTACGTACTACTTGCTACGCGAACGTAACGATCGTTAATACAGCTGACGGTGGTACGAGTGGCTGCTGCGCATTGCTGGTAACTGGATACGATTGAAAAGCCGATGCGAGTTAGGAGCGAGGGGTGTCGTGTACGTATGGCACATAGTGCGGTACAGTGGGACAAAACTCAAATGTATTCCATTCCACGGGATGCATAAAAATTCATAAAGAGACCGGGTTTGCATTATTCAGAGGAACACAGGTACGCCGCCCGTCGTCGACGGAATAGAGAAAACAGAGAATCATTATAATTTTTGGTGGTTGGCATTCGTATGCTGCTTTGGGAGATCCTTTTTCCGCCCTCTTCTCTACGTGACTTCACTCGCTTTCGCTCGGATGCTGTAATTTTACTATGCTGATGGACCCATCTTCTTTACGTCTTGTACGCACGTAGGTACATGCTCATCAACGTGCGAGATAACGTTATGAAAATTTTTACTAAAGGAGTCAAGATTCTTCTTGGGGAGGACAAAGTTTTAACGTGGTTATGTAATTTTTTTTTTTTACGTAGGGCATTTCTCTTCACGTGATTCATTACTACGGTAAGATGAACTCTGTTGTTGGTTCAGATTTTAGAGAGACTTAGGATTCTTTTTATCCCAGTATCTTTTTTTTTCCAATTCTTTTCGACAGACGTGCGTGCGGCTATTTTATTGTACAGGAGATTATCGAGTAATCTCGTTTGCCCGTTTGAATTTCAAGAAAGCTCTCTGGCGACGGGTATCGCTGTTTGTTCGAGAGTCACTGTCTGGAAAGTTTTACGTTGCTTCGTGACATGGAGAAAATTACCTTCCACAGGGATGACCTTTCGCCAGTGTTTCTCGTGTAAATGAAAAACGGGCCTGTGAAAAGAGCAGGAGGATTTGCGTTGTAATTAAATTCCCTTCGCAGTCATCGCTTAGCGATACTTTCTTAATGGCAGAGAGAGAGAGAGAGAGACAGTTTGCTATGAACTTTTAGGTGGTGAAATCAGGCTGAATATGTCTGCCGTGAGTATTTATTGTGATACGTATTACGTAATTGGATTCGTCTTAGAACTGAGATAAGGGCGTGGCCATAAAAGGGTTTAGGGTTGGCTCAACGATTGGTATTGATTTTGGTACGCGCGAAGAAGAGTCACGTTCGAATGTCAAATCTTCGGTGAGATCGGGAGAGAAAGACCGCAGAGATGGGGAGGAGCCACTTGGAATTCGAGTCAAGAGTGGGAACACGTCAGAATTACATTTTGACGGCATCATTTGTCAGAAGAGGCCAAATTATTAGGTTTACGAGTGGCTTCATCCACGTCGGACCAAGGTGGACGCTGGGCGTCGGACGGGATAAGCTATTGAAGGATTTCTCTATTGACATCCTTGACGTCAAGGCTTTCGATATATAAGCTCCTTCGCGACGCCAACGACAGGGTTGACGACGCTTCGAGCGGATTTTCACAATTTTTCCACCGAGAGCTTATGTCGCTACGTGGAGTCTGAATGGTATCACGGCTCAAGGACTTTTCTGTTAAATCGAATAAATCAGCGATTTGGAACCTCGTGCAGTAATCGGAGGTATAGGATGGAACAGTAAGAAGAGTGCAATAAGAAATTCGAAGGACCTTTAAATTCCTCGAGAATTTTCAAGAGCCTTATTATAGACTGTTGTTGTCATTTTTACTTGTCTTATGTATATGTACATATATAGGTATCCCCGTGGTATTCGTGTCTCTTCCCGGGGCAGAAAAATCGATTGGGGCAGGTCGGAAGTTTGCGAAGAACCAGAGTTCGCACCCTCGGCAAGGCCGAGAGAGCACGCGGTTTGCCCAATCTTGCAGATAGTGTAATTTACCCAGTGGAATGTGAAATTGCTTCGGAGCAACTTTTATTGCACTATTAACTTAAATTTGTGTTTTGCCACCCCTCTGACTTTTTCTTCAGCCACATTCGGCGACCACCCCGTCAGAACTATCCTAATTCCAACACTGGGGTTGCTCGACCCTAACCGCGCGCGCCATCATACAGCTTGGCACCCTTATAGTTCCTTCTACCCCTACGTCGTCCCACCATTTCCCGAAAGCCATTAGGCGTTTCGCTAACGCATTTTTCTCTGAAGATTATGACTCATGAGGAAAAAGGAAAAGTGGGAAGTAAATAAAAAGGAAATAAAACTAACGGAAACCCATGAGAGAGAAAATGTGCAATAAAATTGTTTCATCCTCAAAAAAAAATTTACCGTGCTCATCATTAAGAGTGACGTCGTAAATCCTAGTCAATAAATTCTTCAGGTGGTAACGGACGCGTCAATAAAGGGTTGACGGCTTTCGAAATTTTCCAAGAGGTACCCGACCCTCGATAGCTGGGCTTCACATATAGATATACATACCGACCTACCCTTACCTCTCAACGTCACTTTCTGTAAAGTATCCGTCTATGTATACATATATGTACTCTATGACCAAAGGAAGATAATAGTTTGACAAAGTGTATATCTGGCCGATAGTGTCTATCGACAAAGGGTTAATGTACTTAGGGCATCCGATAGCTTTCCTTTTGATGTTAAATTAATACGGACAGCATCCACATTGAAAGTTACCCCATGTACCGTGCACTAATCCTATTAACGACGTCCTTAAACTTTTACCACCAGTGTCCTGGCATCCCTTGACTTCCTTCAGATAAGACAGATGTCACAGTGCCTCGTTACTAATGAAACAGAAGTAAAGTCTCGCCGTTTCATTTTCAGGTACATCAAGTGTACAGCGACCGGATATAATCCAGTGGCCAAACAGCATGTAGACATGCAGGTGCGAAAGTTTGCAGGTGAGAATTAGCGTGTAGAACGTGGGATGGAAGGAAATTTCCGTGGCTTAATGACAAAATTAAACGGAGTAATGCAACACGTACCTACGTATGTCGCCGGGGGGTCGCATGAGTGCCAAGGGCTTGAAACTATAGCCCGTTAGGGGTTGAGACCCATACGTAAACGCATATCTGTATCTAGCGGGGTGTCGTGGGTAAATTAACTACACAAACTGAGTATATAGTAATAAAGAACGTGACATTACATTTCATTGCTGTACTCCCAGCATTATTAAAAAGCTACGGGATGAGACCAGTATGTTATTGTTATCACGTATCAAATATTTAATACTCCATTAACTATCCGATATTTGTTATATGAATTAATTAATTCGAATATCCCTTTTTTTTCTTCCTCATTTAATCGTATTCAATTTCACGAATGCACGCTTCTCCACTTTTACGCGATATCATACACTTTTCCACGATTTAATGAAAATTCACCAATGTCCACGTGTTCAATTATATCGATTGTCCGGTATAGGTCTGGGTGTGTCTAATTAGCTGCAAATGAATGCACTTATGCGCCACTGCATAACGCCCGTGCGTCCCCACCGATTTTGGGCCTCTTTGGTTTACGCTCGCCGAGCGCTAAATCGCGCCTGCCAGGTTGCAGTGAATTAGTGATGACCGATGAATACGATAGGCGCAATGAATTTATTAATGCATCCGGTCAGGGACAAGCGATGCGTTTGCCACGAGCATTCAGTATCCAGGTATCCAGCGAGCATTTAATTAAAATCGGCTTGCACAGGCGCGCGGAACCAGTACCTCTATCCTACAGCGTCTTATAAATTTATTCTCTAATCCTCAGGCTTGATAATTCAACAAGCCTGAAACTTCAGGCTAGCTTCCATATATATATATTTATATATATATAACGTCATTGTTTTCTCATGAGGTCACACGACTCACGAGTGCGCCTCAAGTGTGTGCAGCAGTAGGGTACAATACGGGACAAGCACCGCAAGCTAGTCCGAGGGCAGAGTGAAATAACGAGTGTACTGAAACAAGGTAGGTATAGGTTAGGGGTTATGGTCGGAGGAAGTGAAAGGAACACACGGCCTGATAATTTCCGGTCGAACGATTTCGTCATACTTTTACAAGCGGTACGAGCCGTCCACATTGAAAGACCCGAAACGAGTTGCAAGCGCAGCAACCCTTTCGAATTTCACGGGAGCGATTTCGCCTTTTTCATTAAGCGACGCTTTTCGTTAAGCCTTGCCAGCTTCTAATAAAGGTACTGGGGTGGGTAGAGTCGGTAATCTAAATTTCGATCGTACCGACGGTCGGTGGGGTTTTGATAAAGGCCTGTACGAAACACACCGAGCCAAGCCGTAGTAGGCACTGGACGAGACACGTGGCAGACAAGTCTTACGCGGATTCCCGTTATGACTATAAAATTCAGCCGAGTCCGGCCATCATGCAACCGACACGCACCGCGTATCTTTATGGTCCCCATAAAGCAGCGTAATTGTAAAATATTGCTGCTCGCAGTGCTGCGATAAAAGTCGGCGGAACTGCAGCACGAAAAGTAAAGGAGGGTGCGAGGGAAGGATAAAAAAAAATAATAATATTCGCTATCTAACGCTACAAAGAACCCGAGTAAATCAGTCCGGCATTGCCGAGTCCACAGTGAAAATCGATATTGTAAAGGCAGGGAAAGACTTGCACGCGGAGGCAGACATGACCCAATCACATGCACGATATTCGCCTTTTATTTGTCGCCTCTCCAGATCCTATTCTGGATACACACTCAGCTCCCTATCCAACCCGTTCAACCGTTTCTTCACCCTCGTGGCACTTTCACGTTTCACCCGGCTCGTGACTGCTAGCGTGACACGCTGAACTTCCGCTCGACCTCCTTCGTCACGATAATCTCGCCGGGAATGTAGATTTTTCATTTCATCGACGTGACTGCAGATCGAATGCATTCGGTCACTGTGATCAGTTCAGATATACCTGGTACGTGGGTAACGCTATGTCTATATGCATGGCGACGGCTCTATTTGATTCGAGAGAAAAATGAATGAGTGTCGAAACGCAGGTAGATACTAGGGGCCGAGCAATCGTGCCATGGGACGAGCACGTGGGATTAGGACGGGCGGAGAGAGACGGAGAAAGATGAAAATGAAGATGGGGTATAGTGAGAGGTGTATAAAAAATTGAAGTGGAATGTGGGAAAAGGAGAAAAACAAGTGAACCGGCTCGCTGGAGAGAATACCGGAACGTAGTAAAAGTCGCAGAAATTGGAGGAGGATGATGGGATGAGATACGTAAAGAGAATATGCGATGAGGACGGGGATCGTTCTATCCGTCCCACATTATGCATACTCACTTACTGACCCACGGGATTAGAAGTTTGACTTTGGACGAAGGTAAAAGGTCATTCGACATTTCCATTCTCAGCAAACAGATCTACGTGGATGCTCGTCCAATGACAGATTTGGCTGGAATGTAATTTTTGAAAAGCCAAGGCGCACCCGGTGCTCCGGTGTTCATTTGAAAAATAACACGAGAGAGATTGGAGAAAGAAATCGGAGCATAAAATTATATAAATATAGGCCTTGTAGAGCGGTGAAAATAAATTAGGGTAGAAAGACGAAGCAAGAAGCGACGTCAAAAGTATCCAATTACTCAAAAGCGTTCATTATACAAATAAACTAAATCTGAGAATCTGCCGATAGTCAAAGGATTCGCGAACACGAGCTAATCCGATTTATTAGTACGGACGCGTTTAAAGGGACTTGCGCAAACAATAGAAACGGGTCTGCATGTTTTTTTATCAGTATCGACAGTGCGAGGGCGATGCACGAAAAAAAAAATAAAAAGCCGCTGCAACGAAGTCGGCCAGGGAATAAAAGCCAACCGCCATAAAGCCATTGATAGAGGTCGTTTGAGTCGGTCGTTAATGGCATGGAAAAATAGCGAGAGCCAGCTAACTTTTCTCTATGGCTTGCCAACAGTGTGGCAGCTGCGCGCTAGTGCACCGAACAGTGCTATACTGCGGTGTATTCGTATATAAGCGGACACGCGCGCTAGGAAAACTGTGCAGTGGGAGCCGTACTGGGCAATACGTAGTGGAAGGAATGCTTGAGCCTTGGACGATAGGTGGAAGTAGTGCGAGAACAGGAGCAGTAACAGGAGTAGCTTCCAGGCATAGTAATAGAAATAGTAGATGCGGCATACATAGTAGCAGCAATACAGAAGCTACAAACTATACGAGAACATAGCGTGCTCTCTTAACTCTCTGCTGAGGTTTCCAATGAGGCTCATTTTGGTCCATCACCTTGGAGTCTGAGTGAAGGTATAGATAGCAGGGAACTAGCAGCATGTTTAGAAGCGGGAATCCTTGCTGCAACTTTAGTCCGAGTATTTTTCATTGAGAAACTGGATCGCTTGATTGGCACGGTGAAATTAGGTAAGTTGAGAGAAACGCGGGAAATTTGAAATATTTCTTTGCAAATGCATTTAACTCTTGATTCTGAATATTGACAATTTTAATACGGGAAATACCAGGACTTTCTGGTATATCATATCTATATGGAAGTAGTGGATACATTTTTCGACAGGCAATTAGTGGTTGTCACGAAGCGTATATGTTATTAGAGACGGAATGGGTAATTCAGGGATACGTTACACGCATGTATATGATTTTTTCTCGAATCGCAATCGCAAGACTTGTCTGACCCACATGGTAATAAGAAGGCAGTAGTCGCTGGCTCGTGTCGTGAAGGTAATACGAACCCTACCGCAATATCTCGTTCTATCACGGCAATTTGAAATCCTACATAGTTCAGCATGCAAGTTACTGGTTACAAATTATGATTTGTACCAGAGTTCGCGTGACGTCGGGCAGCTTCGTTTATGCGAGTGAATGCTGGCTTGGATTTAAAAGGACTCGGAGAAAGTCTTGCTTGGGGATATTCACGTGGTTGTTGAAAGCCATTCACACGTACCTGCATGTTCGAAATTCGATACCGTTGCTACTGTATTTTTATATTGCTAAGGGATGCTTGGTAGGGGTTCGGTTAGAATGGTGAAACTGCCAATGATAAAAGCGCCAGGTTTCCTGAGAAATGGTTCAAGGGGGAGAGAGAACTGGGCGTGTTGTACTCGAATGGAAAATTCACGAAATGTGAATTGAAGTTGATTTACTTGGATCCTGGTAAATTTTTGGTAACGGGGGTGAGTCGAGGGATTGATAGATTGGAATTTATATAGGCGGGGTAAAGATAATGAATATCGAATCAATAGGAGTGGATGAGGCACTTTTCTTGGCATTGCGTGCTACGCAGCTACTTCGGATAAATTATGACGAAGGATTTCAGGAGGACGAGATCGTCGAAAAGACTCGAATGAAATTAGGTCTTGAATTAAATGAGTCTTCGTGTTTTCGACAATTTTCGCGAATGTTTCGCTCTAATTAAGAGACTAATTATCGCGGAAATCTCAGGTAGGTTATTTAATTTAACGAGCGCAACTGTTACCCCTGACTTCTGAAGTTTTACTGGAAAATCAGGGCTACTGTTTACTCTGAGCATTATATGTATATGTATCTACTGTCGTATTGGACAGTACTCGTAATTGCATTGGCTCTTCAACTATAAATTGCTATTCAAAAAGCAAGAAGTTTTTCGCCACCACTGGAACTGCAATTGGAACCTAATTTTTTTTTACTTTGACTCCCATTCTTATCAGCTCACTCCATTTCGAAACAGGTGCACGTGTGTGGATAATGGATGATGTAAGAATGGATAATTATACTGACTATAGTCGGTCCATAAGTTCAGTGTATACGTTCTTTGACATTTCGCAAACACTGTTATACTTTGGAAAAATATGTACTTTGTAAGAAAAATCGTATACAGGACCACGTGGAGTTCACTGGGGACTTTACTGTTTTTGACCGTTCAAAAAGAAAACACTGAACTCGATGTACGCCCTCGAAAGAAAAGAAGACGAGAGCTCGATGTCTCGAGTGGAAATATATTTTAATTAGTTGAACAATCAAGATCAAATGTTTCGATACGTACGTTAACGAATTGTTTCACAAAAAGCAGCGACCGTCAATTTGCACCACCTCGTTTATCTTCTACGTCCTCTTCCGGTACTCCTATCGGGCGAAATCCCTAATTTCCTAGTACCCTTACGTGCTTAATTTGAGAGGCATTTGGGGTAGCTACGTGCCGGTAGACTTTCATTAGCAGCACTGTGGAGAGCCTCGCGAAGTCGGTTGCGATTCGATTTACCATGAGTATAATGGAAAAAAAAAAAAAAAAGGAATACGATAATCGACAGACGGGTACGATTTACCGAATCCGATTTTCCACCGTGGAAAAATCGTAGAACGATAATGTCCAGGGGATTCGCTAGGCGAGCACTCGTAAAACCACCCCCACGTAATCAACGATAAAATCATATATCGCTACGATATTTCGATGAAAACCGATACGGTGCCGTCTACACACAGCAATTAACGATATCCAACGCATTTCGCAAGTAAGCCCCTTGTAATTTCGGAGGAAGGTTAGCTGGGGGGGATGGCAGAGGGGAAAAAAGAGAGGAAAAATCGAAAGAAGTGAACGAGGGTCTGATGGATCCGTCAAAGTCCCGGGATGATAGTTTTTCTTTTTTTTTTTTCCAGCTTCTCCAGCCAGACTGAAAATAACAACTGGCAATAAGCCGGCACGCCCTGGCTACGGAACGAGCTTTTCCACATATTAAACCGGGTTGCCGAAATATTTCCGAAAAAAAAAATTGCATCGAGTACCGTCGGGGCCCTGCCGCACTGGGCGATACGATATTGAGGCAGCGTCATTAAGCTGTAGCGTTATCGGGACAAGGGTAGTGTGGGAAGGCTGTATAGGGATATGATAGTCGTGACTATGAGAATAGCGAAAAGGGACGAAGGGGGTAAATTGTCGAGAGTGGCAGTCAGGGAATGAAGGTAGGGCTACGAGGACGATGGAGCCAAGTTCCAGACCGTGGGAGGCCAAGGGAGGATGAGGAGTGTCTGCTACGCGGCCGGAATAAAACAATGCCCTTTCTCAAGAGATGCTGGTGCTCCTGGTGATGCTGTTGCTGCCTAGGGAGAAGGTGGAGTCGGAGTGGCTGCTCGAGACAGATAGCCTCACAGACTTACATACCGTGTGATCCTTCGTTAAAAACAGCAACAGATCTCGATAATAATAATGCCCGGATTTTCGAAGGTCATGACCGATCCTCATCACCCTTTTACACCCCATTTACGTCACCACTACCCTTTACCAAATGGCGTCTCGCGGACAAATAATTGTATCTCGGTTGGAGGCCAAGTCGATCCTTTTTCGGAACCCTCTCTGCTTGGAGGATATTGCAATTTTATCGTTCACAAAAGGGACGGTCAAGGTTGGAATAGGGTGGTCAGCCGACCAGTGTCCCTGATCCTTTGGTCTTTTTAGGTCTGCCGTGTCGAAAGGCTGTGGTTGATTCGTCCTGTAATTACGCGAGGTATCTAATTCGCTGTGGGCATTAGCGGCTACTTGTTAACATAGAACTGACTGTTTTGGGAGGCCGCGGCGATTCGTTGGGGACCTAACCGTCTACGTAACCAGGTGTATCTCACAGCGGGATTGCGGTTACGAAAGTTTGAATGCCGATGGAGCTTTTCGCAGACGGTCAGATTCGCCAGGCATTCATTTTAATTAGATCCGGAGTTTGGGTTTCGGTCGAGATACGTGGGGCAATTCAATTCTCTCGAACTGTTGTCGTGTCTACTCACCGAGGACTTGCAAATCAATTCCTTCCAATAAAGACATTAGGGTACGTCGGCAACTCACCTGTGAACAAAAGCAGTATTGTCAATGGAAAAACAGGTAACGATAATGTAAAATACAATACAATGCAATAAGTAATATAACACAGATGCTAAAAAGGTTAGTAACTTTGTATTGTCCTACATTGAAAAGACAAATTCGCAAAAAGACCTAATCCGATATAAAGGTTGATTTTGTTTGTTAAAGAAAAATATATCTGATTTTATTGCCTAAAAGAGAAAGCTTGGTAAAGAAAGGAGTTCAGAAAAAGCTTCTTAGGGTAAACACATTAGCCTTATACAAGTGACCACGAAGTGTGAAACGAAGCACGGAAGTGCCTGTGGATGGATTTTCGACCGAGCTTAAATCGTCCAATGAAAAATCGTGGACTTTCGCGCTAGTGCGTTAAAGCCCCTGTATGCCTAGCCGGATTTAAAAGGTAGGCATTCACGGGATTCTAAAGAAGGTTGGCAAGTGACGCATTGCCTACGAGCCGCCACGGTCAAACAGAGACGAAGTCAAAGTGCAAAACCGTGTAAATCGGCGAATGTGATTCTTCAGCGTTGGTAGAATCGAGAATGCCGATTCGCCGAGTAAGATTAATAACAGGTGACCCAGAAGATTGCAATGAGCTTTACGGTATCAATTGGTACAAACAGTCAGGAATAGAAACACTAAAATACCAATAGAAGGTAGTATACTAAATCACAGGTTTGTTCAAACGCATTGTACCACCTGTAGTTGGTTCTATTATAAAAAACAAATACACGAGCAATTTTCACCATGGCTCAATATTTTCGAATAAGACTGTATAAGCATCGTACAGGCATGAAACCACTCTGTTAATCGCGCAACCAATCCGTTCGAAATTCCCTAGAAGATGCCCGAACGATCTTTTAAGGTAGTTCGAAGGGTGTTCTCGATCGGTTGGACATGGCACGAAATTCTTAACTGTTTCGAGAAAGCTGTAAGAGACTATTCGTACCCCCTGAGTACCAGGTTACCAATGTAAAAGCCGGCAGTAGAAGGAACCAGAAGCAAGACGAGAAGAGGACGTTTTGCGGTGTTGGTGAAGTTCGACTAGGGAGTTTGGGGCTTGACTGGTGAGCGACAGCTTGGTGCAGACAGGCGGGCGTAGATCGACTGCCCTGTCTAGGTTTAGTCATTATCCCCCAGCAAAAGGTCCGCATAGTGTACGCAAGTATCCATGAAATTGCTTCAATTATAAGCGATCCAGCGTAGAATCCATATGTATCACGCGTTACGGCATCGTGTTGTTTACCAAAGTAAAATCGCTGAATAGGATTGAAATACATATTAGATATAGGGGAACGAACGAGGGTTTGAGATATGAAAAAAAAATTATTTTCTCCGCGTTAATTACGTTACCAACTTTCAAAACCTATGGGATCAAGAGAAATTTACAAAACAAATAAGAACTATGTAAAAGTCTAGGTTAGGATATCAAACTGACAGATTCGCAAATCTGTCATTCGAGATTCGTTCGGATTCTCTCAATCTCTGTCGATATAGTATACGTGTATTATATCGTAGTTATGAAGTTGCTATTTGTCATCATCACGTAATCCAGGAATGGTGGGAGCAAATATCCATGAAATTGCTGCGATCACAAGCGATCCACGCGACACCCCAATATGGCGAGGGAGGCTGTCCCTGCCTTGAAACTACCTAGTGCGTGTCAGTCGACATTGGGAACATTCTCATCTACAGGGTGATCGAGATTTACTCCCCCAAGTTACCTATATATCCTAACTACCCTCTAGCACACTACCGGTAATAGATATATAAGGGTGACTTTGTAAGAACGATCGACGCACCAATGCCATCTGGTACAAGGTAGAAAAAAAAATGTGAAAAAAAAGAAAAAGAGAGGCAAATGCAACGAAGGCAAATAAAGGTGTGGCGCACGAAATTCCCATGGCAGGATTTAAGCACCGCGACGCTACGTGCACGGAATTTCAGACAAATTACTCGTCGCTCCTCGCACGCAACGTTCGCGTAAATGCCTGGATAATTGAACTGCCCGACGACTAACGAGGACAGCGTCGTTCTGTCCGATTCCAATCGTTTTGTCTACAGCATCCGCGATGTACACATACGGGACCGTAGCGTTGCACGTCAGAACGTAGAGGGTAGGTGATACGTAACTGAAGCAAAACAACCCCTAGTACCAATATACGGTTATAGGTTTTATATTGAAATTCTCATTAAAAAAAAAAGAAAGAAAGAAAAAAAACGTATAAAAGTGCACGAAGTAAATTTTATGGAGAAAGTTCGTCGAAGCGATACCCCTGGAATCCCCTTGGTTCGATTTATCGGACTAAAATCCTCTTAAGTGTTAGAAGCGAAGTGGAATCTCTAACGGTGCACAATCGGACGATATATCGATGAGCCCCGTGCGAAAACGTTGACTGGCGCTCTCGATACACGTCGGAAGAGTCATGTGTAACCGTGCTTTAACGGGATCCCCTAATTCAGAGCATCATTGTTACCAAGGATAGATAGCCGTTAATTATCCAGAGCGTGTCGATAGCGTGAATCACCTGTGCAGTTTAGTGCCGTTTGCACATTCTGCACATTCGTTCTAATAGATTAACCGCGTTGTACGTCAATGGAACCAGAACAGATTCGAGCCAGGGACGTAGGATGATCGCGGTACCTTTCGAAACATTATTTCCTAGTTTGGAATGGGTCGATGCATCGAGAGAACTTCCGGTTTTGGTATAATTCCTATGCTGTGTATGTAGGTGCTTATTCGAAACGCATTACCGATAACAGTGATATAGGTCATTCTCTGTGACTTAATGAGAATAATGATATGTCTATAACCAGATGGGCTGGTTTCTAGATTACTGTACGGGTAGGTAGGTTGATGGCGATAGGTTCCTGTAGGTGGACGTGCGCCACCCAATCCTAGTTGATGACATCGGCTTCTACACCAGAGCTGGAGTTAACAACGCCATCAAAGACGCCTCGTAACTGCGCTCTGTACGTTCGATCGAAAGCGGCACTGAGGATCGGAGCTGTATTGTCGCGATTAACCCGAATGACTTCACCTTCGACCGGCACGATACGACAGGACCGATGCCTTTCTCGTTGGGTATTAGCCACGTGCTTCCTGGTATACGGTGAGGTACTCTAGGCAATCTTCCTCGAAGCTCTATGTAAAGGGTCTATCTTACCGCGGCCCCTTTAATGGAAACGGCACCTGCTGGCGTTGGCCACGGCCGTCTACGTATACCAATTTACAGAGGAAATGCACCGCCGCTTAAATTGCCATTGGGGATGACTCGAATTCCGAGATCCTGCACCCTTAACGGTTTGTTACTTTAGCGGATCGAATCAGGTTAACTAATTAATCTTGAACTGGTATATGTACGTATAAATGTGGGTATAATAATATTTGGGTTCAATTTTGCTTTTAGTTATCCTTTTATTCCGTGGTAAAATGTCTGCTGCTTGTACGAATTTAAGGGGCATTCTTAATACTTGTTTTTTTATATAGAGGTAGGTACGCTCCATTGTAAATGCGGAAGAAACAGAATCGTCGTACAGGAGCTGGATAGCCATTTTCCGGAAAATTGTCTTCCGTTTGTGCTGAATAGACATTCTTCCTGGACAGTGGCCATGTTTGCCACTTATTAGCCACCCTAGTTGGCTACTCTAGCCACTAGAAGTCTTCAGAAAGGAGACTCGGGCTCAATATCACTGATACATTTTAGGAAACTGTACATAAGACGTCAGCACTACTCTTTAATCAAGTTATATATTAAATTGTACGGCATCCGTAGAATTGTAGTAAATTTCGAGAATACGTGGCTGATCAGATGTCGTGGAATTTGAAAAAAAAAAATGGATAAACAATAAATAAAAGTAATTTATACGGTACTCGTCATTAGAAGACGACACGGTCATTTGTCACATGGCCCTGCAGAATAACTCAGCCCATACGCATAATTCGATATAGGTACATGAGTTAGTAGATACATGCATATATGTACATTGTACATACATTCGGGACAGTATATACTACATATGGGGGAGCAGTGAGTTTTCCCGAGCAAACGTGCTTTCCGGGTTATTACCTCACGGAATCAAATCCTAGTGGGCTACGTGCTTGATGCTAATAGCCTTCAGTATGTAAGAGAGTAACGTCGTTACTCATGAAGGTTCATTTTACGGGCAGCGTCGCGACGCCTTCAAATAACTTTGGCAAAGTGAAGAAAATTCAGGTTAATCGTGTGATTAGCGCCCAGGAATTATACTTGGTTAAGTGATCAAAATATTTTGAAAATTTTTGTTTACATGCATATACATATACGTGTACGTTTCATATGTAGCGTAGGGCCGTGACCTTAATAGACGAGAGCCACCCCATAAAAATAATTTTGACTTTATTTCTATTTATCACTCGTGCCGTCTTTCTCTTTACGTCCCTCCCTCTCATTTCTCTCGCCTGATGTTACCTCGTCACCTTCTCTACTTTGTGATTTATTCGTAAAGCCCACACGAAACTTAGACTGATCTGGGAAAGCATGGCTGACAGTGTTAATTTCAGATGATAGATACCGTGTACAATGCAAATGAGGCTCACGCGATCAAGCACACGCGCGCGCCTTGGCACGATGCATGCAACCCCACTTCCCTTACGTAATTATCACGTTACGAAATTCCATATAGGTAGGGATATAAACCAGAGGCGGTTTAAAATTCACGGATCGTGGATATAGTATCTATAGAACGAGAATTAAGTGAAATTGATGAGAGAGAGGGGCATCCCTTCGAAATCCATTTGGATAAAATCCAATCGAACCATCGACTAACGATTCTCTATACCTGGAAACATCGAAGCGATCGGTTTTTACCACGAACCAACTCGGTACTTGAAAATCTCGTTAAATATATATACCATGTGGAATAACTTACTCAACTCGAGATGCATTAGGTTGTACGTAGAGTGGGAGGAGAGCAGCCCATAGATGGCTCTACGTGTTTATGGGTTTGATCGATCCCCGCTCTGAACTCGTATATGCTATTTGTTATCCAACGTAGCTGCGTATAATGTGTATACATATGTTCCAGAGGTGCAGGGGCACTTGTGCATTTTTCAACGTGCCGAACCAATTAATTCGCTCTCGCCCGTAACCTCTGACCTATCCCATCCCCTTGTGCGTCTTTCTCTCTCACTCGTTCACGCGTCTGCTATCGCCTCGTCTCTGTCTCTTTCATATAGTCTGACCTATAAATCAGCTGGTGTTTGCACCGGCACCCGTTCGTTTGTCGAACTGAACTCACCGAAATTTCAGTTTAACAGGAGAGCATTCCCAACACGTTCAGGCCCCTTTTGCCACGTTGCTATTCTATCGCTATAAGTCCTTTGCTTTTTGCCCTCGACAGCCTCCTTGCTAATTTTATCCTGCTTCTGATCAATGTCCCGCTCCAAGGGGGTATCCTGGGTGTGTTGGGTTTTATGTGAATTTTTTTTTCTTAATTTTCGAAGATTGTCCGATGAAAAATCGAGGGTAGAAAGGTGGTTGAATTGGTTCAGTGATGGTGGTAAAAAAAATATCAATTGTTAATTAAAATACGATAGGGTTATTTCACTTTGAGTTTTCACGAAAGCAGCCGTATCGATACAATCAAATTAAGTATCTAACATACTTTGAAAAACAATGAAGTGATAGGTTTTATTAGTTTATTTCTTGTTTTTCATACATTTTTTTTCCATTCCATCAAATACAGAAATTCGATAATGGTCACGTACTAAAAAATAAAAATGTCTAAACTCGTCGCGTCGCTGCATTACGATGTTCCGAGTAGGCGCTATTTTATGGGAAAGTGGATTGCCGATTTTTTATCGGCAATCCTTTTTTCACACATATTTTTTGGGGAACTTTTATCCAATTTTGAACTATAAGCACGAAATTTCGCACCATTCGTACACCAACCAGTCTGCCTGCCCACCTATTAATTTACCGTCACGCGTCGACATTTATTCAACGTATTGTTTTATTTCAGGAATTTCCTAAAGCATCCAGGGATTATATTATTTTACCCGTTAAATCGAAATTCACACTTTGTCCAATTCACGTAAACATATTGAATACTACGGTTTTTTGTTTTCACCAGCCATAAAGAAAATATCTCTGTCCCATACGTATTCCAAGAATAGACGTTCAGGTGGATGATTAATTATTTATCAGCCGAGGCCCCAAGATCTAACGCCGTCGTTGTGCCCGATAAAAGCTTGATTCGTAAAGTGAAGCTATACCGATAAACCGAGTCACGTGATTGCGTGACGTGCACCAACGCTGCGGTATACACCAGAGACTATACGTCATGGTTTTTGTATAATAAACGCCGTAATTATTCCTCGTGCTTTCGAGTGTACTCAAAACGAACCAACCTGGCGTAGCAAAAGCTGATGCATCCACGACAGCATTTCATTTCCAACCAGTAGGCACAATCGATTCGTTTCGGGGGCACTGCCGCAGACGACGTTAATTATCATCAAACAAGATGATTATTAGTGCAGCATTGTCGATAAAGTTTGTAACGTAATTCTTTTCCTTGACCCGACACCGATAGCAAAACATACGAAAACGACTATCTTCGAGAACCAACCTACGTTACCTTGGGCCGTCCACCCGTCGTTCGTGCATCCGCAAGCCAGGCGGGCGCCAGCCAATTCTTTTTTCACCGGGAACTGACGAGCCGGTATAAAGTGGGAGTTGGGGTGGAACAGGCCCAACTCCACCAAGAACGAGAACTCTGACGGAACCTATCGGACGAGGCGATAGCTTAACGGATCCTGTCGATTTTTGGGGACGCGTAAAATCGAGAAACGCAACCGTAGGTGCTGATCTTTGGGGTCGCGTAAAATCAGCAAACGCAACTGGATACACGAACGGGAGCGGACGGTTACGGAAATGCACGGCCGCTCAGGCTGCTAGGTTTGAGGTAGAGAGGGTCGGAGTAAGAGTCCGGCAAATAGTGCGAGAGACAGAGAGCGACGAATCGAGAACGCATCAGAACGAATCTTAACTATCTATCGAGATCCCTTCACCAATTAATAAATTGGGAGTCCTCACCAGAGCTGGTACAGCTAATCCATGGGGGTCGAGAACTGCATCCAAAGGACACTCTGGTGGACACTGCACTAAGGCACAGCACTACACCTCCGTAACACTCACAGGAATTCATAGAATTTCTGGATATCGCGAGAACAACGCGAGAACTGTACGAGTCGAGAACTTGCTATACCGTAGCGAAACACGGCAAGAAAAACTATCAACAGATAGCACGGGAGCGCGATGTCCCTCGTGACACCTCGGTCGGTGCCCCGAGACAGACTGCTTTGACAATAGCCAAATCCGAGAACTAATCATTCTGATTGGTCGAGAGCCTTATAACCGATAACTCTTCCATCTCCTTCGAGTCGTCCCTTTAAACCAAATCGAGAGCGTTCCTTAACGAATCTTCGCCCGCTATACAGCCATTTGCCCATCTCCAGCGGGGCGCCGGTATCTCACCCGGGCTTCTGCCGGTCCGTGGATATGTCTCTGTCGGGTACTCTCCTCTGCCGGGCAACTCGGTACGTCGAGACTATCTCCTCACGGCAGATTCGAGCACCTCGACCTCAACTGAACAATGACACAATCTTACGAGAGCCTTGACATAACTGTACGAATCAACCCGAGAGCGTAGCTTCTGAGCAGGGCGGCGATCCGAAGGGAACCAGAAATCGAGAACGTTATCTGTATCGGTAACCGGAGCCGCCTTGGGACCGTGATTCGAAAAATCACGTCACAAGTTACATGATCGAACGAACGAAGTACTGCGTTTCGTTATACGGCTAGAATAATTTATTTTTATTGAACGAACAAATAAAGTTGTAAAAACGTGCCGATAAGACCATACGTCTCTTTTTTTTTCATAAATTTATTGTCAGACGTCACTCCTAATCGAACCAATAAAAAAAGCCTGGCAGTGCCCGCGTTTAAATACCAGCCGGCAAAGATAGCCACCGCGCACTCGATCAAACGTGAAAATATCGTGTAAACTCCGTAGATAAAAATATTCCAAAAAATTCTAAAATCTCGTGCGCGCACGCGATACGTTTTGGCAGCGTTGAAAATGCGAGTACCGCTAGGTACGATACCTAATATCCCAGTCCCATGAAAAATGTATGGACAAGGAAGAAGTTCGTAGACTCTTCCAAAGTAGCAGCACGTGTTGCGCTGCCGTATCGTTCGCTCAACTATTTCCATAGAAGCACAGTAACAGTTTCTACCGAACTTGACATTTTTTTTTCTTTTTAAATTAGCACCGAAAACTCGGTGCCCTAACGACGTTCCCGTTACGGTATCCGAGTACGAAAATTACGTAATATCTCTTACGGCCAGACACCCACTCCTCTCCCACAATTTAACTCGATATAATTCACAGAGAGTCAGGAACAAAGACGATCCAGTCCTGCCTTCTCGTGTTTGCCTTAATTTTTCAAATTGAAAGGAATAACGAGCAAAGCAACACTGAGCAGACTGGCAGTTGCAGAGAAGTTTTTGATCAGAACGAAAAAGTGTTACGGTAAGTATGACGTCATGAAGAGTCAAGTTAACTCATCCGTTTAATCGTTGAGTAACGGCATCGATTACGTAAGTATCCGATAGGTCGAAGGTCACGGTAAACTCATCGAAGCAAGGGAGGATTTTAAGGGTTACACAAGACCATCCATCATTATACTTAATCAGGGCCAAAAGTGGGTCCGATACACGAAGGGGTATCGGTAGAGATATTTTCATCCCGTAAGGGATGAAAATCAACATGGTTAAAGAGACTTCCGTCAGGAGGATGACGACGGAGCTTAAACAGCGATATTAAGAGCGACTCGAGGACTAGAGGAAAACTCATATTATCACGGAGACTTACAAGTTGATTAGGGAAACCATGAAAATGAGCGATGGGAAATCTGAAGCTTTCCACGTTCATTAAAGAGTTACGGGTTTCGCTTGGCTACCAAACCGCCTGTTCGTCACTTCAATAATTCAATACGCCCTCTGGACAGGCGGCAGACCCACCCTGGAAAAGATAAACGGCAAAACGTTTTTCGTTCGTTTGTCTTGGAAGGTCTGAGTCCGAGTTCCCTGAGGAACGAGTAGGAACAAATGACGTATTGCTGTTTAAAGAGACAAGGTATACGGTTATGGTGAATTTAAGGATTGGAACTTGAACTTTGACGGTACATAGTATCATATCTGTATAACCATCTTAACCAGTGGCCAATTCGAATTGGCTGTACGGAGTCATGTTAAGTTTTTCAAGATAAAGACCCAGCGCGATAGCACGCGAGAAAAAGTGTTCGCGCGGCGGAGCAAGATGAGAGAAAGAACTCGACACCGGGAAGATGAGGGTTGTGCTGGGTAAGGGAGGAAGAAGCGAGGAAGGCGACTTTCCCGGCTAATTAATCTAGTTTTTGTAACAGCTTCAAACCCTCCATTTCCTGACCACACGCTACTTCTCTTCGCTATATACGCTCACGCGTGCCCTGCCTACCACGTGAGGGTTTGGCGTGCTTTATGCGCGCCATGATTAATATCGAGTGGAGCAATATGCCAGCCGTTGCAGGAAGAATGGAAGAGCGCCTGTACGTTGTCGGCTATGGTTTCTTTCCCTGTCTTTCTCGTTATTTTTTTATTCATTCCGTCTCTTTAAATCCTTGTCCTTCCTGCAACCGCGACTACCAATCAAATCGAGGGTACGTGTCAGGGCGCAATATTTAATATAAGCCGACGAGGGTCGCATTGTTTTCTCGGCAAAGAAATTTCCAGCTCAGCCGCGGACGGGCGGACACGTATTATTTTATACGCGGCACGAGGAACGTAGTAATATATCCAAGATAGCCGGTCCCGGTGGTATCTGGAATATAATGGAGAAGAAAATAAAGAAAGAAAAGGAAGAGAGGAAAAAGGGGAAGGGAAGAATCGGGAAAGAGAAAAAGGCACAAAGTAACACGTGACAGCGGGAGCATATTGTGGCCAGTATAAATAATACCGGAGGCAGGTTATAGAGACAGCTGCGACGTAGCCTTGCACCTGTAGCCCCGGATGCTCGACGGTGAAAATCACCCAGGGATAGGATAATGCACCGATATAGGATGACGGGGGCACGCGTAATTGCGCTATCTAACGACAGAAGGTCCCCGGACGCTTAAGTATCTGCTGAATACATTAGGTATACCTATATACACTGTACTACGGGTAGTATAGAATTATAGTAGTTATCAGCGATTTCGCCAATCGCGAAATCGATAATCGGATACTCGAGAAAGTAATCTGACCAATACGTAAAGAGAATTTCTCGGGGTTTTCAGATTTGAGTAATTCCCGTTTCCGTCTTGAATTTGTTGCTAAGTAGTTTCTATCTCCATTCTGAGAGTAAGTATTTGCTTTAAGGAGTCGCGGCCCGAATCGAGTGCCCTCGAGGTACGAAGCTTAAAAGTTGCGCCGGGAAGTTTTCTTCCTGCCTGGACGAGTCTCGGGCTCCCTTTATGGTTCGCCGCTGCAAAGTGCATCAGGCTGAGGAGATATAATTTGCACCAGTTGCAACAGAGGGAACAGCGGAACCGGCGGTACGGAGTGGCAGGGAATGATATACGTGTGCTATAAAAAGAAAATGCAAAGACGAGCATGCCGCGCTATCAACTCGTACCACTGATTACTACAAAAAGTGATTTACGTCCCAATCACGGTTATTCCCCCGGAGACGAATGGGAATAAACAAGGGAATAGAAATAAATCTTGCCGCTTTCTAATGCTGTTCAAACTGAATTCGGGTCATTATACCTAAAATCCGAAAATACCGTTTAACAACTGTCGGTATTGTTTTACAGATGGTCCAGGAGTCGAGACGACGCCTGGCGTCTTTCCTGTCGACTCCCCGTTAGCTACTCGTTCAGCCACGCCATGTTTGTTTGATTTGCCGTTTTCCGCTCGAATCGGCCTTTTCAACCGTCCGACGCGTCCCATTAGACGATAAACACAAGAGACAAAGAGCATAAACGAATTCCACGTAGTATTCCTAGAGATGTAAGCTACGGAAAAATCCTATACGAAAATGCGTCCTTTTGTCTCTGTAACTCTGGAAATACAAATTCTTAGACGCATGACATCAGACGTAGACAAGAGTCTAGGACGGATCGATCCAAGTAAACCATACAGCTGACAGGTGCTATGGTCCAAGAGAATAGCAAGAGTTTGTCTACCCGGATGAAGCATCGAGTGGTTCAAGTAGAAATTTGAAAATCGAATCCAACCATAAAAATCACAGCTGACCCTTCGGAAAGAAATTTAAGATAAAAATATGACAGTGGCTTATGGGAATACCATTGTAAATAAATACAGTGTAACCGTACTTTCGAACAAAGGATTAACGAGGTCAACTGGATAAGCCAATTAATTTGCATCACTCGTGGTATAGATGACCAAGAGCTGTAGCATCTCTCTATACAGAGAATCGAAGTCCTCGACTGGACTGGTGACCATATGCCGTTGGAACAGTAGATGGCAAATAAAAGAGCTAACGAGGAACCCGTTTGCGATTGACGATAGAGTTTGGGGAATGGCGGGTGGTCTGACCTCGGCGGTAAGCTCTGATCGCGCCGAGCAAACCGGAAGAGAGTGGGGTTGTCGCCAATTAGCCGACTAGGTAGGTTTATTGCTTAATGAGCTAATACCCGGCTTAATGAGCCGCGATTACCTACAACGGCGGAGGGCGACCCATGCATCATGATTCTCTCGATGCCCACGGAGAGGGTAACTCGAGGATGCTGGGGAGAGTAGCTGGAAGATACTATACCTGTACATAACTAGGTATGCATATAAGCATACATAGCGATACGTATGGGTGTACAGTGAAAAGGAAGTACCGCATAGCATATAGGGCTATAAGCCAGAGTCATGGGGAATATCATAGCCACATATACCGACACAACCTTAACTGAATTCCTTGCCGGAACGCACGCCAGCTATTCCACCGGTACAAGCTCGACTGGTTACGCTGGAACGTAATTCTAGGTTCCAACACCATGGCGAAGACAGTTCCCATAGTTTGCGCGACAACTTCGACGCACTTTCTTGTCCCTTCTATCACGAGCCGTCGGCTCTTGTAATTAAGAAACTCTTCTCTTCTCCTTCGGTACGTCTTGGATGGGACTTGGAAGGATCTTTTTTCTTTTTTCTTATCTTGGCATTTTATCTGGGTCGGTTGATAGTAATTAGTCGCTTCGAGTCAACCGTGTCTACTGGTGCATTTAAACTTTCTATCGTGAAAGCCCTTTGTTCCCAGGTCTTATTTTCAAGCGACACGTTGTAATTTTAAATAATTGTACGCTGGATAATCGTTGGCTGACTGGTACAAATGGAGTTTGCGCAGATAAGGTATAGTCGGGCGAATTTTAAGTACTTCATTTACACGGTGGACCATTCTTTAGGTTACGTTACGTGTGTCTGGGCTTATGCCGTTCGAACAGGCTATAGAATTACATGTGTACGTGTATATCGTAAGATCGTATAACATTCCGATTAGATTGACTCTATAGGATGAAGTCTGCAGGGTAAGTATCCCTGAGGCGGGCAAATCCAGAGAACCAACCCCAAGACGGTATCGACAATTTCCGTAGCCACGAGAACGATATCAGGATTTCTCAGTTGAATCCGACGTCCCGAAGCTCCGATACCCCGTGAAACAGAACGTGGAAGAAACATTTATCGTGTAGGCAATAAGAGGGGATGGTTTCCTTTTACGTTTCTTGCACTCAATGTGAACAAGAAGGAGGGAGTCCAACCAGGATCGAGCTACCCTTAAGGTCGAAAAATTAATGATACGACCCCATGTTCAAAAGGGGTGGATTCTACATCTTACCATGCGTAAACGGTGCTCGGAGTTTCCAGACGCGTTTCCTGTCAGCTAATCGAATTGAAAATGGTTCTGGGATCCATAGGGGATGTAAACAGGGTTCGGCGCAGACAGATTATAGAAAAGTATTGAAATTTACGATTTTATGAGATAAGATAGATTTTCTTTAGGAAAAAAAAAAAAAAAAACTTTTGTTTATATTCGCTCAAAAATATTATCTGTTAAGGGTAGTTCACCTGTACTCGCATTCTCTTCAATTCCGGGTATCTCGTTGCATGCTAGGTGACCATTGTTCTAGGGGAGCGTGCACCGGTATGTACACCTAGGGTGTTTTCATACAAATCCTGCATCGTGGTTCTGCCGTATCGTATTCCTTCCTCAACACGAATTGCGCAGCAAAATCACTACCCGAAATTGGAATTATCCTCGAATTACCGGCGAACGCGAACGGATCGGCCCTTCTGTATATTGATATAACGTGGATAGAAACAGTGCGCTAACGGCTGGCAAACACGCAGAGGTTGATTTTCGCAACAACCCTCGTATTCGATCTCATTGAATCCACCATGCACGCTCGCCATTCCTTTAAGGGTAGTTCGGACCGTGACAAAAAAAATACAGGGAAAGGAATCCTATCCCAAATAGGTCAGATGAACGGTTTCGTTCGGGTGTTGTTTTTTATATATAAAAAAAAATTGGCAGTAGTAGAAAATACTACATTAGGTAAAATTGCACTACTTTTTGCCACACTATTATTTTCACGTAATAAGTAGGTACTGTAAATCTGTAGTAGCAAATAAGGGACTTTAGAAATGTACCGTGTGTCTTTATACTATAATAGAAAAAATTCCATAAATTTTGAACCGAGCCGAAACAGTTCACAGAAATCAGTACGGTACACGGTATTCTACATAGGATATATTTTTATACCGTCTAAATAATGACGAAAAAAAAAAAGAAAAAAAACAAGAAAAGTTACGTACACAATTTAACGCTTCAAAGAGAGAAAACACGAAATCACGTAAACTGCTAGGACTTTAACATTCCAATGAGAACGATAAATTATAACGCAATTATTATTAAATGCTTTCTCATTACCTGACCAGCTAACCTCGTTAAAACTTCGTTTCACGAAGGCACAAAAATTCCTTGTCCTTGAGCATAAAATTAAATTTAAAAAATGTCAATTAAAAATATATCTTAATGGACCTTAATGTAATCGAGTATCCACGTATCATACAGTGTTAAAAAAAAATAATAATCATACCGCTAGAATGATATTTCAAATATACTACACGTTCGAAAATATCTGACGACCTACACCTAAATCAATTCCAAGTACAATCGAGCCGCATCGAGAATCGCGGTGAACGATTTGCGACCTCGTTCACACGAATCGAGAAAATAGAATCGAATTTCTAGATAGGGCAAGTGCAATATAGTACAGTGCACATATATACGTGTAAAGTAGTACACAAGCAGTACATAAGCATCCGTGTAAGTCGGTACGCGAAGAAAGATTAAACGCGATGATTAGAGCAAAGTAGTAAAAGGAGGCAGTTAGGCAGAAAAATTGGGATAGCGTTTCACTGGTTTAACCGGAAGCCACGATCGAACCCATTAAGTAAATGTTTGATCGACTCGCGTGTTTTCCTCGCGTGATACTCAACGAGCATATTATCATATCGGGACATGGAGTTACGTCAGTCAAGTTATACCAGACACACGAGGTAATGACATCGACAGAAGTAGCATCGGGCATACAAGTAATTTAAACGTGTAAACAAACAGCGAGTTGCGATGCATATATGCGAGTCTAAGAGCGTCACAAGGTATTCGTGCATGTAAAAAGTTGATTATTTTTGGAACTTTGTTATAGAGCAAAATATAACGTCGTGTGAGTGTATTATGGAAAATTGAGAAATTCGTATATGGAGAGCTGTAATCCTCGTTAGTGGTTTGGTATTCGCGCATAACACACGAGCGTCCATTTGTAATTTCGCAGCTCCTGCATAAATGCCAGGCACAGCCGACCACGAGATGCATATTATAAACGCATTTATAACTGATCGCAATCAATGTTAATTGCTGCTTGTGTGCTACAACGCCGCAGCCAGCATGTGGCTATTCTCTGCTTCACTCAGCTTCACTTTCCTATAGTGCGTATACTAGCTGTACACAGCAAAGCCATACTAACAGCGTGGAAGCGGCAAAACAGTATTTAAATACTTTGCCGATGGACTTGCCTTTTGCTGGCTGGAAGAGATATCGATCGTTATCTACTAATTAAGGCATTTCTGTTAATTAAAATTTTATGCTTGCCGTAACGCTGACGCTCCTCTTTCCCTCCCCCCTGACCACCAGCGTCCTATGCTACACTCTTGTACACGTCTTTCGCTCCAGCATCCTTGTACTCTCGTAGCTTAATCTATAGGTATCTTTTAATCAGAGTCTCAAGCTCATCTGGGATATCTAGCATGGTTCTTCAATCTTGTTGAATATTTTCACGAGACACGCAGCATCCCATGGCGAGTACCGTAAGGATATTGTGCTGGATAATTTCTATGACGCGACAGTTTGGGGAAGAGCACGTGACGCGTATGTCGATGTAAGATAAGTTGGTTCTGTTTCGTGAGTGTATTATGGAAATAGAAGCTTCTCCGAATATATTTTATAGGTTAGAAGATCGCGACGCAATGAAGATCGAGCGCAGCCTTATTCACGTAGGTATACATCTGGCTGTACCACCAGAATCTGTGACGTAACTCCCGAGGAGGGAGAAAAGCACCCGCTTTCGATCTTCCCTCGCTTCGTCCTCGATAAGGCTGATTTATTTCGAATTCGCTACCTTCCGCATGAAACCAGATTGAAAATTGAAAATCTCGCGATATCCAAGCAGAATCGGAAAAAGCAGTCCTTTCCACTTCCTTGTAAAAACGTACACGGAGCCAGGTTATTTTTCAGAATTATATATATATATATACGAGGTCTGTCCCAAAAGTATCCGATCTACGTTCATATCTTCGCGCGGAGAGACTCAGGCGACCTCTGGAGGGTACGAACGTCACCAGCAACTCCTAACCTTCTCGTCAGTAGCCCAAGATACCGATGAAACGCTTTAGTTCCCACGCAGCGTGTACTTGTTTTCAACGACTTTTTTGCGTTCGTCGCAATTCGTTAATAGCTAAAAATGGCAGAACGACCCGAACAGCGAATTTGCATAAAATTGTGCTTTAATCTCGTTAAAAGTTGTGCGGAAACTATTGAAATGTTGCAAAAGGCCTTTAAAGATGAGTGTATGGGCAAAAGACGAATAAAAGAGTGGTATAGGCGGTTCAAAAGTGGCCGCACATCTGTTGACAGTGATCCTCGTTCTGGTCGACCTTTGACGGGAACATCGTCGGATAATGTCGAGCGTGTGCGTGCCGCAGTTGAACAAGATCGTCGTTTGACTGTGAGAGATCTGGAAGATGAACTTGGAATACCAAAAAGTACTGTTTGGCGAATTTTAACCGAGAATTTGGGAAACCGGTGACTGGCTTCTTCATTACGACAATGCTCCAGCGCACGCATCAAATCTTGTGCAGCAGTATTTATTGAAACACAGTGTTGCGCAGCTCCGCCAGCCTCCATGCAGTCCCGATATAGCTCCCTGCGACTTTTGGCTGTTTCCTCGATTGAAAATGCCGCTTAAAGGACATCGATTCGACGATAAAGAGACTGTTGAAACTAATGCGACGAATTCACTAAAGGCGATTCCGAAATCTGACTTTCAAGAGTGCTTTAATAAGTGGAAACATCGATATGAGCGTCTTGTTCAATCAAGTGGGGACTACTTTGAAGGATGCCACCCCCCGGATGACGAAAAATAAATGAAGCGTCGAAAAATCGAGGTAGGTCGGATACTTTTGGGACAGACCTCGTATATGTAGGTATAGCCTTCGAAGTTTATCTATTGAAAAAAGTTAGAGGCAGGTTTGCTGCTAACAGGAAATAATTTATTGCTCGTTCAGCAAATAGAGGCTGTTTCTCGTAGGAGTGCGCAATTAGCTATCTTCTATAGCCGGCAATTTGGAATCAGGCTATTTTCTGTGAAAAATCTAATGAAAATCAAGCATCGCGAGGTACCTATTGAACCAATGAAAGGTAAAGGGCTTTTTCGTATTTTTCATTTTACAGCTCAATGATTTTTCATATCCGAGATAAAGATAGTCCTGGATGCATATATCGTTTTAATACTTGTAATGAATCTAGCGTTTTTATATTATTTTTTTTTTACATTTTTCATTACTTACGAAACCTTTGGTTCCCAATATCTTGCGGGTATTTAAATATCTGGCGAAAATACTTTTCGCCTGAGTCTTTTGAGCAAAGTACTTCCCGGGATTCGCAAGTGCGAGAACGCGCGTGAGGGAAATACATTTTACAGAAACTTGAGACGTCGTGCGGTGATACGAGATGAAAAGTTTGTAAAAACTTTAACGTCGGTACAGGAAAATTGCAAGTCTACCTCGTGGGACGAGCAGGAGAGACTAAGAGGAGAAAAGCAGGTAAGTCAAACGGCAGTGGACATATTTTCTCGCCGAGCGAGCAAGTATCGGGAGACTCAATTTTGTTTATTTTATTTTTCGTAATCTCTGATAGCAGATAAAACCACACGGAGTTTCCGCATCTATCCCTCAAAGAAGAAATTTAAAAAAAAACAAGTTTCAACTTTTTCTATGCTTCTCGCAATTCATACAAAATATATTATTTTATTTTTAACATTTTTTTTTTTTAGTTACCCTTTTCTCCCTCCCTCTCTCTCTCTCTCTCTCTGTCTTGCTCTCTTTTTTCTATTTCCTTCACAAGATGCTACCATGAGCACAGCGTAGCTACGCGTGATAATACCAAGGCGCATCCTCGCCCGTGAGATAAATGAACCAATTTTCTCCGGCTTTAGTCAGTGGCAATATTGCCAGCACCTTGTACACCTCCAGACGTGGAATCGTTTCAGACTCAACCCCGATCTCTTCTTCCCCGACCGAACTCAGCTTCCTTTCCTCTTGTCCCATTCTACGTCTCCACCCTCCTACGCCGTGTCGTTAGATACGCTGCACCGTACTGTCTCACATGATTCCGCTGCGTTACTCGCCGCCGCTGGTTTTTCTTCTCTTGAATTCGTTTCGAGGAATAAAACAAAGATAGCGAATTAACATTATCATTTCATTCGAACGACAGAGTCGCATTATCCAACGGCATTTACGTATACGATATATAAGAAAACCAAAAAAAAATAAAAAAACATCGAGTAAGGTAATTATCTTCTTTTTCGAATTCAACGTAGAATCTCGTAAAAGGTTTCTCCACGTATCTCCGTATTCTGAATCTTGATCCTACACCCTTCAAATTTCCATTTACCTGCGAGACAGCGTAATTCTCCAGGCAGAGGGTGAATCTCATCCATGACAATTGTCCTGACGTGCACAAAAAAAAAGAAAATATAATAGTTTATACGAGCAGCTGGAAGACGTCGAATGAGGTATAAAAATTTTATCAGCAACGCAATACATTTGTAACGCAGTCTGCTTCGAGTGCGTATAAATATATTTGTATCCGTATATAATCGTCCTATGATAAGTCGTACAAAAAAAAAGTAAGAGTGACGTTGTACTTGACTTTATGAGACGCAAGTAGTTAAACCGCTTTCGATTTGTAATCCGGACAGAGACTCATTCGCGTCTAGAGTCATAGACGTCGCGACGCAGTACTCCCAAGCAACAAGACCGATCGACGTGCTATTCCGATTCAAAGGAGCAATAACAGGCGAATCTGATCCGCTTCCAGCCCCCTGAGTTACGTGCCCACAAGCGTATAGAGCAATCCCGTCTCCCACCTACGTTACATACACGCAACGCTCCAACCCTTCTGAATCGTCAACCAGCTCACTTCCCTTTTCGCTTATCGGATGAAATATCGGTTGCATCTATAAGCGCGTACAATTTCGCGTACGTTCTCCTATATCGGCGTCGGGACGTAGTGTGACTCGACGGTGCTGGACGCGAAGCAAATTTTTTTTCCATGTGCACATTTATATTAATTTGCAAACATCACGGCTACCGGTTTCCTCGTAAATCATCCAGGAGCCGTTTTTTCGCGACGCACTCGGGACGCACCCTCTGCTTGCTTTAATGAAATACGACAGAGCCGAGAAGCGGATCTTTTTATCGATCTGGTGAACTCGATATTATTATTTTCTCGGCACGTGCTTCGTAGCGAAGAAATATCGTCGAGAACCTTTTTAGGTTTATTTGGAACTTTGTAAGATACGAAAAAGAAGGGGAAAAAAAGGAAAAAGCATACATATACATTTGTATAGACACACAAGAGTGTCAGGGAGACGAATGTAGTTGGAAAGCAGATTGAATGCGGCTTTTGGAAAATGTATCGGCTCTGCTCTGTAATGCTGATACTTTCGGTTCCGCGTCATCCTTGCTTTTCCCTGGGTAGACTTAATGGCGCCTAATCCTATCAGCCTCGTAAATATATTCGTACGAGTGTACGACTGTAATCCGCGAAAATATAAAACCCATTAAGCTATTGAAGGTGTCGGTAGGGGCGGCGGTAGGGTGCTGGCACGAGTCAGGGTGCCGAGGCGCTATGGGGCTCCAAGGTAAACTGGGACGTACAGTGGAGTCTGCAAAGGAAGATAAAGTACGAGAGAATGAGAGAGAGAGAGAGAGAGAGGGAGAGAGAGGGCGGGTTATAGAGCGTTGGGGGTAATACTATAAATTTAACGCCAGGGTAGGATGATACGTCGTGACGCTTAGCCAACGCTCACTTCTCCCCTAGTATACCTATATGTATATTATACATATATGGATGAATTCACGCAATTCCGATCGTAGAAGTTGAAAATAAAATTTTACTTGTAAAACTCGCACTTTTCTATGAACGTCGTATATACGCTATGAACTCTGGGATAGGGCAGCCGTTCGGGCCCATTGCCACGGGAATCCACTGAGAGAATGTTCGGATTTAAAGGCAACGTGGAAAACGCTCGTACGTGCGCGAGCTTGCGAATTGATTTTCACACAGTGGATGCTGGGAAAAAGTCTTCTCGCGAATGTGCAATAAGTGTTTTCCGTTTTGCAAAACAGGTAGAGCCAGCTCGTGATCCCGCGAGACTCCTGGCGGATTTTTCTACTGCGAGGCACAGCCAGTAAATGATATGTACAGTACCAGATGCGAGACGCGAGCTCTCTTACTCGGCGAGGTTATGTTGTAACAGAAGGCGGTGGGCATATAGGACGGAAGGCAGAGGCGCGAACGGGATAATGAAGTCGTGTATATTCTCGGGTATGGTGCACCAGGTGTAAATAAACTTCTCGTTTAGCAAGGAACGGTTCTCCACTCTTCGCCTATCGAGAGCGCAACAACTGGGTCCTCTCACGTATGGGACAATAATTAGCTTCGGGCGCAACTTTAAAATTAACCGCTATAAATTTTAACGAGCGCACAATCCAACGATCTGCTCTTTATGTATGTATGTATATACATATATATAGAGGCGTATCTCCGCTGGGAGGTTCGCTCGCAAATACGTGTAGTTATACATCCTGGAATGTAATAGGCGTATTTCAGACTGTGTCTGAACCGTATATGAAAAAAGTATATGATGCGAGGTATATGAATAAAAATTATATCTAAGAAACGCATGGAAATTTCCTACCGAACAGCGGTCGATGGGACTGAGTCCGGTATACTGTTTGCAAAGTGTATCTTCAAACCCTCTTTTGATATCTTGCTCCCTGGCGGAATTTCCCGGAACTATGGCGGATACAGCGCCATCTGGTGAAATTTTTCCGAAACTAACAAAACTACTCCCCATGAAAATGCATGGGTTGTTGTTCCACGTCCCCTATCGGCTTCAAAGGCTGCGACCAGGAACACGTAACAATGCTGAGGTTTCTACTGAGGCTGCTAAGGTCGCGACCTGGAGGACGTAAGCATGCTGTATGATATTTATTATACATAAAGTGGATGACCCCGTCATCGGCCATGTACCGGTAATCCTCAGTCGTGTTGTAATACTCTAAATTTTGCTATAGTCAAAGCACAGACTAACGAGTACCGGTACATGGCCGATGAATGGGCCATCGACCCTGTATTTATATATAATAACCTTGAAAACAGCTAGTACCTCATAAAGGGAATTTACAAGCGGATACTTGGTGGCAACGCTTCCGGTTCCCGAGAAGAAAGGAATTTATGATCTGCGAAGCGTAAGAAGTCCCGGAAGGAGGAAACCCTTCTCTGGACGTATTCCCACTCTCGTCGGACATGTTCCATTTGTCTGAATTGTCACGCATCGCTGATTTGCCGGCCAACCCTCGCCGAGGACGCATAAACAAAACAGCAAATAAGTTGAGGATAGCCCAGGGTCGATTCTCGTGGAAATGCGAATTTCGCACAGTGCAGGGGGCGTCCACACGTGCGACGGTGTCCATGCTGTTGTGTCCTACTATGCTCGACTCCGTTCTATTTCCAGTCGACGGTCCATGCCTTACCTCGAAAACAAGGAATGTATGCTAAACTTATGCGGCCCGACGATAACTTTGCATACGAGATACGATTCAAGCGTGGAATAGAGCAAGCTGTGCCGTCGTGATAACACGCTACGGTCCCTGCACTACCTGTACGTTAACGCTGGTTCACATTTGGCGCGACATTTCGTTTCACGACCCAATTCAATCCTTCCTCGTACATATGTACCTACGGCAGAAAAGGCGAAGGTTATTGCCTCCTTCTTGGAACATCCTCGTCCATTAAAGCCACTACGCCCACTAAGGGTAGGAAACCACTTGAGAGTATATCTCTATGGAGTAACCTCTTTGTATGTATATATGTATAGGTGTGCCTTAGCCAGTCAGGATTTCCTTGGATTTCCCTAAGCTTATCCTTTAGATATTCGAAGGATACGCGAGGAGAACTTCTTGATCCTAGAGGCGGTATCGAATTAGGGTTCGTTTAGCGAGGGAAATTAGTACTTGGGTCAACTGGAATGTGTGGTGAAACGTATCGAGGAACAAAGTGTAGCAAGAAGAACCCTTACTGGAAGTTGGCGTCCATAGCGTCTAAATGAGCTCGAATAATGGGAACAGTTGAGACAGCGTGTGTGGCTTTTGGATATCGTCCCGACGTCTTCTATTGTACTGACCTACATTGTGCATAGGCATGAGGTGAGTTTGAAAATTTTAAGAAGAAAGTTTTGGGATCGATTTGCAGAAGCGAGCAAAGGGAGGATTAATCTTCTCGGAATTCTTCATAAGGAACAAGAAAAAGGGTTGTGACAAGGTATGAAATATTATTAGGTTAGGGATGAGAGTACTGGATCATATTGAAGTATGAGGAATTGCGCGGGAGTTTCTGGAATTCAAATTGTTCCAGCAAGCACTCTTGATCGTTCGAAAGAAAAAACAATTTCAGGACCTTTTGCGCTTTGCAATAGTACTTGGTAAGTTTCGCCATGATTTTTGTGATACCGTACGGACTGCCGTAAAAAAGTTGAATAACTTCAGGACAGTCAAATTTGTTTTTTTTTCCCCCTATCCTTTAAGTTACCGTGGTACTTGCTGGCAAAAGCACTGAGAAGAGTACCCAACTTACCGATGAGGAAATGTGGTTCAGACTTGAGATCCCCCGTAAACGCGCCATACTGGATTTTATCGTAGTGAACAGTCTCCTGTCTAGACAAGATACCCTCTTCGAGTCATCGAATAGTATCGTAAAATTTCACAAAGTCGAACGTTTTACATCTACGGTATAAAAATTGGAATTCCTCTCACGAAGGAGTAAATAACAAATTGGATGTCTAAAGCGTCCTAGACAGGCACCATATCTAACCATCAAATTAAGATTATCCCTTAATTTCCCATAAGCCACCTCGATCTCCTATAATGAGAACCTAACCCCGGAGAATGCAACATATTCCGAGAGTCACTCGACTAACCTACAGCCTGGAGACTCTGTTTTTGTATTCCACGTGTCGCCATCTACGGGGTAAAGCAATCTTTGACGTACCATACTAAAATTGCACTGACTAGATAGACAAGCCATACCTGCCCCTTGGCATTCTGTGGCTCGCCTACAGACGGGCCCATGATGTTGAAAAGACCCTGAGCATGTATTCCCGATAACATCAAGGAAAATGAAAACAAGTGCATATTCCATAGAAAGGTCGTTGCACCGTGGCATCCTCTCGATCCATCATCGGCACACAGTAGAAAATGCCGGTACTAACGAGTATCACGTTATCATCCGTAAATCATCAGGAGTGCCACCTCACAGGAGGACCATCGTTGTATACTCAAGGTAGGAAGCCAACCGATTTCCATGAGACAGTACAATGTACGAAGCAATCAAAGCGACTTGAGAACCATTCCGATTGGCAATCAGAGGGGCGGATCGTGAAGGGTGGATATATCGAAGCCTCCCCTGCACCCTGACAGCGTGTAACAGACTATCGAGAGTGTAGCTCCAGAGCTCCCGTTAGCTTCACTCGTCTCGATGGTTAGATTGCATACCTGCTTTGCTGCGGGCACCCTCGTTTATAGGGTATTTCCCAGGTCATCCCCCAAGCGGCTCTGAATTCAACTAAATCCCGTCTGCTCTGGCAGCCGGCTGGAGATTCGAAAGGATCGTGGTCGCTCATCAGGCCACGGGGCCTTCAGTTTCGTAGAGGGTCGTAGGGATGCTAGTATTTCCCCAGCGTTCAAAACGGAAAGAGATGGCGCCACCTGGTATACGCTACTGGCCCATGAGGTAGTGGTGATGGTGGGTCAAGTCACTGACTTGCTCCATCCACGCTCACGATTTCGGCGTTTGATTACTGCGGATTTAACGGCAGTTCTCGGATACCGGGTTTAGATTGCGTTTAGGTGGCTCACGATACGATACGACTACGATGGAAGCCAGACTGCCAATTTAGCTTCGAGATCTGGATTAGAGACGAGGATGGAAGTTGGTAGAGGTAGGTACGGGTACATAGTCTACCTGCTGGGTAGTAGGGTCAGGCTGGGTCTATTTTGTGCCTCTCATTATAGCTCAGCCAAATCCTTCACTTTTTTTCACCCCATGTTAACTTCGGTACGACACTGCTCCATTATGCCACCAAGTGTACACGTGTCCCATTAGAAGCTGTGGATTTGACTGTGAAACAGATCCTGGCAAGAATTAATCGTTCTGGGCGAAGACTGTGAATGGTATGCACGCGCCTAACCAGGTGAAAGCTAATCTAACGTGCATTCAAGATAGGGATAATGTACTGTTTACCCTCCGTGTCCCAAGCGATACAGCCATGGGTTTCTTGCTGGGAGTTATCCTCCGGAATAAGGGTGGATATTTCGAGACCCTGGAAAATAACTCGACACGGTCCAGAGGTAGTTTGTCAAGTCATGCAGCTATCATCCTGGCCACGGGATTATTCGACTCGATATCGTTCAACGAGCAATTTACGTGAAACAAAGGAAAACGACTGCTTCGGGATTTCTCGACATGCTGATTGCGTTTTAGCCCCGAGGACGATTTTCGAAATACACATGGGAATATGGAGTAAAGTATTTTATCCGTGAAATCAAAGGCTCCTTTCATTCATTCAATAATAGAACTGCAAACTGAACGTGAAATGCCAAGAGATTTGTAAATATTGTAAATCCCGCAATCGCATGTGGGCTCTCAGTACTTTTATAAGAAATATGCTTATTCGTGCTTGCGAGTTGCTCGAAAACGGTTTATGGACGATTCCTTCTCTTTGTACGGAATATCAAGATATCCTTGACTCTAAGTGCTCTCTACGTATGAGCAGAGAGTCAATGGAAGTTCTTGTCCAAAATACATAAATTCTATGTAAATATTGTATAATATAGAAATATCACGATTCCTGAAAATAATACTATTCATTTTATCAGTTACTACGATCAAAGGTAAATCGCGATTCAGAGATAAAAAAGTCGAGAAAGAATCATCAAATTTCAATTTCATACACCCCTACCTTAGAAACTACCTTTAAAACTGTAACTAATTTAGGTCAGAAAACTTGCCTTTTTTTCCATTAAGCAACGACTATTAAAAACCACCGACGATCCTCAGGATCAACTTGATTATTCATAAGAGGAACAAGTGCCTGCACCAGATGCATCTGTTCCGAATTTCTGAACACGTATACCCAACAAAAGTATCGGATGTATATCTGACGTATTATTGGCTCAATTCAGTTTGCGTCGTTTACATTTGAAGTTCAATTAAAACGCGGGGTACTCGGTCACCTGAATGAGAATATAACAGAAGCACCATGAGTGGCAGGTACATTATTATCAGGATTAGTCCAGCTTCGCGGTCCGATTGCGGATTACAGGATTTCTGGTAACCATGTATATCTGTCACGCAAGAAAGAATTTCCCGGATTCCTACTTCGGTCCGGATAAATTCTCTTTACTGTCTCACGAGGCAAACCTAACCCAACTGCACTCGATGGTGTTTGACGTAATCGGCGAGTATTTGTACGAAAGACATATCCCGGACTAGTACAGGGCAAGTAGCCCAGACCGAGCTAGCTGGCTTAGGCAGCATGGATGCGACTAAGCACTTAAGTTTCGGAACGAGTTCGCCATCCAATGAAATACGTTTTATTATGCTATTTCAGCAAATCGTTCCCATTAGAGCCCCTATCGATTTATCAAGAATCCAAAAGGCACGAAGAGATTCGAGCACGGCCGAACACTGTCGAAGCAAATGGCAGTCGGATCACCCTGTAGCACAGATACGAATATAACTAATCACCCAATTTGCTCGACAGATACTCTCATCTCCGAATCAGTCAGTTCCCACGTGTATACGTGGAGCTTTACCTTTTCCTCGAAACGAAAAAAAAAAGTACCACACGTCCAAACCAATCGAATCCCATTTTTCAAACTGTTTACTGTGATTTATTTTCCCCTGTATTAGCCAACACAGAATTGGCTTTTTCGTTGGTACCTTTGCAGGGGTTGTAAACAGGCTGCGCGTACGATCATCAGGATTTGTAAATGCTAATAAAAAAAAAATCTGCCACACGCTACATCCCTGCGTTCTGTGAACTCTGTTTAGCTTTCGTTACAATCAGGGTAGACGAGACGTCGAGGACGTGGGCGTTTAATAAAACAGTCGCTTCGTGGGGATTCGGCGGAAATGGCTGAAATGGTCGACGTCGATTATTGCTGTGATTAACCGTATTTCTTTCAGCTCGAATATATTCGAAAGGGAGGATGAGAGAGGTCGTTAAAGCACCGGAAAAACGTAACGCACAGCTCGAAAATCTACGGGCACTATCTAACCCCCGGGGGCGCAAGAATAAAATGTCACTCCCAAGAGAAATCCGTAAGTCTGACGGGGAAGTTTTCAGTGTTCATTGCGATTCAAAGCTCGACGAGCGACGCTTCGCTTTTCGCGAGGGATCGTACTGTACGTAATAATAATAAGATAGGAAGAATGTTGTTGAAATTTCTAGCTGCCAATATATATCTCGTTGAAAGTAGGTCCGTATCTGCGCAAGGGTTTACCAAGGGACGAAGGCTTGGCTGTATGGTTATTACCATCAATAATGGCAATTTGGTTTGCAAATGGCTCGAAACGGCGGGTAGAGCCGTTCCTACCTACAATTTCCCTTCATTTTGAGGCAGGAGCACTCGGCCCTCTCGTGCAGTCAGCCACATTGAAATACCTTGAGTCAACATTTACCTACGCTCACGCAAATTGATTTTATTTAAATCCAAAGTACGAAAGGATGAAACGTCTTTCGGTGGTTAATTGCGTTCTCGTGCCGCGACGCTAATGAGAACTATCGGGACCGTTAACGAGATAGGCGCTTAGTCATTTCGCGGTCTCTCGTGGAATTTTACCTATGACGACAGTTTAAGTGCACTTGAAACTTTTCGCTGAGTTTTCAATGGATACTTTATCTTGTGGATAACGTCATTGATTTTTTAAATTTAATGGACGCAGTGATGAATTTTACTCCGTGCGAGTTAACGCGAGCGTGTGGGTGAAAGAGAAAAGCTTCGAGAGGGATACGTATGTGTATACGGTGTAGCTATAGTTACGTGTGCTCTCGAAAATGGCTTAGGTGGATTTACCTTCGGGAACTTTAACGAACCTGGACTAGGAAGTGCTCGCGTCCCAATTTCGAATGATTTGGAAAGGATACTCAGTGGAGGTTGATAAGGTTAGTCCGGGTAAGTATAAGGCAGCGGACCGGGAGTTGAGTTTATCTCACGCGTTGGGAATAAAGTTAGCGGCCGAACAACCCAGCAGGGTCTACAAAGTTATTTTCGCCAGTATTTCCAACTCAGTCCCGCCATCCTGGCTGCCGGTTAACCACTTTGAGATCCTATAAAAAAAAAAAACGCGGATAGGTATACCAGGGCTGTTTCAGTGGGTTAGGCGAGTTGGGTTTGATTGAAAAGTTAAAGTTCAAATGCGCTTTTCAACTTTAAAGCTTGGTCCCTTGTTCGTCATTCTCTCGTATGGCCTCCTAATATGATAGCGAAGTGGTCATCCTCGACACAGAATTTCATCTGGCAATATAGCACATTAACCTGATAGAGCAGACGAAGCACGTAATTACCAAAAAAATGTACCAAAACAAAAAAATTCCAGAATCTTCCTTCGAATCCTTTTAAAGCGTCGAGCAACATCGAATTAAAAGGGTCACAAGAACAGTCCAAATATTTTTACTAAAAATACTTGAAACTTCGAAACCCTTGAGGTCGGCACGAGGGCTTCTCGAAAAGGATTTATTTCTCGCGGTGGACTGCTCGAGGGAAGAAAAAAAGAAAGACCCTTCCGAAAAGGACTCAATAGGTTAGGTAGGGTCAAAAGAAGTAGACGCCTCTTCTCCCTTCTCCCGTTTGCTCTTCCAAGAAAATTGGCTTTTGGAATTGGCATGGGCAGGATTTTTTGAATTCGGCAAGAAGGAAAATCTCAAAAAGGAACCATCGGATAGGAGACGCAGTCCATTTCAGTGGTTTTGTATCCTTGTCCGCGGCGCAGAATAAAGAAATACATAAGGTGACCCTCATGAGAATCTCTATCATAACCAGAGTTCAAATTTACTCCGCCGCTAAGGAAGGTAACTTACTCTTCGACTTTACCTTCCAACTCTCTTGGAAACCTTTCGAATTGCGACTCCAGCCGGCCCCATCTCCCAACCCCCGAGTACGTTCGTTCTTGCAGAAAATGAATTCTTTATACCAGGAAAGGCATAATATCCCAACCGGACTGGTGACCTGGTCGCCCCGTACCAAGGGGATGACTTTTCTGCGCCATTGATTTATTGCACGTACCCGCGTCACGGCAACTTCACCAGCAGCACAAGCCGAACGGACTCGACCTGGAAAATTTTTCCTCCACTCTATTCCGGCAAGGAACATTTTACCCAGGACCAAGGGAGAAGCCACCCCTGCCGCGCATGCCAGAACCAGTTCTACGTCCTGTTCTCGGTATATTATTTAGCCCCTAAAACCTGGGAAGATTATCACGAAGCTCTCGAAGATTTTAGCAAAACGCACGCCGCGGGACCCTCTTGATCTTGCCTTTACCGGTAGTGGTTGCAATGAGTTTAGATTAGTTTTGTTTACTTCTCGGCAAGTTTACCTGCTGGAGATTACGGCGCGCGCAGATTAATAGCACCGCAGTCTCCTTTCTTTTCGTCAGGTGCATCCGCAACCACCTGTGTCGACTGTGCTTAGTTTCAAGAGGACCGAGCCTGCACGCGTTGTATTTCATGACACTCATTCAAACCCACTGAGCCTTTATCAATCAAGTCTTAATCTTCCTCGCGTCTTATTTCTCATGCTCCGGACGTATAATGGTAAAAAGAACCTCCAAGAACTCTACCTTCCACCCGGGACTCTTTACAAGAAACGCGTTTCAAAGTTTCCGAAGTGGAAGGAACTACCTGCCGCAGGTATATACGTATACGTATATATATAGTATATAAACGTCGAAATAAGTCGTAGAATTTTAAGTACTAGACGACCACGGAACGCGTCGAGGATGCTATAAACGGGCTAGTAGTAAGTACTTACCAACGACCACTTGGAGAACCAAGTAATTACTGTGTAGAAGTGTTTTAGCGTATCTTGAGTAGCCACTGTATCGCAACGATTAACTTCATTAATATCAGCAAATTACATTGCGACAAGGACGACGATGTGCCGCTGAAAACTGAAACCGCGAGTAGGTAAGGGTGACTGTACCGAAGGGAGTAGTAACAAACTAAAGTAATGTATGCAAATGAGACTTTGGCTGCGTAAGATAATTTTGCGCTGAATTATTAAGGGGTATCTTTTTTCATTTCTGATCTATTCCATTCCATTCTGACTATCGTCTTATACCTAATTCTGGTATTTTCGTCGATAAACATATCGAATGAGATCGATGGGTCGTAATAATAAACTCTAAATCGATGAAATCGTTATTCAGTAGGTATACCTATATATAACTTATCGTCGCGACGCCTCCAACTTGTTAATACGATAGAGGAACGTCTCCGAATAGACTTGGTAACTCATCGTTCCTTCGCAATCAATGAAATATTTCCCGTGGGAGAATCAGCCACCGAATATAATGAAGCTGGCGATGACGTAGGGCGCCTTTCGTCAGACAGATAATAAATAACCGACGCGCAGAATGTCGTGGCTACATGGTATATGGAGCTAAGCTACGTAATCGTGCCGAGTGGGTATATTATACCCGATCTGGAGGTTGGCAGACACTCGAGGGATTCATTATAATAAAATTTGCGAAAGAACCCACCCACCTTTGCACCGGCAACCACCATGCCAACGGGAACGTCTTGGTCTCTGGAGGGGACGAGGCTGGCACAAGCCAGGAGAAGAATTAGAATGTAAGAGGGCCGAGAACGAGGGTTGGCCCCGTGGTAGGGGCTGGAAGGGAACTCAAGGGTAAAGGATGAACTAAAATTGGTGAAGTGCCTTCCCGGGCATCAACGATAAACCACCCTCAGGTACTATTGGTAGGTACACATACGTACAGTGCTACCAACGTAGTCTCGAGACGCAGAAGGATATCCATACGGAACGTATACAAGGTTTGAAAAATTTTTAAGTATAAAAATAACGATTTAAAAAAAAAATATTATTTCCGAGGAAACTCATGTCCGCGTTACCGTACTCATGACTGTTATAACACAATCCTCGAACCGTTACTCCTCAAGGGGTATGATGAGCTAGGAACATCATCCAGTCTCCATTAAATTGAGCATAATAATAATGCTAAATGTTTTCACACCCTTTAATGCTCCTGTCTTCAATTAGCGCTAGTGAATATCCTCCTGCAAGATCACTAGGCAAAGTTGAAGGGTGTTCCTTTTTTTCCTGACCCAGCCGCCCCTGGTACGTAGATGGGGAGAGGGTGGTGATGAGTTAATGCCATAAAGCCTTGGGCAACTGGTCTGACCGCGGAAACTTTTTAGTACCCTCGGATGTACCGCGAGAAGGGTCGTGTTTGACTTTGCTTCTCCCTGTCTTTTTCTCTTCCTTTCCGTCCCGTCCAACTTATCGTCGCTTTTACCCAGAAGGAACAATGTGCCGGCATGGAAGTCTACGCTTCCTTTCGACCTTGCCGGCAATTCCCATTCCCTTCGTCAAAACTCCGTACCCTCCTGCGACGAGCACGAGGCAGAAGCGCATCCCTTCGGGGGGTTCCTCGTCTCTTATCCTTCCTTGACTCTAAGAACCACCCTCTTGTCCCCCTCATTCCAGAACCCGGCAGTGCCGTATATATATATATCCTCGCGCACCCGCATCCCTTGTTTCGTCGATTCAGCTAAGATCAAATAGGAGCTCTCTTGGGCACAGGGAACAATTTGTTTCCATTATACTCGCGCGAATTGGTGGAATGAGGACGTCCTACAAGAGGAAGGAAGGAGCTCCTTTCGCAACCCTCTGTACCTACTCCCGGCTGACTTTAGCCAGGAGCCGACTCTCCCTTTGTACGTTTCTCTCGCTAGATGGAAAACTTTCATTTCCATTCCAGCTGGAAGCGAAATCGACGGTCACATTGTGCAGGGGTCGATTGGTTCCTACGAATAAGACCTACCCGACTTAAGGGCTGCCTCACGATCACTCGAAACTCAGCATTTAATGGGGATTCGAATTTCCCATCTAAAGGACCAGGTGATACCTCGATTCTCCAGAGAAGGAGTTCACCCAAAGTTTAGCTACGCATTCAAAGCAATTGTTATCGTTTGGCCCCTTATCAAATGGACGCTGCCGACATCGTGACTCAACTAGTACCCAAGATACCGAAAATGCACTAGAAAAGTGGCTGCGAGTAGGCAGTGTTCAACGAAGGACACGGATGGCATGAAGTATCGCGAATTAGCACGGTAGCCAACCTGGGCGGTAGGCAAGGGAGGCAGTCAGGCAGTCAGGCAGTCAGGCAGGCACGAAGCAACGAAGCTCGCTGTAGTGTAATACGATTGATTTAAGTGGGTACCTAAGTAAGTAACGGTAGATAACTGCTGGCATTTAGCCACGGGAAGGAAGGGTTCACTTGTAGGAGCATGGCATTCGCCTTGTAACGCTGTAATCTTCGGAGGCAACCCCCCCACCTCCCGACGCACACCGGCTCACACCGACGCGTCGATATATAGGATGCCTTGAGAAAGAGGGAGGAAGACCGGGGGTTCCGCAGTAATTACCAATTTGGTTATTATGGTAATCTCTCGACGAAGATACTCCGTGATTCCGTTCAGTGCACGTGGATTACAGGAACGTACTACGGTGGCTGCACCCGTGCTATATTTGTGCTCGACCTGCAGCTCTGTCCACCGCAACTCCAGCCTGCAATTCGGTGGCAGAGCATTTTAGTGCGACCTATACGTTATTCGAGGATGCACTTTCTCTCTCTCTCTCTCTCTCTCTCTCTCTCTCTCTCTTGCACTTTTTGCTCCGTTCATCACTCGCTCCACACTCTCTCCCGTTCACACTGATATGCTCTTACTCCACTCTCCGCCTCACGCTTCTCGTTCATGAATATTTGAGGACCGTCTCATAATTAGAATTTACTGCGAATTACGAGCCGAATAAAACCCGATAAATCACCGGAGGTCCAGGCTCCAAGTCGGACTGGATCGAAGCTCTTAAGAATCGCATAGTTTTAGTATCAGAGAGGAGATAAAGAAAAAGGAGAGAAAAGAAACACACGTCCCACTGGTTGCCCTGCGCAGTAGCAGCTGCGCGCGATGCGATTAAGAGAGATCGTGAAAAGGGATCAGCATATACATATATGCTTTTCACACCTTTCCCCCTTCCGCAACTCAGGTGTAAAATACACGTTTCCGAATCTACCAAGGATTTAACACTCCGAAGAGAAAAATCATGAACGTCGATCGTTGAATCGTTCTGACCTTCGATCCAAAGGCTGATGCCTCTTCAGCTGGCATTTTAATCTGAATAATGTATCAAAGGCTACGGGATAAGGGATATCTAAGACCCGAGATCTCCGAATCGGAAAACGTAAGGGAGACAAGAGAAGCTCGATACTGGGGATCCAAATCGAGATATGTAATCGAATGGTGGGTGTATCGCGATGAGCCCTCTTGTGAAGGGCGCTTCGATCTGGTATACGAGAGCCTCCCTAACTCACTAGATAGGATAGTATATATATATATATATATATACACACACATAGGTACTCACAAAGTAAGTACAGGCACAAAAGACAAGGAAGTCAGGAATAGGATTTCCTGCGGGATGGATTTGAGCTTGAGGCTTGATTTGTGGGTCGAACCTTCCTCTCGCTACCGTGGATCAGGATTACGCCACGAGTCCCGGCTGACATTTGTTAATGCGTTTCTGATGCCCGGATTACACCGCATGTCCCCAACTGATAACCGACCCCGTTTCGTAAAAGCAGCCACTAATTTATGTGCATAACAAAGTGGTCCTCGCCGCTTATTATCGCTTTTGCTGCTCTGACGTGCGTGAGTGCGTGAAACATTTGCGTGGCCACGTGAGCGCGTGCGTGCCTTCGTGCCAAAAATTCCCATCGGCATTATTATTATTTTCGTTATTGTCATTATAAAAAACCATACTCCCCCTACTGGTACACATATACGTATGAATTTACCGATAGCGAGTCAGCCGTAGAAATTCCCTATGGAAAAGACCCTAACGGCCATTACTCATCATGATTCAACGGTGCTTAACGAAATATTCTTATATGTATATAAAGTTTCAGGATCGAGATTCGTATGCGCAGATGCTTCCACCAAGGAATCGAAGTGCCTCTCGAGGAGTCGTCTTGTTATGTCTACAAACCATGCGTACAGTATCCACGTGTATCTTCGGTATGGTATGAGTCGTATAATAGTCTCACGTATATGTAAGAAATTGAACAAGTTTACTGCTCACGCTAGAAGAGTTCTAACAGCGTACAGGGTAGGACTTGGATAATATATGCGGACGTCGTTAGAACCCGGAGACCGTATCTCTTTCGTTTTCTTCCTCTCCTGCTTCTCTGCTCACCTTCTTCTGGTTCCTCCTGGGTGCCTCGGCGTTCCTCGTTGGTTTCGCTGGTTCGCGCTCTGTCCGAGTAATTGATTATTTTAAAAATGAAGCACCGAGAACCAGTCGCTCGATCCTATACCTGCGTATAGGTGTATCTTTGGTGCATAGTACGTTTCTACGCTATGGCCATACGGAACGATTACACAAGCGACGCGATGCCAGACGTTTTTCATAAATAAGCATGAGAGATATAACGTGGGCATGTAAGCGGCTCGCGTGATGAATGCCGTCCTCTCAGTCAGCAGGACCGATTAATTCAAACGTAACGTTCGATCGTTAACACGAGAAAAAGGTAGCTAGAGGTATATGGACAAGGTTACTGCCATGTGTTTATATGAATACCTATACAGCGTGGCTCAAACCAAAGTTGCTAGTGACTTTTATATTGTTAGAGAACCAATCAAAGTGGATACAGATCAAGATTCAAAGGTATCCATTGTACTATGTTTAACAGCTAGTCAGTGTATATAGGTGTGTATCGAGAATCTATATATATATATATATATATATATATATATATATATATATATAAAGGGATCTGACTGGTAATCGCTATTGGTCGCATACTGTGCGGGCGACCAAGCGTTTTCATCGTGACGTGAGGACACACGTGTGATATTGGAGTGATCTAACCACCAGGAAGTCCCGTAACGTGGTTTACGTGGATCTGACAAACACCATGTGTGTCTCCGCTTGAGTGGATGGATCTAATACGGCAGCGACAGAACTGTCGCGATATTAATCGCTGTAGATTGGTTCGGCATCGGAATACACGTCGCTCGGAATCGCATTTCGTTTTTTACCGCCGACGCCCGAAGCCGTGTTAACGGCGCGTAAAAATAAAAAAACGTTTCAGCGTAAATGCGTAAGGATGAAATTCCTCGTAAAGCGTCAGACGCGTCCTCGTAAAATTAAAATATTACAATTTTTGCATTCAAAATAAAGGACAGGTACGACACTTTGCTACGTGAGGTAAGGGCTCTATTAAATAGTGTTACGTGCAATTTTAATGACTCGACAGGATGATGTAGATTTTAATTACCGAGGGTAGAAACCACGTAACAGCTGGATCGGTGGCATCGATGTAAAATTTATTGGGGACATATAAAAATGTAACGTGATTCTCATATCGCGTATGAACAATTTCTTTAACAATATTTGTTTTCATCTGAACAATCTGAACGATTTTTATTGGGGAAAAGAAAAAAAACGAAAAAAAAAACGTCGAATGAACATGCCTCTTGACGGGTCGTATAACGCAAAGTAAGGTTTACACAAGTTATTGTTAAATTAGTACAAAAATAATTGCGAATCTTATTAAAAGGGTTTACGAGAGAAATCGTAATTATTTTTTTTGCACCTATCTCACAGACACGTCTCAATGAAACTGTACAGAGTTTACAGAAGATGCAATGATTGCACTACGCTGTCAATCCATGTCAGTCACGTAGGCACTAATGCGCTTGACACGAAAGTCACGTTTCACATGAATTGCCGTACTAAACATGGATACGTAACCGCACACTAAGAGTCCTCATTTTTGTTTTTCCCCTTTTCTTCTGAGAAGTCGATTAATCCGTCCTCGTCAAGCGTAGAACTACAGGCAACAGTATACCCATATAGCATCCAAGGATGATCGCTTACACGGATCGGGTAAATTCCATCCATGAAATTGGAGATAGCCCAAGGGTTTGGATGAGTCTTTGAACCAGGGTAAATCCTAAAGCCATAAGAGACAAGAAGGCAAAGGAGGATCCTAGCTCGGGTCCCTATGCAAAGGGTGGTACAAGTGCAACGCCTAGTTCTTCTATATCTATAAAGTAGCGCGATTGGAATTTAATCTATAAGACTTTATTGCATAACAGGATACCCGGAAAAAGGTTCAAGTTTCCGCAGTTATTCCGCGAATTCGGAAATTCGAGAAGCACCGAGGTGAGATCCGGCCCGTTCAAAGGATTCCGCAAAGTTGGTGCTAAAGGGCGGAAAGGGCTTAGAGGTAAATCGAGGCACGTCGAGAGACTCCCTGCAGGTAGGTAGGTAGGTCGGTGGGTATCGTTCGACAGAGCCAGGTTCACAAGGGGCGGCGGAATGCGCAGCCTGTAAAACCGACAGACAGACTCCATAATGGTTTAGAGTGGCTCTAGGCATAGCAGCCTCTATTATATCGGTAGGTTGTACTGGGTTTACATGAGCGTGGAGCATAGCGCCAACCCGGGCGCAAGTACGATTAATGGCGCGGAGGTTAGGTGTTAACATACAACAAAGTGTTTTATACCCTCAAAGAGGTATGTGCCTTGTCTTGTCGCAAGCTCCACCTCATTTATTCCCTCTTCGGACTCAACACGATCCGCGCCTCACGACGGCAGGGCCCCCCCGGCTGCGCCCTTCCACCGTACGCGCGGCCGTATTATACGGACTTCCTTCTCCTTCGGCGCCACTTAGCCAACCAATATTGCCATCGTGTAAACGGGCTCGCCGTAATTTATCATTAATAATGGCAAAACGTGTATCGAGTTAAATTTAGCGCGGGTTGACGTTAATCAATTTTATCGGCAAAGATAAACCGGACCGAGTCTTCCTTCCGTCCTGGCAGCACGGACCTCCCGCTTTTCCATAATAAATCACGTTTCGTGCTGTGGCACCACTGTCGCCTTTTACGAGAACCTTTCCAGCTCGAGGAGGTGGAGAGGGGAGGGGTCGAAGGTTTCTATACTTTTCAGGTACCGGTTGACTGATACCCTTACTATTTTATGCTGCTGGCTGTGGATGTAATACAACACGTGAAATTTACCCTGCGCGACCAAACCCCTTTAATAATTTCAAGACTACACATTTCTGCGCTTGTACCGGAAACTAGACGAAAATCTATGGTTACTCCAACGGACTACCTTCGAGTTGCTTTCACCGTTTATAATGTCTTGCTCGTTCCTTATCTTCGCTGCAGCTTCGGATTATTTAATTAGCTACCGAATTTTCGCTTACGGTTTTACGAGACGAGAGAATAAACCGTCGCAAGTCCCGATTAACCGTCCCCAATTTGGTAGCGGGAACGGCGCCACCCAGTTATCGGCTAATAATTCAGCAATTAGTCGGCGACCGGGCGGATAACAAGTTTGTTGAACATTTAAGCTCGGCCAAGAGCTGTTCCAGTAGGGGATGGTAGGGGATGGTAGGGGATGGTAGGGGAGGTCGAAGTGGCCGTAGAGAGCAGGTGGGGAAGAGGGCCTAGTATCGCCATGCGGCAGCTGACACTCTAGATTGGAGTAGGGCGATAACGTGTCTCATAATGCTCCCATGAGCCTCGCTTTCAGCCCTCCGCTGACGATACCACTGGCACAGCCAGCAGCAGCAGCAACAGCAACAGTCGCCCCCCTCGGCCCATAGGAGTGGCGGGTGGCGGGTGGCGCTATACTTCGACTTCCTTCTGAACTCCGTGAATCTAGTCTACCTCAATTCCTCTCATTTACCCTTGCTCTGTTTGTATCTCACTTCCAGACATACCCCTTACTCACGTCACCCTAAGACCCCTATCCTATTCTCCCGATTCCGTTTATCTTTATTACTCAGCCGCGCGGTGAAATTGTGCCCAGGATTTTCTGTAATTATCAGGTTACCCCCTATATTCCTCCTGCTCGCTACCCTTCGGGAGACAATTTTCACCCGGTAAAGCCAAGTACTTTTATTATATGTATAGAAAATGGGGTTTTTCACCGATATACAATAGGAGCGAAGGAGGGAGTAGAGAGAAATGCCGTGACGTTTCTATACAATGTCTGAAGGCGTACAATTCTGCGTGGTTTGGGTTCGTACGACTTTTTCTGTTTTTTTTTTAATTCAACACCCTCCAGATCCGTCGAGCGGTTTCCTTTGGAAAAGTTATGGGCCGCCAAGGAGGCGAAATGCCTGACGGGAAATGGTGGCGTGTGACGGAAATTCTATTGCACCTGAGCGTAGCGTTCCACTCGTTGGCAACATTGATTCTTCGTGGGAAGATCGGAGAGACGTTTGCCTCCGGATATCCCGAGGATCTGACACGCGATTCGAACCGACTGCCGAAGAAAGACGCAGGAGTTTCTTCTCCGAGGGTGAATTTATCTTGTAGAACAATGGTATCGGATGAACTTTTCTTTTCATTCAACTTCTTGTATCCGCGTGGTATTCGTAATGACGAATTAATACTGTAAAACACAGACGTAGAAAATCCACCCAGGTATTGCGAATAGCGCAGCTGCGAAAATAAATGTAAAATACTGTAAACGTTATCGAGCATAATCGGAATGGAGTGTCCATAAAATATCAACTGCAAACAGCGTCCATGATAAAGGCGATAAAACAAAACGAGAGAAGCGCGAACGTTGGAATATAATTAATCTCAATATAATATCCGTGCAATTTTCGCGGAATAAACGAAGCCTAATATCGGTTTCGACATTCGTTCATAAATTCTACCCACGACATAGCCGGCCTGTTTTAACCGTAATACGCGCTATCGAATCAAACGGAACATTTTCACATGCTAATTTCCACGGTGCTTAAACACTCAGTGAAACAACATTTTCCAATTTCCACTTAAGAGGATTCGCCGTACCATTGAAAAAGTAAGGCAAGTCACTTAAGAGTGCTTAAGCTTCGTACTTAATCGAATAATCTCAGCGGCATTAAGAGCTGTATAAAGAATAAGGAGAAGAAAAAAGAGAGGAACCCAGGAGCAAATGGATTTCCGTACATAGACGTGGCACTGCTCCGCGAAAGATATAGGAAAAATAGATGAGGAAGACGGGCACCTCGTAAATATCAGATCGCGAATCTAGAGTGCTCATGGAGGTAATAAATTTCACTTGAACTTTAGCGCTGCGAACGGAAGCAGCGTTTCTTCTTCAGGAGCTAATTAGGTAAATGGAACAATAAGATTCAATGGCGGATGGGCAGGCAAACAGCCGGGCAAACGTTATTACAAGAAGCAGTCGGCGTGGGAGGGAAGTAAAATTGCGACCTTACAGTGGCGTTTACGGTTATTGCGTGGCCCTTGATACGAGATAGCCTGCGATCTCCATGTATATCTATGTATATCACGGACGTGCATACCGGCAACGACCATCAACCCTTAGGAACTATTTCCTTTCTGGTAACCTTTCACCCTTCTCCCTGAGGTTGTGCAGAGTCTCCTCGACTTCGCGAAACACTTAACATAAACATCTCGAATACATTTAAGAGAATTTCGTGCCCAATGAAGTTTGCACGAAAGGAACAATAAGTTCGGTCCCGGCCGGATGACTCTTCCACCCTTGGATAAGGGAGTAAGATCTTTCCCTCTAGTGTTTCGTAAACTTGATGGAGCATTAGTTTATAGGGTAAGGAGTTATCCAGGAGGTACTCGGGCGAATTCCGTAAGTCAAAGAGAGAGAGAGAGAGAGAGAGAGACAGTGAAAAGTAGAAAGCCCAAAATAATGGATGCTTGAAACTGGGTATCAAAACGAGCTCGAAAATCCTTTGATAATTTCGACAAGATTACAGGAACGAGACGGAGCCTTACCTAACCTTGTATTATTGCAGGCATGTTATTAAAATTTCAGTCTACCTCCTTAATTAACGAGTTAACAACCGTCGACTAAAATATTCTTTCAAACGGTTCATGAGTCTCGATTGTTTCCCTTACTTTATTATTACGTCGTAGCGGAGGGTTGAAAACAAAAAAAAATAAATAAAAACAAGTGCGTAGTCAAGTCTCATGGAATTTTTTGACACTGTTGTACGCAAAATGAGGCGCGTACCGAAATTGAAAGAGGTTAAAGAGAATTTTTTTAATAGGAATTAAATTAAAAAATTCCTCCAGAGTGCGCCAGCAACGGGTGTACTGTAAATAAACCGCGAACCGTGTACTTCCTCTAGCGGGTCTGTCCTGCATCAACCAAAATTAAAAAGCTTTTGACCCCTTGTCTCCCCCCTCCCCATTATAGCCCCTTACTGCTAACCCCCCCATCG